>NC_042518.1:1071615-1373245 GCF_900963305.1 Echeneis naucrates
TTCTGCAGAGACAAAGCACACGAGTACTCTCCATTGTTTTTGATTTTTATTATCATTTGACTCATTTATTTCTCATGGATGGAATACAAAATCCCAAGAAGTTTTTAGCTGCTCCAATTGGCCAGAAAGACTTAAATTTGACCTAGAATATTTAAAACTACAAAAATAAACAGATAAAAATAAGAAGTCCAGCCCAGAGGAGTTGCTTACCTAAAAAGGCAGATGGTGAGACTGTCCCATTACTTCTGGCCACCATCACACTGATCCCTGTCTCCACAAACGGCACGGAGAAGTCTATAATCTCAGAGCGCTCTTCGTTAATAGTCAGCGAGCCGATGGCCATGTCTGCACGCTTGTAGAACACCTGCGGCAACGGGAGAGTAAATAGAGAGATTTTTTTTTGTGGTGGGGGGGTTTGGGTTGAGATAAAAGTGCAAACGGAAATGGAAAAGCAAATCTCCATCTGTCTGACGTGATAGTGGAGGTGCACCGCTGACCTTTCAGATAAATCTCATTTATCAGTGCATCGATGCACTCTGAGAACGATGTTCTGTCTGCATCTTCCAGCGCCGACACAACTCCAAAGCTTGTACAAGTGTCTTGTGTTTAATCACTGCTTTTCAAAGCATGCTTCACCATGTAATCATCTTTAATCCATCAGGAGGTATTGTAGGATATAGCATAATGCCTATTGCATAAGGCATCTGCTGACAAATATATTACAAGCAGGAGATGTAACTAATCGCTGCTGCGAAAGGTCACCAAGAGTCTTTCCTGATAGGAAGTGATGCTATTTTAAATGTTTTAAAGCCAGCAGTACACAAACCCTCGATGGCTTACAGCACTGGAGGTGGATTTACAGTCCAGACACTCCACCTCATGCAAGTTATTAGCCCTCCTATAGAAGTTGATGCCTCATTGAGCACAACAGCATGCCTGGTTTTGAAAAGAGGGCAACTAATGTATTCTCCAACTCCTGAGGAGGAAGGCTGGCCAGAGCAATCTGACAATGGAGATTATTCACAAAGGACATCTTCTCCTCCTCTTTGCACAGCAGTTCTTCCTGCAGCCACCAAAGTGACCTTGGTACCTGTTCATGCACTCATCAATCTTGTCTTTAATTGCTTTTCCTTTTTTATTTTTAATAACTGAACCTCTAAGGTTTCACTCTTATTCATTGTTGGCACACTCAATGTCGACTCATTCTCAAATTAAAGGAGCCAACTTACACTTTCATGGTTCTTTTATTATTTTTTTTATTCATTAAATTGAATTTATGTCCCAGATTTCGCTTGGGCTTTTATTTGAAAATTACATTTTTGTGAACAACCAAAAGAATAATCTCTAAATGCTTTTAAATCTCACTCTGAAAATCTAGCCAGAACCGATCGGTCCCTCTAGTCACACGACGAATCATCACCCAAACAACTTTTTGTTGTTTTTGAAGTTTGAAAGCTTTAGGTGTTGATCAGACAAACAGGATCCAACTTTTTTTAGAGTAACATTTTTACCACCGCTTTTCAAAAAGACAGATCCCAAAGTTCCTCCATAACCTGCTTTTCATAAGAGGCAGTGAAACATTAAACTTCCATCAAAAACTTGAAACTTTTCCTCAGTTTGTTAATGATTAAGGTTTCTGAGTACATTCAGTTGAAGCATATTCAGCTTTTCTCATGCAATGACACTTAAATCACGGTAATACAGCTAAATCTTCAATTTCAAATAACCTTTAGAGTTTTGTATCACATATTATAAGGACAGATTTTATCCCCTTAAAGAACAAGTGCTGCCTGGAGCTGGCTCAATGCCTTACTATTGCCTTTGTTGGTCTTCAGTTTAATTTGTCACCTGTCTTCATGTGTTGCATTTTGCATTATTTGTTTCCAGGCTGCTGACTGTAATGATGACAGTGAGCTCCTACCTCTCCAATCATCCCGTTCCAAATGCCCCGGACCAGCTTGCCATGCTTTCCGTTGGTGACCAGGTAGAGGTCGTAGGAGAACTTAATGGTGCGGGACAGCTTCTTCAGGATGTCTATGCAGAAGCCTTTGCAGCACAGTTTTGTGTAAGGCTCAGTATGGCCCACAATCCTGAAAGGTAACGAGAGAGAACACTGATGATGTAGAGCAGCTCAAAGAGAACTTCATATTTCACATCTCAATATCAGTATGTTTTGTTGTTTATTTTTTTCTTTCTTCCTGCAGGTCCTGCAGTTTGGATTTTGGCGTCATATTCGAAATTGATGAATTGTGCAGCTCCACGTGGACGTGATGGTTCCTTCATTTGAAGGTCAGAGCAGTGTCCCTCCTTCTCTGTCTCTGGAAGAGCAGATTTCTTTGCATTACAGGTTTCTGTTTCCGTGTCTGTCTCACCTGCTCAGTTGTCATTGTTATAGATGATGCTATTAAACCTACATTATCAGCTGGAAGAGAAAGTGACCAACTAATATTATCCAATGCATCATTTGGATAATACAGTAAAAAATAAAAGAAAATGGGGTAATGTGAACCATTAACCTGTATTTATCGATACACGTTACAGCAGCAGTGTAATAGCTGAAAACACACCTATTATTTTATCTAACACAATTAACTGGCTCAGCTTTTCTGTGTGTCTTTTTCCTGATCAAGACACACAATCCTAAACTATTATAGTTTTGCATCTAAACCATTTTATTTTTTGATTCCATTGCTGAGGAAGGTCAGCGTTTCCTGGTTTCACAGTTTATACTGAAATATAAATTCTTTAGATAAAACCCAACACAGAAATCTGAGATGTCACATGAATTTAAACACAATCAGAAGACCTTTTAGGTGTTTCTGCGTTTTCCTGGTTCAGCGATTGACACAGTAATGTAGATCAGAGGTGAGATTTAAGAGACTGAAGTCAGTCTAAAGCAGGCAGAGGAAGGGACAGTCATCTCCATGCTACCGAGCCTGGGGCTCTGATGTCAGGACAGTAGGAGGGGGGAGATCTGGAGCTGCTCCACAGGCTTGTGCATCATCTCACGGCCCTGACAGATGGACGGACAGCTGGGTGGACCAAACCAAATCTGACATTAATGAATCACAATCAAACAATCGCAGACAGGAGTGGAACTCTGATGGATTATTTGGACTGGAAAACGGCAACTTAAGCTTCAATAAGGTACCTGAAGAGCAGCGTAATAATGGAGTCCTTAAATACATGTACATGGCTTTCACAAACTAATGACTCATTAGAGGTTTTTCATGGAAAGTCCTTTGAGCTGCATTTCCTGTATACAGTTAATTATTTTTAATAAGCCCAAATGGTGTCATCAACCAAGGGCCAAATTGAGAACAAAAAGGAATCATGGGAAATGTGAGGGCCACTGGAAATTAAACAGGCGAACTGATAGTACTGACTTGGACCCATCAGGCATATGGGAAGTGTTTTATTCTGTGTTATTCAGACATGGCTGCAGGGACATATCCCAGACTCCGACTCCTCTGTCACCGCCTTCCAAACTGTACAGGCCGAGCGCTGAGGGGAACACGGGGGGGGCAACAGATGGTGTAATCCTCTTTCACTGTTACTGTGAAAGAGCGTCTCTGTAGCCTGGACATGCCAGCCATGAATCTGTGGCCATATTATCTTCTAGTGGAGTTCAAAAGTGCCGCTGTTGTTCACATTCCGCCCTCAGCTGCTAACCTAACCCTACAGACAAAGAAAATACAGCATTGGATTTCTGCAAACAAAAACCTGTGACCTCTACAGGAGGTGTTGATTTGGTACCGCAGTCTGTTTAGCCTTTCACCTAATTCTGCCACCTAAATGAAATTGGAGTATTAGATCTGATTTCATGCTTTACACTGCGGATGTAGCCTGTTAGCACTGGCATGTTAGAGTCACATGAGCCGTTTGCTCAAATAGATACTGGCTGTCGGCAGTTTCCTGCTCCAATTGATGAAATTGTCATTCTAGCTGACAAATGCAGTCACCTATCTCTGACTGCGACAGTGAACATGTTGCAGGTTCAGTGGTTGTGACCAATGAGTCATTCGTAAAAATGGAAAAATCTGGATCAGTCATAAATTTTTCCATGTGGTGAAAGTGTACAGCACTAATAGAAGGTGCTTTTTCATGTGGTGGATCTCTTTCTCAAACTTTGAGGCTGCTGGTTGTTGTTATCTCTGGATGTCACCTTGGCAGGACACTTCATTTGTCTGCAAAGAGCACCTGAAACATGTATCTGCTTTCAGAGAAATCATAATGGACATAAGTCTGTCAGTGTGAGGTGATGTGGCAGCAAACCGCCCTCCACACCCCCAGACCAGAGTCTAATAGATTCCCTTCACATCAGGACCAGGAGGCAATGAGTCGGTCAGGCAGATCCGAGCCATGAGAAACAGGAACAAATGAACACTTTAGAGGGCAACGAAGCTGCCACTGCAGACTGTGAGTAAACACAGCAGTCCCAACATCCCCCATCTCACCAGCTGCCAGGGTTCAGAGCTGGGCTCCATGCTGGACGCCCAACGCATTAAAGTGGCTCTTTGGGAATTGTCAAAAATTTGTGTGTAGGGGGATTTATTCAAACTGTGGACATTGTTAGAATAATGTTGAGGCTGCTTTATGGATGCTGACCAACAAGCCCTTCAGCTAATATCCACATCTTAACAAAGTTGTAAAGCTACAGCAGGTGATTTTTCATGGAGCCAAAGTCATATTAGACACGGCAAAGCAAAAGCTTAACTTCAATTCCCAGCTGCTGTACTATAGATTTGCCAAAACTGAAGAGATTTCAAATTGGTAGTTCCAATGTGCAGGAACCAGCAGGCGGTCTCAAGATACAATTGGAGGGTCACAAAAATATGAAAGAGAAGAAAATGAATGTCTGCCTCTGAATTCTGACTTTACATTAAATTGTTTCAGAAAAAAAACACAGAAATTTATGTTGATCTTAAAAAGTGCTGCCCTGAATATGAAAGGGAAGGCACTGCAGAAGCACCTGAAACTTCCCCTGATCTCAACGAGGATGTGAGCTGAGTGACATCGGTGTTGATGCTCAGATATTTCTCTAACAATCTCCTGTGAGTCTGTGAGGCTGCTGGGAGCTCATCTACAGCTGCTTTAACTTAATTAACTCATGATCTTTCTCTAATTGAACACAACTAAGATATGATGACATTATCTTCCCAGGCCAACGCCACCCTTCACCAGAGCATTGCCTCACAGTTAATCTCTGCCAACATGCTCCGAGGGGCAAGAAAACGTTTGCCTGCAGTTCAAAGGCAGCGAGAAAGGGAGCTTGAGATTTTTCTGATCCCACCGGAGAACAAGTCTGGCTCAAAGGGAAGAGCTTGTGTTAACTGCTTCAGGCTACTTTAGTCAAGTCTGAGCCAGGCACTGGTGGCTGTTTGTCAGTTCTCTCAGCGGACAAACGAGGGAACTACACAGATGGTGTGCCAGGCAAGCTGGAACGTATGGCTGAGCTGTTGAGGGAGTGAAATGGAAACACATTTAGGAGGCACTGATGTGAGTCTGAGATGTGGCAGTACAGGTGACAGGACTGAGGATTCTCTGCACACCGTAGTTCCTAAATACCATGGGTGTCATTTGAAAGAGCGTTAAACACAAAAATATCTGTGAATTAAAAAAGAAACAAACATGATATTGGCCTATATATCATATATCATCATTAAAAAAAATGTGACCCCTTTAGAAACACATTCAGGCTTTTGTTTTTCCAACTTTCATGACTTTGGCCATCCAAGCGGCTGACATTTAGGCCTCTGAATGAGACACTCTGATTGGCCATGACATCACCAACCAGAGCCAACAGGAGTGTTGATCGTAGCGAAGAGACTCAAGAAACAAAGAGGACGATGAGAATCGATGGAGATTGTTTTGGAAAAAACCTTCAGGACACCCTGATTGTAACCTTCACTGGTCGATGTCTCTGTCCCCTGTCCGTAGTGCCGAAGGCTTTATTGAACCTCTCATTGACTTTATCCGCTCCTGACTTCAAATTTTATGCAGTTCTGTGAAAAAGCTCGATTATCTGATGACAGGCAATCGAGCACTTTTTGTTCCAGCATAATGATTCGTTCAGCAGGAGCGATAAAGCTCTACAGTGCTCCGTGACACAGAGGGGACGTGATCTTCATCTTCTATTCTCCTCATCTCGTTAACACCGTTGTCAGTAATGGATAACAGTTGGAGCCTCTCTCCCCCACTAATGAACACCAATATCAGTCTGTAGGTGTTCACGATTGATGACACGCTCTAATCGGCTGGACTAATTGATACCATACCAGGCAGCACATATATTTCCCTGATTGGGTCACAGGGTGATCCCTGGGATATTGCACTCTGGCCAGGCTGCCTAATGAGTACCTCACCTCATTGAGTGATAAGAAGCCATGCCTGAGCTAATGGAAGGGGAAGAGCCTCTTAATCGCATCCCTAATGGAACTCTGAAGTTAGATACAAAATCAATTAAGCTGACCATGTTAACATGTGACAGAGCCGGTGGAACTGTGCAGCGATATAAAATGGTTAAGTTCTCTAAAGATGGCAACAGCAGATGATTCGAGAATACTGATGGCGGTCGAGTCGATGGTTCAGGTTCATACCACGCTGAAGCAAAAGATCTGAATCTGACTCTTCCTTTCCCCATTTCCTTTATCTCTTTCTTTACTGCAGTGCCAAATAAAGTAAAAATGCCCCAGAAAAAGAGAGTACCGATGAGCACACTGTATCCTTCAGCATTTATACACCTTGGGGATGATGATATCATAATCAGATCAACATTAAACATCAACAGCTGTCCCTGATGAGTCAGTGAGGCCTTTAAATCAGGCTCAAATGTCCCGTTGGACTTATTTTAAAAAGTGACTGAATTTTCGTGAAAGGATCAAGGTCGTACCTGTTGCCGCCTTCAGGGATTTTAATTTTAGATGCGGCAGAAACATTCCCTGACTCAGAGACGAATTGTTTAGATTTTTTTGTGATCAAGGTCAAAGTTCTAACTTTGTTCTTACCAACACGGATTACAAAGGTCAAGGTCACTGTGAACAGACCTTTTTCAGCCATGTGGCATCAAAGTTTCATATTTAAGCTGAAAGGTGTTTTTCAGTGGAACCATCAAGCTGTGTTTCCGTGTGGGAGCCTGCTTCTTGGATGATATTATGGGATGTCACTTCTATCAGACACGCATATCCATTTAGAGCAGGCAGTATATGAGGAATTAGGTGTGTTGTAGAACTCAGGCCACAGCTGTCCTGATGATTGATGATGATGATTAACATTTCATATAATGCTCATCTCATTTTCAGGATGCTGATGAAAATGTTTGTCTCCACTCAAATGATAAATAGTACAAATCAAATGTTATTAGTGGTGTTTTTTTTTTTTTTTTACTTTACAGACTTGATGTCAGCATTCACAGATTTCGCTGAATTTGTGGATTCGGTTTTAATGAAGAGCTAAAATGTTAAATGTAAGATCATGTTGTTGCTTTTTTTGGCAGTTTTGACAGAGTTGGATTAATTGATGTTGTGTGGCAGCATCACTTACGTCTCTGTTTTGTTGGACTGTCTCCGGCAGGGCACAGTGTTGCTGACACATGTACCGGTTACAGGATCCACCGCCTCCACGATGACGAAGGGCCGCTCCTCCAGCGTGGCCACCGTCAGGTGCCTGTAGTCCGACACCGGTTCCAGGTAGGAGCCGTACCGCGGCCACACAGGGTACCTCATCTGGAGGATCCCCGTCTCGTAGTTCCCCACCTGAAGGAGGTGGGAACATGATTAAAATGATTAAAAGCTCTGCACCAAACTCCAGATGCTTAGAAATAACACACGGTAGCAGAATTTAAGGGAGAAGCTGTGAAAGCAGGAAATAGTGGAAAAACAAAAAACCTTTGTCGGTTGCAGCCTGCGCTCTCAATAGAATTATTCCCAACTTTTATTGCACATCTGTGGTTGTATATCTGGACCTGCTGCAGTGTGGAGAGTTTTAATTCGTAGACAGTTTAGAGGAAATAGATTTTTGGGTCACTGGGGATGTAGAGACTGTAATTATATATCTAACGAAATGAAAGCGATTCCACCCTCTGCTGTATAACCAGTGGGCTAATTTTAATGGGATGTTGTGGGGAGATGAGTGCTCAGGCATGCTGAATGCACAATCATGATCTGGAATTAAACATTTCAAGCTTGCTTATTTGAAGAAGCCGTGATCTGTTTAGCACCACGATCCGCAAATTTTCCAATCGGACTCTTTAACTGCTCAAATTGGGCTGTGAAATAACAAGAGGGAGGTCGGGGAGCACCAGTCGGACCCCAATTACACAAAACTATGACACATTGCACAGATTGTTAACTTTTTGCTGAATCAGGTGAGGCTATCAAACATCGCCTTGGCCGATGAATCCCAGATTTTTTACAGACGTAAGCACTCAGCAGACGGTAATGAGCAGCTTGGTTTTTCACATTTTGTTCAGGGTCGAACAGTAATCAGAGCCGCCCGACCGCGTCAAGTGTTTCTGTGAGTTGACAGATGCTCTTTATTAACAAAATTCAAGAGTTCTGGTGCCGCATGCTTCATGTAATCACATCGCCACCTTCATTAAAGCTTTTTTCTCCGACTTGGCTCAAGCCTTGACCGTGTAACTCGTAAATGAAATTACTCGGATTAATTATCCACAAAAAAGGTATTTAAGGATTCATATTTACAAGAACTCAATTAACAAAGATAATTATATCCTTATCTCGATAATATTTAAATGTACTAATTATTCCTTTTACTGTGGCTGATGCTGTGTGTGTTTTTGTTTTTGGCCTTACGGTTAGAGTAAGTGCATCGTTGGCATGTTGTTGGTAGATTTTTAACACAAATAAAATAATGTTTGTCCGAACGAAAGATCACTTCATTGGCCTGAGAGAGAAGAGATTCTTGAAACTACGAATGTGTATCTTGTTACATAGAGCTTCAAGATAAAAGAGTGGACAAGTTAAAATATGGACCAGAAGCCAAATATTTCAGAAAACTTTAAAAATCAGTCCTGCTTTAGTTTCTTCCATGTCTGATGGTGGAATTATTCTTATTCACACATCAATGACCTTTAAAAGTTAAGATATATATACAAAAAATATATATACATATCTGCTGCCTTGACAGGAAGTAGTTGATTCGATCTGCACAGTTTAGCAGGTTGCATTGTTAGAAAAAGAGATAAGATCAGTTTAGTCTTGATCATATTTTGTGTAAACAGATCGATTCTCTGAGGGATCTGATAGTCTGTTTGTTTTCCATACACTTGCCTGTGCTGCTGTAAATGTCATTAACTTCCTGCTGAGCTTTAAAAAGAGAGAAATGTTTTTCCTCCCACATAATCTCTGCTGTTTATGCAGGAAGGGGGACAATCCTGTCTGATCACACCGGTCAGTACAGCGTGTCACAATGAAATGAAACGACAGGGGGGCGTCGGGGCGAATATCCTGACTCTCTCTGGACTTTTCAGTTCTTCCTCTTCGCTGCCGGTCGTATTGATCTGCTCTGCTGTTTACCTTTTTGCCCCACTCGTGGGCTTTTAGTGGAGTCAATCAGAATTTCAAATTTCAAGCAAACACACTGAGATGAGGAAACATGGTGTCCCTGTGGCTGCTCACACTGTGAGGAGCTTCATTGTTCATTCCTCCTGGAAAACACGACAGACCTTCTTGTTTTTCTTTGGAAAAAGTGCCATCAATGATCTGGAGCTCAGCTCAAACACTGCAGGCTACCAATGCTACAGTATCTGTCACTCTGCTATAGTTACAGGAAAGCCAAAGGGAAAAGGCTTCCATCTGATCATTTTCTCCTCCCGGTTTCCAGCGGATGACGCTGTGTGTCACAGATATACAGCCAGAGAACGGCAGCTCTTCAGTCTCATGTATCACCGTGTCAGATAACAGCAGTGACAGGAGGAACACTTCCCGTCCTCCGCCAGGGCTTCGTCTCTCTGTCGAGGCTCTTTTGTCTCGCTCTCCCTCCATCTTCACATGTTACTTTGACTTTTAGATCCGGGAGGAAAGCAGCTGAACACTGACTCTTGGGAGAAGAAGTAAATTGCAGCGGCTGCATGTGATAAGACGATTGTATGATTTAAGGCGGATGAATTAAAATGTAGCGTAATGTGAGGCAGCAATCTATACAGTGTCGGACCGAGGCAGGTGGTAGATACGTGATGTATGAATGGAACAGACCCGCTGCCCTGCAACGTGTGCAATAGGAAGGCTGGAAAAAAGGCAATCAGAAAGTGGAATTGATTTTCAGCTCTGAGAGCGAAGACGCCAGAGGCAACAGAAAGTTAAACACACAAAGGCTTTGGCCTCACACATGAACCCAAAGTCTCAAGTGAGACAAATATTTTTCTCCGCCCGCAAAAGGTTTAACTAAAGGTCAGGGGGGTGGAAATGAGTCTGTCCTGTTGGCAGGTTATTATGACGTCATACTGATGATGATTTGGGGGTTAGGGTTAGGGTTAAAACTTGTTAAAACTTCCTGAAACAGTGCCCGTGAACATGGACGTCCAGCAGTGGGACAGAAAGTGAAAGACAAAGCTGCTTCTGTCTTTGCTGAAATAAGAAGCAGCTCATCAGGAATAAGAAAGAAAGGAGAGAGAAAAGCTTTAGTTCATCCTCTTAATCTGTGTTACCTGAACGCTTTTGTTGACTGACTGACTCAACGTTGTTGTCACATCACGATCTATTCTTCAGCCGTTAAAACAGATACACTGCTTCAGCATTATACTGTCTCTGCCTGCAAAGAGGTTTTCTTGTGATGCTGTTGCTTAAGTGTTTTTATGGCAGTTTAAATGTTGATGATAGTTTAAGTTACACTCCACAGATGTTTTCAAAAGCGGTGACATTCTGGACATAACGAGGACTGATTGCGCTTGTTGTGGTGGTGTAAGTGTGTCTCACACTGAAGCTGACATAATACTAATTACAGATTCTTAACAATGACTACATAAAACTGTTTTATGAATATTGTCATCACTGGACTGTTCTCTGTAATGGCCAAAAGGGCCGCCGTCTGCTTCCAATCTGTGTTTGTTTGCATCTTTTTCCCCATTGGCTCAAAGCCTTTACAACATATTGGAAATTAATAGGATGCAACACTCGAAAACATCAATATGACATAATTAGCTCTGAGACGCCTGCAGCTGTTTACTATGAGCACAATGTTTAACTAAACACCTTCTATTCAACCGGTGGAGAAAGTCAACTCCCTCCAGTCTGGTGTCCGCATCACATCCACTCCCCTCCTGCAGTGAAATTAGTGTTTCCATCACCAATGAAGTCAATGAGGCAGCACGCTGTGCAAAGTAACCCCACAAAGTGTGTGCGTGTCTGTGTGTGTGTGTGTGTTTTCTTCTAATATGCTTTGAAGAGATGGAGGGTAGGAGTGAATGAGTGAGTCCCTGTTGGTGTGTGTGATTATGAAATGATCCTTCATGAAGAGCCTCATTGTTGTTCGTTGAGTCCTGAATCTTCCAACTCGTCTCCAAAGGGAACCAGTGATGTGTGAAATCACTCCACTTTCTCTGTTCTCATTGCGCTTTTGGTACCAGACAATGGAGCATGAAATGATCTTCTGTCAAGATGAACCTGAAAATCTCCAAATTCTCAAAGTGTCCCAGAAGTAAAAATGTTGTGTTTCTTTAACTGTCCTGATGGAAGTTCACCAAAATCAGCTGATGTTTTATTTAATAGACACAGTGAACAGATGAGTCTTACCTTGTCCCACTGTCTCTCTCTGTCCAGAGTGATGATTATCATGGCTGGATTCACCAGGTAACCGTTACTGTTGAAGGAGAAGTCGTTATGTTCCCAGGTTACATTCAACATGTGCCTGCAGAGAAGCAAAGAGAACGATGAGTAGCTGCCGAACACCCAAATTCAAACAGCTCAGTAAAAGAAAACAAAAAACACACACACACAAGAAATGCACTTTTTTATATTCTGTGGATCCTCCTGGGTTCATAAAAACAACAAATCCACCAGCTTCTTTCTCGTGTTTGTAAAAAGTTGTCTCTATAGAGACGCAGTGTCTTTATGCCGTCTGCCTCATTTGACTCCATTGTTTCATCACTGTCCTTCCCGTTATATTAGACCTGCGGCACCGCTCTCTCACCTCGCCGTCGCTCCAGCTGAGGTGTCGTAAAGCCTGCTGGGAGGAGAACAGCCTTCAGCCTGGTCTGTGTGAAAAGCCTATTTAATCTGGTAATCTGCGATAATCCCATTAACAGGTGAGCTGACTCATTATCAAAAACCATTCTCCAATCCAGTGCAGGCAAACGTCAGAACGGAGGGGGAGGGTAACGTTTGATCTGTCTGGGAAGACAGCGAAGCTAATAGAAATAGTTCTGACCTGAACTCTACAGCGGCACCGACAGAACCTGCTCAGCTAACAACGTCTAAAAAGGCATCAGACAATGTTCTCCAGCCTTTGTTGAGCCGTCTCCGGAGGCTCAGACGGACGTCTCATTGTGTAATGAGTGCCATTAGCAGCCTATTAGCAGTCCCTAACACAGCGTATTTCACACAGTCTCCCTGGATGACCTTGTCATACATGAGCCAGAAGCTGAAGAGTTTATTTATTTATTCATTTTTTTGGCTCTTGCTTTTGCTGATTAAAACATTTCTCCAACACAATAGGATTTGCTGCATGTCCCGGGGCACAGATGGCACCAGGCTGCTCTTTTGGGCATGCTTTAAATGAAAAGAAGCCACGCCCTCCTCCATCGGGCTCTGAGCAGTACAGGTGGATGATGATGGAGGGGGGGGGGGGGGGGGGGGGGTCACGGTCGCTGTAAAATGGGCTTATCACCACGCAGATGGGAAGTCATGAATAAATGAAAGTGTTGACCTCTCTTTGACCTCAGATATAAATCTGATTCAACACTGATGGGTCTTCGTGAGATATCAGAGATTAAAGCCAACACCCGAAAATCAGTTCAGCTTTTAGAACTTCCTGTTCCCCTGATCCCGAAATCTATTATTGTGTGTTTATAAAAAAAAAAAAAAAAACTGTGTTCATAAAAGCTCAAGACCATTGTTTTATTTTTTTGTTTGATTCTTCTGATTCTGAAGCTTCTCCATCATCATGTTCAGTCCAACTGGCTCTCTGTTTGGTGAACCAGAGTGATACTGACGTCTGTGTTGTCTCAGAATGACGCCTTAGATTTCATTCAAACAGTTGAACAGCTTCTCCTCTGCAGAAACAGCAACAACTAGTTATCCTTAGAGAAATGATCTCTGTGTCCTGGCGCTGTTGTTCTGTCAGCTCGGCTCATTTTGTGCAGTTGCATGAACATAAAGTGGATTTTTATAATCCTCAGGGCTTCAGTTTAAAATTTAACCGTCGTCCTTATTGTCTAATTTATGATCGTGCGCAGCAAACAAGTCACCATAAAGTCCACATGAAGCTCAGAGGGTTCATATCTCATGTTTATCACGAGCGCCATTAAAAACAAACCACAGAAGAAGAGCTTCAGCTCTGTATCTCAGTCCGCTCTTTATGAGCTTCATCTTCAACTGTGATGGCACTGTTTAAAAGCTGGGGGGAATTAGCTTTGTAGAAATGTACATAAACCTGATTTTATCAGACAACACGATAAGAGATGTTGAAGAAGCGACTCTACCAACAACGGCAATTAAATACTATTAACAGGAAATAGACTGTTATAAAGAAAAAGTCCTTTTGAAATGGCGCCGCCATCTCACCTGAACAAGGTGTCATTAGCAGCTGAAGTCTTGACGGGGTTGTGACAGTCGCTGTGACCTTCAGGGATGAAGCCTCTTTGTTTCCGGAAGCTCTGCACGCCTTTCACCACGATGGCCACGCCGTCCCGCACCCTCTTCCTCAGGCTCATCCTCCACCGGTCCGTGATGATGCTGATGAGCCCCACAGGGAAGCTGTCCGGCGGCGGCATGTCCGGGTTTCCCACAGCCAGACTTGGGATAATCCAGATGTAGCCCGGCCCCACTAGTCCGGCCTCAGTCGCCATAGAAAACAGGTACTGGGCCTCTTCGTGTGAGCAGTACACCAACAACACCTGGGCGTCGATCTGCTGCAGCAGCCTGCGAGCTCGGATGTCGTTCATGCCGTCGGCGGACATGTCGAAGGTCAGCACGTCCTGCAGGTCCCACAGGAAGTAGCTGGTGTCGGTGAAGGACTTGATGTAATCCACGTAGGCCTCGTAGCCCGGATAGAGGCTGGTGATGACCACAAAACTGTCCCAGTTGTACTCCTCCATCACTTTGAACATGCCGTTGATCTGCTGCTCGATGGAGGAGCCCAGCTGGAGGAAGTTGGAGCCTTCGCCCTGGAGGAAGACGAGAACAAGGTATGAAGACCTTCATGATTCATGCAGTTTGAGCCGAACTAACCAACCAAATTAAAACGTCTTAATTCAGTTTGTATAATGTGTGAAAAAGATCACACACATCATTTCCACTCAAACAAACAGACCCAGAGTGGAGAGCTGCGGGACCATCAGCTCTTTATCCATCCTTGAATTCAAAGGGCATTCAAACACTTTCTCTGAGGTCAAGTTAGAAGGAAAAGTGTATGGATAATATTGAATGAGTCATTAACTGGACCTCGTAGGTCATCTGCAAATATATTGAAGTTAAATTTAGGACAGTCCTTCTGGAGAGGTCGAGTATCTCCATGTGTCGATTACACATGCAGGAGCAAAATAAGTGTTGTTTATGTTTTTGCTTAGTATTTGTGTGTCTCTGTTAGAATCTGTTAGAATTGATTTTAACATCAAATGAAACAGCTTCTTTTGAATTTTAAATGTTCAGTTCATAATGAGCCGATTCAGATCCAGATTTTCTGCTCCGCTCCAGCAGAGTTCAGATCGCAACAGATCTGTTCATTAATGGACTGGAACTGTCTGATCGATCCTTCATTGATCAGTTAGAAGAAGTGACAACTAATTAACATTTAAACTGAAGTGTAATACATACAAACATCATAATCAATAATTGAATATTGGCCACTTTTTGGAGTCAACACAACCTCAGTTCATTTTAATGAAGACATCAAACAACAAAACCAAAAACAGACACAGAAGCCAAATTGGTACAAGATCTTGGTCGTGACATCATCGCTGTGGTTCCTTCAGACACGGTTGGCATTTTAATCTCCTTTCAGTATAACTCACGTACTGTGGCTCAGGCAGCTTCTTATAAGAACATGGAAATAAATCGAGTGCATGAAAGAGAACCTGATTCTAAATATAGAATCTATAAATGGAATCCGGAGCTTCGCTGTCTGACAAGTGAAACAAGACAAGAGTAAAAGAAAATATTTCCGGGGCCACGATCACGAGCAGTCAGAGGCACAAAGTCAGTGGATTTAGCTGTGACGTCTGAAATTGTAAGGTGCTCATACATCACAAGACCGCTGAACTTTCCTGAAGAAAGAATGAGAGAACAGGCCTGTTTGCAGTCTCAGGATGCCGACCCCTTCGGGATGGGGAGGTTTTTCTTCTGTTCCCCAGAGTGGGGGGGGGGGTCTGCCTATCATCCTGAGGGAGGCAGTCACCTCTGAACTTCTTACCAACCATTTCATCATCAAAAATCAAAAATAGTAATTACCAGTTGGCAAATAGATAAAAAGATCTAATAACTCAGTAATTTCATGCATTTACAGTTGATTCAGGATTTAAACGACGATGTTTGTGTTGCTGTGCGACATGGACCGGCCAAGAAAAGCTGGAGTAATTGAAATCTGCTAAAGAATCAATAATCTCTAAACTCTACATGCAGAGTAGAATCAATCCGTCACTGCCTCATTAGGAGAATTACGATACCTCGGAATAATTACTGAGGAGAGATGAGATCCTTCTGGAGTCGACTGCATCTCCTTCTGCTCAGATTGTTAGCAGTTATTTGCATCTTCACTTTTAATCGAACAGCTTTTATAGAAAGTTCTTAAATGAGTTGATTAACCTTCATAAACTCAAAGGAGCAGATACTATAACAAAATATCATGCTGCCTTTAGAGTGTTATTGTTCCTCGATGATTTGAGCTGAAGAGCAGCTTCCTCCAGATTTTATAGAACAGGAGGATCAGAGATAACAGAATTTAGTCTTTTTGGAAATCAGCTGATGTCCAGCCAGTTGCATCAGTAACTTCAGGCTGATTTTATAATTGATGTCTGAACATTGAGATCACATAGAGCCAGTAAAGGGCCGTGGAACGTTCTATACAAAATGAAGGTAAAGAAGAAATCAGACTGCTTTAAATTTCAGATTTGATGTGCTCCTCATTAGTATTCACAGAGATGACATTCAAGACGTTTTCTGCTCGGTGTTAAAGAGCTGCAGTGGACTAAAATGGATTAAACTGCACTGGAGGCCGGCCAGCTGCATACATCCACACCGGGTTCAGGGATCTTATGTAGGTTAGTCACGGAGGAGTTTGAATATTGAGCATTAATATACTCGTTTTCTCCTTCCCCTCACTGTCCCTCAGCAAATCTGTCAGTGTTATTGCCTCATTGTCGTGCATGCTGCTGCCTGTTCCTGTTCTCGCATCTGCAGCTGTGCACAATCAGTTTGTCAGGTGACCAGTGGCGAGGTGTCAGGGTGTGTCTGTGCGAACGTGCTTGTGTTTTCTTTCTGCTTTTCCAGCCCTGAGGGCCTACCAGAGAAAACCGACCTACAAAGTACAATCGCCACAGCTCAATTAGCAGAGAGCGGACTGATCTCTCAGTTCCACTGAGCCTGGGGCATTTCCACGGGCTCACCAGCGCTGCCTCGTTGGCGTGCAGAGCGTGCACAGAGCCGTCCGAGGCGTCTGGTCACAGGAAATGAAATGAAACAGTCGAGGTCAGTTACACGGTACGAAACAGAAATCTACCATCAGAGGTCGTCACCTCTTTGCTGCCTGAACGGCAAAGAGCTGGATGTCAGCCGCAGCTGAAAGTCTTGACGTGTGCTGACCTCCGGTGGTTTGTCATGTAGATGTGATGTTGAGTGCCACTGTTGGACTCAAACCTCTTTCAACCAGAAAGGATATTAAACAACTTTCTCTCTCTTTTTTTTTTTTATATCCGCGGCACCAGGTTTTATATTCAAAGTAGATATTTGTGGTTTTTGGAACCAAAAACTGTCTCAGGTCCAGGGACGCCTCGCAGGGCTCGATCAGATGGACAAAGACCAAGACAACAGGTGGTCCTGTTGGTTCTGGATGTGGGGAGAAGATGTATCTTCTGGTTTCTGCATGACGAGAACACTCAAATAGTGAAATCCCCCAAATCTTAGTCACCATAAATCATTTGATGTCATTGGAGAGATCTCTGTCATCTCTGACTGCACACCATCGCATGATCCAACAGATCATGATGCAGATGATGTAAGTTACATCAGAAACGGGGGGGGTAATAAATGGGTGTCAACCAGGACTGTGTTGAGTCCGCAAAAAGCTGCACTTCCAGTGTTGATCACAGAAGCTCACAGTAATAGTCTACAGTCCCAAAGAAGATTACAGCCATTGAGTGGAGAGCTTAGCCTCCCCTGGCTCAGATTACATTCACATGACTAAAATATACACAAGAGGTTGTATCTGTTGATGACGACGCACTCAGAATTGCTGCGTTTGTCCGCACACTGAGCTTTTACTCTTTAATGTCCTTGTTTTTGGGGTGTTGTTGTGAATGGATGCTTTATTGGATGTATGCATCGCGGCCTGAAGATTAGCTCTGAGATGCTCTGAAACTGATCTGAGTTCGAGTTAGATGAGCGTGTAAAGCAGTGATTATCTCTGAACCGCAGCTGTTTGCACGGAAGCAGCGGCCGTGTCCCTGAAACTGGCTGCTTTTAGTCTTGTTCATAGGAGGAATATCCAAGCAGTTGTGTTTACATGACTGTTTGAAAGCTGAAGGTTGAATCTGAAGGGATCGATGGATTGCAGTCAGCTGGCTCTGAGGAGCTGAAGTGAGGTGACACGTGGAGGTGAATGTGTTCTGATCAGATATGGAACAGAAAGGGGCTGTACAATTCGCCCCCCCCCCCCTCTGATGACTAACTTCTGGCCACGGCTCATTGCTGCGACATATGTCTGCCTTCGCCACGCGGTGGGAAGTGCCCTGGCACCGCCTTCCTGTCCTGCTGACGTCACACAGATCCTGCATGGCGACCAGGAACAGACACACCAGTCTGTGATCATCTGCCGCTTCTCTGGAAGCCGGAGAACACCCAGAATACGACGCCGTGGAGCGGGATTAAAGGGACGCGCCACAACCTCCCTTCTGCGTTTGATGCAATCTGATATAATCTGTAATACATGAATGACGGCAGATCAGGGTCTGGTTCTGTCAGCAGTGAGCCTTTGTGGTCTAATCCAGAGCCCCATGTGGGTCAGCCTAGACCGGCTCCACTAGTCTGTAAGTGGGCCGCTTGTTTTTAGAAGGAGACAAGTGAGTCCAGGACAAACGGGGGAAAGATGACAGAAAACTGCTCCAGTTCTGAGGAAAGCCTCGGGCTCATGTTCCTGCAAAGACAGTCGAGTTCTGCTGGAGTCTGACTTCCATTTTGTTCACTTACAACCCGACGGATGAGATCTGTCAGCCAGCAGAGTGAACACTTCTGAGGCTGCTTTGGATTTCAGGTCAGGACACTGAGCCCGGTGCTCAAAGCAGAATCCTCGCTACATCTTTTGAGGAATTATGGAAGTGTGCCGACTGCCCGGGAGTGAATAATTACCTCTGAAGGACACCACCGGGCGTTTTTATGTCGTCTTCACAGCAGCACTATCACAAACCTGCTGCAGTTGAAGCTGCAACAGGAAGCGTTTCCAGTTCAAAGGCAGCAGCTGTGCAGAAAAAGAAACCGCCGCGTCTTTGCTCTTTAAACAAAATCCACAAACATTTCAGCCATGAGTGTCAGCCATGATTACGGTATTGATTTATCCGCTGTGTGCACACTAAGCAGGCCCATGGGAAGGGATTGATCTGCTGGCAATGGTTTGATTTGTAGTCCATCTAAATTCGACATACGGCTGTTGGCCTGAATGAGTCTCGTGCTGTAGCTGCAGAAATCGGCAATAACTTTGATTCCCACATATAATTTTCATCTTTATACTTGTTCCTTCACCGGCTGAACTGGGATGGAGACGGATTGGAATAATGGTTCATGCATGAGGGCCAAAAATGACTGAAGAAAAAAAAAAAAATTCACCAACAAAAAATAAATGCAAAATAAAAACATGGTGCTCGTGAAGAAAAGAGCTACTTCTGCAGTTCCATATTTCTTGATTTGCTTCTTTGGGGGTTGGTCCTACTTCAGTATAAAACTGATATGAAGGAGATTTTCCTTTTCAGTGGTTGTTCGTTTACTTTTAGAAATATAGACACAAGTACAGAGATAAATAAATGTAGAAATTCATAAATGACTGAATAAATGCAAAGTTAGTGAAAAAGCAATTGAAATGTTTTTACTGAAACATTTCCTGGATTCAGTTATTTGTTGATAATTATTAGATTTTTTATTTTTTTTTCTTTCTGTGCGTTGAAGATGTCAATAAACAAACTAGAAAGTCCCAAAGACAGGAATCAGTTTATCACCTAATTTAATGCTGTCACTTTCAGAAAGATCACACTCTCAGCTCTCAGTGATGAAAAATGGATGAGCTCCTTCGCCTTGTTGACTGTCTCTGACGGCGTCCCATAAATCAATCGACGGCGGCCTCTCAGATTATTGAGGAGAAAATTCAAAGAGGGTTGGACCAAAATCGTCTTTGTGTCTCCGCTTCACAGCGACAATCATTGTTGCATTTAGATATGAACGGATGACAAGTTAGATTCCAAATTAAATTCTTATTGATGTTTGAGAACTTTAGCTTGAATTTGAAAGCGGCTGTCCTTTACTTTGGTCGCTCCATTAACTGAAGATGGACTGAACCCAGAGGTGAGACAGTGTTAACTTGCTGCTGTGGCTGTTTTAAAATCGTACTCCTTCCCTATAAATCACTAAAACGCCAAAAAGTCACATTCATCTTTTTCTCCTCTATATTTATTAAAATTTAAATGTTTTATTTCCACGCCTCTGTAAATCACTTGAAGTTGTCCTTTATATGTTGCTTTATTCGCCCTGATTCTTCAGAAATCTTGAGTTGGAAGAATCACGATGTTGGTCCAGTCAACGTGTGACGGCCGGCTCTGCTTTCTGTCGCAGGAAGAGTAAAAACCATTTGGAGAGGATTATGTTTGTCTCGGTCGTTGAGCCCTTTGTGGGTGAAACTGCTCCTATAGATGCATCATCACTGTGCTCTTGTGTTGCAGCTGTTAGCTGAGTCCGTTCATGAGTTCCATCTGACGGATTCTACCTGTTTCTTTGGACCTGCAGCAGCTCTAAGGCATCCTGGGTACAAATTGGTATTTCTGATATTTATTGATCATTAAATGACAGATTGGACCCGTCTGCCGACCTGATGGTCATTTGTGCTGATGTAATTAGCGCTGAAATTACATGCAGCCCTCAGCATGAATACTTCGAGGTGAATAAATCTTGCGGTCGAAATGATTTTACTTTAGCTTTAAGGGTCCACCGTAGCTTCAGCTGGAGGCTCTGAGAACACTTTATTAAAAATTCAGTACGGTCTGAAACATCAGTCTGTCTGTAAAAACCCTGAAGACTGATGCTGAACAACAGACAACAAGAAGAGCAAAAGCGGTCCATTAATAACGTTGCTGATGATGATTAATAGTTCACTATCGGGAAAAATCTTCCTTGCTGCAGTGCTGCTGTTGAACTGGATTGGACTGAAGCTGCAGTCAAACACATTCCGGTCTGCTCCTTAAATGTGAATTAAACATTATTTTATTCTGTTCTGCTCAAGAACATTTGAACCATTGCTTTTGCAGGACTTTTAGTTCTGAGAGGATTTTAGAGTTCAAATAAAAGATCTGATTCCATCTCGTATCACATCTTCTTCACCTTCTCACCTGAAGCGGCTTCAGAGCAGAAATATCGATGAAAGACGTTTCTGTTAAATTCAAATGTGTGCAGCAGGAGGAAGTGACAGTGAACACAGATGATCACGTCTCAGTTTCCTGAGGTTAAACAACAGAGTCTCGTGTGTTCGCTGTGAATGCTCTGACTTCCCAGAAGGAATCTGTGTTTGATCGGTGTGTGTCTGTGTGTTAGTCTGGGTTTAGCGGTTTAAGCTGATGTAAGGCCCCCCCAGCCTCCCCATCCTTAACTCCGCCCCCCCCTCCACACTGACCTTGTACGGCAGGACAACAGCAGAGCCGCCGCTGATGCCCACGATGGGAACAGCCGTCTGAGTAGAGATGAAGTCCAAGATCTGCGCCACGGCCTCCGAGCCGATGTTGTCCTCAAACACCACGCCGTGGACGCGGTTGGTTGAGAGCGTGTCGCAGATGCGGGTGAGCAGCGCCCGTGGGTTGGTGTTGTTGACCAGCACAGTGATGGGGTTGACCTCCAGCGGCAGGTCCATGAAGTTCTCCCGGCTCAACCGCCCCTTAATCTCTGTCTGATAGGCCGAGCCGCTGAACACCACCGCCACGTTGACGGCGGGCGAGGGGATCCCGAAGGGCCGGGCCGAACAGCAGGGCAGGGTGCAGAACAGCAGCAGCAGAAGCAACGGTGGCGGCGACGGCGGCCACCATGGGGAGTCGCTCAAGCAGCCTAGATGAACGCCCATCTCAGTCACCTACAGGAAGAGAGCGACACATCAGACTACAGAATGGGCCGTTGTCATTTCTCCGAAATGTTGTGATAATACTCGGTAATCACCGCCGACCCAAAGTGCCTTTTGTTTGGAGTTGGCTCGTTTTGATTCATGACCTTTGAGCTCCATCTCTGCTCAGCGCCATAACTAAGACGGCGTAAAAGCCCATTAACGGCCCACAGTTGTATTTTTAGAGCGCGTCAGCGTGCGAGGCGAGGTCGCGGCGATCTGCTGCGTCTCAGGGCGGCAGCTGCCACCCTGCTGCTGTTGTATTCTGAGCTCGGACCCAACAGATGGTGTCCAGCGTTTAATGCAACAAATGGAGAACAAGAGGATTTATTATTTCTCTCTCGTGACATTACTTTTGAAGCTGTTGCTTTATTTTTTCCAAACTTAATCTGCCGAAGGTCTGCGTGCATGGTCTGGGCCGTGCTGATGAACGCACATCCATCATGTCATTATGATTTTTAGCTCTACGGGAAAGTTTTCCTGTTTGCATTTTCAAACTGTCCGTTTAATTTTTCAGACAGGGAAGTCTGTATTTACAAACAGGAGCTGAAATCTCTGACTTTTTGACCAAATCCAAGTTCTGCGGCTGCATTGCTTTACTGACGGACTGGACCAGAACCAGTCTGTCTTTGCTTCTTCCAAAAAACTAATTGCTGGGACGTAACGCGGCTCGGTGACGTCGAACCCTGCAGCGTTATCTAAACATTCACATTGTGGCTAGACAGCAGTTTGTGTGGAGCTGTCAGACAGACTCAGGCTCTTTGTCAAATCTGTCACAGTTGTGTTTGCAGCCCTGAGGGAACACTGCACACTGGTCCCCCGTCACAGAGATTTGATCCACCATGTGATGGAATCCCAGCGGGGTGAATGTATTGTAATCCCTCGGTAATCCCTGCCAGGCGTCATGGCCTACGGCGCGATTGTAGTGTATAAACTTATCAAGAGATTTTGCTACTGCACGAGGCCCGCGGCGGACTTTCCCTCTGCGTTTCACTTCCTGTGTGGGATGGAGACAGGCCGGCGTGGTCACATGCTCGCTGTGTCCTACATGTGATTCTTCAGTCAGGTGCTGTCTTATAAATCATTTTTAAGTTGATTAGTCTCCGCGGTGAGAGGACATCACACACACTCCCTCCAATGACGTGTTTCAGCTGCGACAGCAGAGGGATAGTTTGGGGTTCACGTGTGTGATGGACGCAGTCAAACTGCTCAAACGCTCTGACCTTCTGTGTGTTTTATCAAGGTGGGGAAACGGCTGAGGCAGGTACATGAAGGTCGAATCCTGGGAGGCAGATATGGAATTAAACCAAACAGGGATGAGTCATCAATGACTTCCTGATGAGGCTTTGTGTTGTCAGCAAGGAGAGGGAATAAAAACAGCCGACAGGAGCTTTGTTTGGTTTGTCTTATCTAACATTCAGCTTCTTTACCAGAGCTTTGTGATGCAGCTCAGTTGCTGTGGATTTGCTGACTGATGACCCCAAAAACTCTGAAATTCAGGTGAATCTGTAAACTCCAACGATACATGAAGGAAAGAGGCTTTTCATCCGCGCTCGGGACAAATCCTGAGTGTATCAGAGCCGGGGGCTCCGGTCTGACGCCGGATCAGGACTCACTGAGGATTCACCGGTCTTAGAGATTTCAGAACAGGAGGCAGCATGACGACACGCTGTGTGTTAGCTCCGAAGCAACAGACAGGCTGCCATTTGCGTCATTTCGCCACTCCAAAGTGTCATACTGTCATCCTGTCACAGGAATCAGTCTGTCCGTACGTTAGTTTGGACAACAAAACAGCATGTTGGATCGTGCCCCTTTTTTTTTTTTTTTTTTTTGCATCAGAAGCCTCAATACACGTTGATTACGTGTTTTTCCTCCCTCTGTCGTCATTGTGTCACACCTAAACGGCCTCTGTGATTCAAGCTGCATCACGTGATCTACAGAATTAGTGTCAGAGAAAAATGAAGAAACTATATTTTAGAGACGGATTGTGTGTGATCTAATCGTTGTTTATTTAAGAGACTGAAAAGCTGCTGCTTGTTTCCTGGTAATGATGTGAAACCTGACGAGATGAGATCTGATGTGAGGCCGCCTTGTTAATGAGAGCAGCAGAGTCCTGTTTGTGTTTGATTAACAAACATTGAAGATGTGCTTATCCCCCTCTAGTGGGTGACACACGGAGGAAGCAGCTGCCATTCAGGAAGTGCCTTTATCTCTCCTCGTGGTTTCAGTCAGTGCTGCCTTCACAACACTGACATCTGCACAGTTTGATAAAGTGAGCAGGTATTAATGCAAATGTCCGGCCTGTATATGTTCTGCTGGTGCCTGTAAATTGAATATTGTCGATAAGGTGAATAGAATTTTCAGCTCATTTTGACGCGTCCTGCTCGGTGTAGACAGACTGTGATAAGAACATGGGAACTATTTCATTGACAGGATATTATAAACTGTCATCTAAGCTCCCATTCAATTGAATATTTCTTTTCCACGTCAAAGTCTCTTATCTTCTCACGTCCTGAAGACTCAAATTTGGTCCAGCTCATCGTTTTTTTTGACGCCAAACGCTAAAACTCGGCCGTTATCAACACGGGGCTGCTGAGGCGTCGGGCGCTCTGATTGGTCCCCGCTCCAGCTCATTAACATGAGGCTGCTGGCTGAGAGGTGAGGTCTCCTCTGTGCTGTGCTTAATGACCGCCTTTATATTCTGGGCACGACGCCTCTGCTGCAGCTGTTTAACACTGTGCACCTGTTCCGTGTTCTGCTACATGATCAATACGCCCAGCCGTGAATCTGCAGCTCGCCACGTCTGTGGCTCACGCGCTGATAAACTCGTTCTCCTCACCGTCATCATCAGTAAAACTGCTGACTGTCCGAACGCTCTGCAGCATCTTCTGGTCTGTTTTCAAACTTTAGTGACCTCTAAATGACAGGCTCCATTACAGTAATGATAGTAATTATGATAGTGATGGTTTATCTTTATAGCATTTTGAATATATTAGAGTTGTGAAAGAGATTCACATGAGTCAAATATAAAACATCCAAACAAATAAGAAAAATTAAATGAGAGAAACTGTTCAGGTCTGATCTTCTGTGGTTGTTAAAACAGTGAAAGAGTTTTCTTTTCATAGCCTCTCTTCATAGTCTAGATTAATTTCACAACTGAAATATTTCCAGTATTTATTTGGTTGATGGCGTAATCATCCAATATCAGAAATTAGAATATTTAATACGCAGTTCAAATAAATACCAAATATCTCCAGTTCAGTACAGAACGATGCTGACTCAGTCCACATTGGCTTCCTGTTTATTTTAGAATTGATTTTAAAATGATTTTAATCACTTTCAAAGCCAATTTGGGCCGGCGCCTCCATGTTGTCAGGATGAGAAACAGCCAAGCCCACAATCCAGATGAGACGAAGCTGCTCTGAAAGCAAACTGAGCTTCACTGAGGCCTCAGCACAGAAACGAGCTGATCATCTAGATCAAATATTCGAATAGACATTTTGGATTTTTGATTTTCATGAGCTGTGAAAGTAAATCTAATGAGTCTAGAAAAAAGTCTCCTGTGTATGGAGGTACGCTGGTCCAAACCTGGACTCAGTTCTGAAGTCAACAGGAGTTGCAGACAGTTGATTTCTGACCGAGGCGGCTGAAGAATGAGCTGCGATAGCTGAAGATGTTGGAAATAAAAGCAGGTTTAAGCTTCTTCAGATCTGCAGTCGAGATAAAACACTTCACCTTGGCTTTATTGCCCAAGTCATGAAAAAAAGACTGAACAAGATCTTTAGCTCTAGGCTTCAAGTTTTTTATGATTTGTGAATCCTTTTTGCTGCTGGACTGAGTCCGACCTCAGAATTTGTGCGATTTAATCAGATTTAGATCAGTGTTTATATTCCACTGGCGTCACACTGAGAGTCTCCTTCAGTCAGGTCGGGATTTTCTCAGCTGGAGAGATCTTAGTGTGGGAAACACAAGTGATGCTTCGACCGCCACTTTGAAACAGTCGGGATTCATTTACCTTTATCAATATGTTTAACTAAGCTGTGATGCAAAATACAGCCAAACTAATCTCTCCAAATCCACAGCCGTGAATCTAATCTGTAGATTAATCAACATCATGAGTACAGCCAGAGAAAAAGAAGTGACGAGCATAAAATAACAAAACCCTGCATCTAAAAATACTCCCAGTTTGATATAGTTGGCCAGAGTTCAATGTCAGATATGAAAAATGTTTTGTGAATTCAGTTTTTTCAGGTCATCGACCTTCTCTGTCGGTCTAAATGTGTCATCATGACCCATCTCCGATAACCAAAACAGGATCTGCAGCCAAAATCACAAATAGCTCGGCAGCTCGGCAGCCTTCTCCAGGTGGACCAGGCATTCTGGGAAAGCTTCCATCAGATCAGCTGATCTGATTGTTTTCAGAAATAAATCCACAATCTGATCAAACAATTTGAATCAGCACCAAATCTCAGATCTCAGTTGTTTGGCTGCTCTTAGCTGGTCCTCCAAAACAGCTGAAGAAATTAATCATAGGTCGGCAGCGAAGCCGCTAACAGCCAGTTAGCTCGGTGACACAACAACTTGATATTCATGAGGCCGAGCCTGGCACGGCTCCACCTGGCCTGGTGCTGGGCATCATTTAAAAAATAAACATCATGTTGTATAGAAGACTGTAAACTAGAGACTGAGAAGGGGCATTTTCCCATAGACTTCAATACAGTTGGGGAGAGCAGAAGTATTTCCCGTAGATGTAGAACCCGCCTGTTGACGGTCACAGTTTGTGAGACGACTGCATGCTTTTTAATTTCACTGTCCATAGAAGTGGCACTCCCTTCACAGAAATAAATACGGAGGCCACGCTGAATGTTGCAGCAAACACAGATGAGCCAGTTCATGTTTTAGATATTTACACGCCTAAAGAGCTGTTTGTGTTCACAGATCACCTGCCAAACAAACTGTTTCCAGCTCTGTGATGTCTCTAATTAAGTCCACGTCTTCTCTGAGACTTTCAGAGTTTTAATAGAAAAACTGGACCTGTTTCATAAACGAAGTTCTGCGTCCGCAGAGACATGCTAAAGTAAGACATATATCTCATCACTTCAGATGAAACACTGCAAACTGAATGTGTGGACCTGGAATAGAAAATACGAGCCTTTAATGGTGACATAGTTGAATGACGCAGCACAGAAATAAGTCGGCTTCTTCTCCTTTAATGAGCAGCGGGCAGCTTGTAGAAATGTACATTAGGAAGTAAATTAACTTAAAACAACCTACAAGGACTCTGATTACAAATGCAAAGCAGTGACTGAAAAACAAAAGTCATTTCAGTCAGTTCAGCCGAAAACTGAAAAATAAATCCAGAAATTGAACACGCTGAACGGATAACAACTGCTGCAATAAACCCAAATCATTCGGCCGGTGGTGTCACAGGTTTCTCTGCACGCACTCATTATCCTTCAACTGAAAGGGGGGGGCGAATGTTGTCTTATCACGTCGGCTTTGTTCCATTTAATTGAATTCTTTTGGCTGTTGATAATGTTGTTGGGGGGCAGAACGTCCCAGGATCCCTGAAAAATTCATGTTGCCAGTGTTTCAGGAAATCGCGTGGTTTTCCTGCAGAAGACGGGCTGAGGCTGAGGAGGACGTGTTCGATTGGTCAAATTTCTGAAGGTCTCATTCCTCCAGGGTTTACACTCTTGGCTGACCCCTCCCCCGCCCCTCCACGTCCCACCTGGTTGATTTACCGCTCTGTTCTTTATGGTGTAGTTTTCTGGAAGGTGATAAACAGCCTCACGCTGTCGTATAATAAGAGACACCATGTCCAGCAGTGTTTGCCCCCGAAGAGAAAAAACATCGGGGGGCTTTGGGGGTCCAGACCACCTGTGATTTATCTGTTTCTGGTGGACCCCCCCCCCCCCTTGGGAGACAGAACCACATCAAAGTGAGTCACTCTGTGATATTAGTTTCTGTCGCAGACCTTCTGCCTTCCAACGGCGCTGAAGACATATTTAAGACGCGATGGCCTCAACATTAACTCTACATGACAAGTGATTGATCTGCCGCGGGATGAAAACCTGTCCGTGTGAAAATCTCCGTAAATCTGATGTGATCTTTACTGCTGGCTCTGAATAGGGGCTGTGGGGCTGTGGGGGGGTGAAAGTGAATTTCCCCATACAGCAAGAAGAATCGATGGACGGGGATCGAGGGCTTCGGCTGCCGTCGTTAAAGGATTTAAATATTCACCAGGCAGGTGGAGCTGAAATGAGCAGTCGGATATTCTGACTCTGCCGTATCAAAGGGGCCGTGATCAGCAAGTTTTAAATGCCACAGCAGATGGAAAGCTTTGTCGCTGCGCTTTATGACCACGTTCTGCATTTGAAACTCCATCTGGTTCCAAAAGGCCCGCATGGCGTAACATTGATCAAGTGGCGTCACAAACCATCAGAAGCGGTTTGGTAACGGTTGTTTGTGTTTCTGTGTGCCGACGCGCCGTCGGACAGATGTTTGATGTATACTTGTGCTCTTTTTCACGTACGTTGCGGCTGAGCAGATTGTGCGTACGAGTGTTGGAGGGTAATAATCTTTGTGAGGCTGCAGATTAAAATGGTGTTGTGAATATAATCCATTTTATCACATATTTACCTGAAGCTGACGGGCCTCTGATATTAACATTCCTACTTTGACCGCCCTCTGCGGTGGGCAGGTGACATGTGAAGGGCGGCGGTTTGACGGCCTGTGTGTGTGTGTGTGTGTGTGTGTGTGTGTGTGTGTCAGTATGTGGAGCAGGGATCAGTGTAAGATCCTTGTTAAGCTGAAGCCCTGGCTGCCTGTGCAGAACCGGACCCCCCCATCTCTATCACCCCCCCGCCGCTGGTCCAGCTGTCACCAGCCTGTTGACTCGGTGGATGCCCACACATACAGATGACCTCTGACACACACACACACACACACACACACCATCTAATCCAAATATGAGCATACCACTTTGTTTTTAATCTTGTGTGTGTGTGTGTGTGTGTGTGTGTGTGTGTGTGTGTGTGTGTGTGTGTGTGCTGTGGTTATATGTGAGCTTTAAATTGCACTCAGTGATTCTCCCTCTTTCTATCTGTGTGTAAAGCAGAAGAGTGTAAAATCAACTTAAAGGGCCAGTTCTTCCAAATCATCGTACCAAACCGTCCAGTGATCACCCAGAAAGCAGCCAGCCAATCAGAGTAAAGTATCCTTCCTTCGTGCCACCGCGGGCAGAAACATTATCAACCTGACTGTTTGTATCCCTCCAGGGGAGAAAAATAAGAGACTGTTTTTGTTCTGCCTGGAGGTAAAACCAGACTGACCCAGTTTACATCACAGTCATTTATTAGTTCACTGTTCACCAGAAACAGCCAGTCCTGCAGCTTAAAGGGACACTGCACAAGTAATGTACACCTGCAGTTAGCTGCTAGTGTCTCTGGTCTGACTGTTTTCTGACTGTTGTCTCTGGTCTGACTGTTTCTCTGGTCTGACTGTTTTCTGACTGTGTCTCTGGTCTGACTGTTTTCTGACTGTGTCTCTGGTCTGACTGTTTTCTGACTGTTTTCTGACTGTTTCTCTGGTCTGACTGTTTTCTGACTGTTTCTCTGGTCTGACTGTGTCTCTGGTCTGACTGTTTTCTGAATGTGTCTCTGGTCTGACTGTTTTCTGACTGTTTCTCTGGTCTGACTGTTTTCTGACTGTTTCTCTGGTCTGACTGTTTTCTGACTATTTCTCTGGTCTGACTGTTTTCTGAATGTGTCTCTGGTCTGACTGTTTTCTGACTGTTGTCTCTGGTCTGACTGTTTTCTGACTGTTTCTCTGGTCTGACTGTGTCTCTGGTCTGACTGTTGTCTCTGGTCTGACTGTTTTCTGACTGTTGTCTCTGGTCTGACTGTTTTCTGACTGTTTCTCTGGTCTGACTGTTTTCTGACTATTTCTCTGGTCTGACTGTTTTCTGAATGTGTCTCTGGTCTGACTGTTGTCTCTGGTCTGACTGTTGTTTCTGGTCTGACTGTTGTCTCTGGTCTGACTGTTTTCTGAATGTGTCTCTGGTCTGACTGTTGTCTCTGGTCTGACTGTTTTCTGAATGTGTCTCTGGTCTGACTGGTCTCCTGGTTTATCAAACGTTGAACAGGCAGGCTGCAGATAAAACATGTAAATCTGTTCCTTGAAAATAATCCCGGTGTGTCCAAACAACTCGAATGCTTTTATAGTTTTCTCTGGAGGTGATTTATTGACTTTTTTTTTTTGTTATTGTTTATTTTTGCTCCAAGAAAGTGAAAATGATTTTTTGTGTTTTGGGGAAACCTGTTTTTGCAGCTTGTTGTGCTGATGCTTGTGTCTGTTGTGGAGTTTGGCTGTATTTATTAGGTGACAACAGGGTGTCAAAAGAATCCAGAATAAACCTTCACTACGTCACGATCCCAAGCTGCTCTTGAGCCAGAACCCCCCCCCCCTGTCACTTTTTGTCAGATGGTGCTGCAGAGTGTCCGGCCTGATTTCTCAAGATTGATCGCACAAAGTCAAACTGCTCTTTCTGTTTGGACACTGTCCCCAACCGCTCCCAGCTCCTCACTTCACAGGCTTCGGTTCTAAGGTTATCATCGTCACCATCCGTCACGGAGACGTGCCCCCCCCCCCGCTGTGACAATGCTCGGGGGTAATTGTGAAAAATTAAGCAGCACTCATGCAGCTGTGAATAGAAAGCAATTAGGGCCAATCAGTTTCCCCCCTTTACAAACTGCATATGCACGCAGCCACATGCACAAACACTCAGGTTGGTGTCAGTATCCACAAGAGGCAGAAGAATGACAAGGAAAGAGGGGAGAAGCCAGCCTCCCCCCTCCTCCCCCTCTGACCCCCCCCCTCAGTCGACGGTGTGTCAGTTTTCCTTCTCAACAGGGACAGGACGTTAGACGAGGTGCAAGCGGCGCCGCGCCATGAATACAAATGGGCCCCGAGTGTCGGCTGTGCCTGTGAGCCTCGCTGTAAACTTAAGGGATGGTGGGGGAGTCAACACACCCTGCCACAATTCTTCCTCTCCGAGCTTCAGATCTCATTAGAAAGCCGGTGTGTTGTGCGAGCAGCCCGCAGACTCCTCCTGCAGCATCGCCACACCGATCTCGACATATACAAGCGGCCTGTCAGGTCTCTATAAATTTGGCGGGAAAACGCTCACATGGTGATGCCGCATCGCCTGATTCGGAGAGAAATTTACTGCTCCTCCTCTGTCTCTCTGACCTTGGATAGATTGCCGTGATATCCCGAAACCTCGGTCCCTCCCCTGCAGTAAATGTTTTACCGCCTCCGATGCCTGGGAGTGGCTGTCAATCAGCACAGCATCCATTGAAAACCGTCATCGGCACAAACACGTCCGCTCATCTTGTATTTTATTATCTCAGCTCGGTTTCCCTCCTGCTCCGTCTGCAGACACAGAAGATGGCGTGAGGTCTGACGTCTTTAACATTTGATTAAGCAGATCGGCTCTAAGTGTTTGTGGAAGAACTGGGCAGCTGACAAAGCAGCCCCCCCCCCTCCGATCCTCCGAGGTACAAACCCAGAGGTCGTTTCAGTCTGCCTGCAGGCTGCAGCCTCACAGCCTCACATGCAACAACCCAGCAGCTCGGCATCTTCCAAGAATCCTAAAAAAGAAGACTAATTGTTTTAAAGGCCTGTGGCTGAACCTTTAACCCTGCGGCTCCAATCAGGAGGAGACTAAATAAAAAGGAGGGGGGCAACTAATGATTGATTATTTAATTACCGAATCAATTACAACGTTTTTGTTTGTCTCATTGTCATTTTATCTACAAACGATCAGAAAGTGAGGAAACATTTCCATCGCAGGATCGCTGAGCTCACTTCAGTCATTCAGTTAATCAGCTCAGTTCTTCCTCCACATAAACTCTACAAATGAATGACATCACTTCCTGTGCATCATAAACAATAGTCATCAAAACACAGTGATGATCTGAACAGACTGATCATTAAAACAACTAAAGCAGACTGACTGTTGAAGGTCTTTGAACATAAATTTTAGCTACAATAACAATCTGTAACTGATAATCAGGTCAATAATAGACCTGATTGATCAGGTGTTGTTGTTGTTGTTTCCTTGTCGTGATGCTCTGTCGGTTTGTGTGTCTTATTATACAGTATTGTGAAGACTCTCGCCTCGATTCACATGATGCCTCGTTACGCTCGTGCACGTGTGCACGTGTGCACGGTCACATTGCGTTCACGCACCTGCCGGCACATCCAATTACCAGAAGTAGGATATGGTTGATATAACATAATGAAGAGCCATTTTTCATGTCTAACAGCTCACACCGACTCATCCCATTCAGTCTGCAGAGGAGCTGTGAAACTCCCAGTGGGGGTGTGAAGGATCTTAAAGGTCCCCTTTAAGATCCTTCACGTGGTCTTGAATGAGACAGCGGACCTTAAATGACAGAAAGTATCTATAACTCGTCCCTGAGCGTAAAGTTACCTCGACGGGTAATTCAGATAAACTAATTACATCCTTCCATCAGCCCCTCCCCCTTTTTAATCAGCCCCACCCCCTGCCGAAGCTCCACGTTTGCTATATTTGATCAGAAAAATATATATTTAAATGTTTGGTGAGTGCAGGTTTGTGTAAAGATTTAAAACAATCAGAGAAACACTGTGCTCATCCTGCAATCCGTACAATCCTGAGCCAGGACTTTTCAGTCACCTGCTGATTTTATTTCAGTTAATTCAGAAGCGTCTCGTCAGTGATGACAGACGTTCTCTCTTCGTAATTTCATTTTCTTCTGTGCAGATAGAATATATTTTTTATAATCTTCATAAATAATTCAATCAAATCCTGGCCGTCGGCCAAAGTGTTGGGGGAGACTCGGACTCGCTTCTGATCCACAGGACGCCGTTGTTGCTGTCATGAAATATGACTTTGTCCTCGCTCTGCGCTGCTCTTTTGCTCATTTTCTGTCGTTTACTTATTTTAGTTCTAAAAGGTCTTCCACTTCAAGGAAGCAAGTCAACATTTGGAGCCAACCTCATTCACCATATTTCCATAAATTTAGATTGGTTTGTTCTTCCGCTTCACCAATTCAGCTCTCATTCTGAAGCCACAAGAAGGAAACCCCTGTCCTGTAATAATCACAGGAAGCTCTTCACTCTTCAGTGGCAGTTCAATTACCCCTGCAGGGGCAGCAGAAGCGGCGGCGGCGGTATCCCAGGTCTGTCAGGCAGGTATCAAACTGTTTACAATGACGCATCGATCTGCTTTGCGTAACCCCCCGCCGGCAGCTCAGCGAGTTAAAGCAACAGTTACACACACACACACACAAGAAGCGTCTGATCCTCTGAGGTTTTCTCTGCTGACACTAAAACCAGAGGAAGACGAGGAGGGCGCTCACATAAAAACAACAACAAACCAAAAACAAACAGGAACTACTGCTCACGCTCGGCTCTTAAAGTGAGGAAGAGTATTTCAGCTGAGAGTTGATGATCTCTTACCTGTGTCGGCAGTCCACATCCAGCTCGTCCTCACTCATCCCGCCTCCACAGCTTCCTCCTCCCCCCGTTTTCCCCCCTCTCCTTTTTCTACCTTCTTTCTCTCCCCTTTGGCCTTTTTCCTCTCCTCTTCCTCTCCCCCCTCCCTTCCTCTTCCTCTCCCCGCACTTGTTTGAGTCTATTTCAGTAGCAGCAACAGAGGAGCCCGCTGCGACGGTGGCATGGTTTCCAGCACTTTGGCAGAAGGTCACATTATCACTCACTGGCAACAACAACCAAAAAAAGAAGTAGAAGAAGAAGAGGAGGAAGGGGAGGAGGATGGATGGACGGAGTGATGGAGGGAGAGCGAAGTGAGCAGGTGGAAAACAAACCAGCAAATGGGGGCTAAATGTTCCAGGTGAGAGTTAAAGTTGAGACAGGTGAGATGTCCCAGAATGCTTTGGGGCGAAACCTGTGAGCGTGCTGCATGTTTGTTTGTCAAAGCGGTCTTTGGCAGCAGCCCACCTCTCTGGGGAAAAAAGATAATTCCTCTGAGACTTCAGAAAAAGCCTCTAACAACTTGGACGGCGTTATAAATCAGATCCTTCAGCCGGGTGCTCCGTCACCACCCGCCTCCCTGGGACGCCGGCGTGCTCCATCTTTGCCCTGAGACACCTGTCCGCACCGAGTCCCATCGATCACACAATCTGCAGGTCGACTCTTGTCTTCATTTCCCCCCTCCTCCTTTAGTGCGAGCTACGCTCCATGAAAACAAGACTGGAAGAAATGATCCAGCTGCTGGCGGCCTGCGACAGATGGCCGGAGCGGGCAGACGGATAGATGTGAGTCACTCGCCGGAGTTCAGGGATGTCTTGTTTTTTTTCTTCCGGCTCGGATCCGCCCTCTCGCTTTTCCTGAAAACACACCTTCTTCTGCGAACACACACCTGAAGCGGAGCCCCTCCTTCCTCCGGCAGCAGAGCTCTCGGTCCGGCCGGCTGTAATCCAGACTCCTACACTCTGTGTCACAGGAAGGGCTTGTGAGCTCTAATCATTATGTAGTAAGGATTTATCCTCTCCCTCTCCCTCCCTCCTCTCTGTTTCCCTCCCTCCACCCCTCCCTGTTTATTTCCCTCCCTCTGCTGCTGGAGCGCTGGCCGCCCGACAACTCTCAACGCACTACAGCCTCATTTTCCGTCACCACGGTGCGATACATCCTCCCTCCTCACTCTTCTCTGAGACTTTTATGTTTCACTCGTCCCGTCCTGCTCCCTCTGTGTCTGATCTCTGCTGCTGCAGCTCACATCAACAGGTTCGTCCTTGAAATGTTCTCTGGGGCAAACAGAGTCGGTTCTCAGCCGCCGCTCGCTCCGTCCACATACAGCGTGCCCGAGCGTCCGTCTGTGCAGAGAGGAGACACATCAGCGTCGGTCAGAAATGCCAAAGTTGGAGCTGCGGTGCTCTGCTGCAGTTCGACCGGCAGAGAGCGCCTCACTACGCAGATGTAATGCTCGTTAAATATCTTGACTTTGGCGATGCGGTCGGGTTCACGGTCTGTGATCCGGATCATTCAGAAGCAGAACGGAGATAAAATATAAGTTAACTTCAGTGGAGCCAAAGTGGGGACTCACAAAGTCATCCTGTGAGTCCAAGAACACCAGAAAACTCACAGTTAAATCATACACTGACACTAGTTGTACTGAAGTCTATAGGAAAATGTCCCTGCTCCCTGATGAGTTTATGGTCTCAGTCTCTAGTTAAAAGTCTTCCATACAACATGATTATTGTTTTTTAAATGATGCTTCATTCAGAGGGAGGGGAGGGGTTAGGGGGCGGGGCTACTGAGTGACTGACAGACTGGACCACCTCACCTCCTCCAAATTTGGCTTGTTCTTGTTTCAAAAAACCAAGATGGCCGACAGACAGCTCACAAACTGACAGTGGGCATCACGGAGGGTCGATGGTTCAGGTCCTCAGCTTTGACCTTGGCCGACCTTGGTCGTCGTCCACCCAGCGCTCCCGCTTCTGCTCATGTAAACGTTGACAGAACATGCTGTCCTCCGTCCGCGGGATCTGTGAAGATGCTTTTTTTTTTTTTTTTTTTTGAAAGGTCACGCTGGTATTCAGGACATGAAACAGCACTAAGACAGTTCGCTGGCTGTCTGTCTCCTGTTTCCTCCAACTCACCACACACTTGCAGCCTGAAGATATTTTAGCTCCTGCTTCCTGACTCCTTCCCACCTCCTTCCCCCACAGTTCAAAGAGGAAAAGTGCAACGGCTGCCTCATGATGCTTCTGACATTCCCGTACATGTTCTGTCTGAGGCCAGCTGCCTGTTTCTCCGGGATTTTTAACCAGCACACACTCATTTTAGCAGGACCCATTCACCCACTTCCAGGTCACATCTGCATATATTTCATTGCCGAGCTGCAAACAGTCCCTCTCACGAGGACAATTGAAAACTGTAGCTGAGCACAAAAAGCCATTAATCTTACATTTTCCCCCTGTGGATGAATCCCTGGAAAAATGAATCTCTTGTCGGAGGCAGGAGGACATCAGAGGGATTTTATGAGCCTGCCAGAGCTGAGAGATGTGTCAGCAAGGCCATATTTGTCTCTCGGAGGCCGGGCGGCGGGACCCCCATCGATCGCCAAGAGAGTGATAATAAATGTCCATGAAGCCCCCGCTTGTGATCAACAGCTTATAGAGTTGGCTTTCCCCGATCGATCGGTGATCAATAAGGCAAACAGATGGGACTGTAAAGCAGGAGATAATTACGTGTTGGCTGAGTTTTCCACTTCGTTTCCACTGTGGAGGATAAAAAGACCAGCTTCTACCTGCCTGGATTATGGTCAATGCTACAACTTCCCCAACACATCTCCAACACATCTCCAACACATCTCCAACACATCTCCAACACTTCCCCAACACATCTCCAACACTTCTCCAACACTTCTCCAACACTTCCCCAACACTTCTCCAACACTTCTCCAACACTTCTCCAACACATCTCCAACACTTCTCCAACACTTCCCCGACACATCTCCAACACATCTCCAACACTTCCCCGACACTTCTCCAACACTTCTCCAACACATCTCCAACACTTCTCCAACACATCTCCAACACTTCTCCAACACTTCCACGACACATCTCCAACACTTCCCCAACACTTCCCCAACACTTCTCCAACACTTCCCCAACACTTCTCCAACACTTCTCCAACACTTCTCCAACACATCTCCAACACATCTCCAACACTTCCCCAACACTTCCCCAACACTTCTCCAACACTTCTCCAACACTTCTCCAACACTTCCCCAACACATCTCCAACACATCTCCAACACTTCTCCAACACTTCTCCAACACATCTCCAACACTTCCCCAACACTTCCCCAACACCTCTCCAACACATCTCCAACACAATATTGAGTCATTGATCATATCAATGCACAAGATTCAGAAGGTTCAGAGATTTAATGTGACCATTGTGGTTTTCTGTTAATACTTTGTTTTTTAATTCAGGAAACAGGAAAACACTTTGACAACATCAGGATATGCGGACTTCCTTTGGTAACAGGAAGTAATTCCCATTTTTCCTGTGACTTCAGCTACGTTGCTCTTTAACCTGAGTTGTATTTATGTGCCTGTTTTCACTCGTGTGTTTGACATTTATTCTTCAAATTTGTGCTCGTTTACAACTAAAATGAGGAATTAGAAAGCTCCACCTAAGCTCAGGAAGGAACGGTAGCTGCAGTAAACCAGACTGAAGCACCACGATGACGAAGGCAGAAGGTTAAAAGGGGAAGGTCTAATTCAGCACCTACTCTCGTGTCACTGCTGCTGTTTCTGCTGTAATTGCAGTATTAAGCTCCGTGAACGGTGTCACGTCGGAGCGTTGAAGCTTTCATAGTAAACCTGCTCGGCTTTGGCCAATCAGGTGGGCTGAGCACGGAGGAAGTAACACATGTCAGCGGCGGCAGGCATATGCTCTCCCTCTCTGTGGCCTGGCCTTCCTGCTTGACCGGACAACATGGCAGAAGGCACATCTGACCCAAAATAAAGTCCTCACAGACGGCGAAGCAAAACGTCATCTCAGCCGTCGCCACGGTTCAAACTGCTGGCATTTACAAGCCTCCTCTCTATCTGGGTTTGTGTGGAGCTATTTTCAGAAGTGTTCTGTGACTTGGGTGTGGGGGGGGCAGCGAGGTAAAAGGCCACACTTGGCTGTTGTCGATCCCAGGAGGGAGTCTGAATTTATCCCTGTCGGCTCCAAGTATTGACCAGCGCCGTCTCGGCTTACAGCCGAAAACCTGAGTTTCTCTGTCGCTCAGCGAGGCTTCTCATGCTCCCTGCCGTGCCACAGATCCACCTCTCCATGTTGGCTGTCGATGACTTGCAGTTAAATTTCTTGAGGTTTTGTTCTCAGTCCAAGAATGAGCATCATGTGCTTTAATATCTTCCCAGACGGCATTGATTTTGGTATTTTAAGATTGAAATGCTCCGGATTAAAACCTCCTCTAGCTCTCAGTTACACGTTTCCATTGTTCCGTTAATATCACTTTCATTTCTGTCAGTGTGAAGATGCAGATTGAACTACAGCGGCTCTTTCACAGTAAAAGCATGCTGGTCTAAATGTTGGATGGTCGTCTGTCTCTCTGGATTCTGGAAAAAAAAAATAGTTGGAGTGATGAATATCTGAAGGACCTTAACTTTTAAGTATCAGAATGAAAAGCAGAGTTCGATTCATCAGATCAAATCTTTTTATTCAGATATGGAGATGTTCCCTATTCAGGATCCCAAAACTAAGAAATGTATCTCTGAAATGCTTTTGATTCCTCTAACTTGGAAATATGAGCCCGCTGTGCGTTCTGCTGGTCTGTGGCCTCTCTGGCTTTTTGTTGGATTAAATCTAAAGAAAACAAATCAATGTGTAAATTACTGACCTTTAATAACTGAACTTCTCCTTTTTATTGATTCCATGTTTTACACTTTGTCTTTTCTCTCTTTTTCTCTCTTTGTAGTCCAAAAACCATCAGAGAAGAGCTGAGTGACGACCGGAGGAGGAGGCTGAGTCCGGCCCGTAGACTTCTGGCTCTTTCCGGGAGACTTTCCGTGTGGGCCGGACTCAGTCCAGATCTGACAGCCCGCCCCAGCTACTGTCAGGTGAGCTTCATCCTCCATTCAGCTCCACACTCATCATCAGTTTAGATTAAATGATTAGAACCACGTTTATCATTCAGTTAAACTTATTCCAGAGACAATCTGAGCTGAGCTTCGTTTGCTTCTCCTCATCATTCTAACCATAGATCAAAATGTAAAAAAAATCAACTGAGACTCTGAACAAAAGCTCAGAGCTCACAGATCCTGATCTGGATCCCCTGAAGCTTCACACACATGTGGTGGCTGAGAAGTGTGTCCTTAGCAGGTGTCGGTCCAGACGGTCCATCACCAGCACGCCGGCGCCCTCTAAAGGAGGCCGGAGGGCTCAGAACACACTGAGTGAATTTCAGACCATTTGCATTTGGCTGGCGCCGATCAGGTGCCACTATTCTGCATGCTCTGCGTGCACCTCGAGTGTGGCCTCGGCCAAACCGGCCCGGTAATCCACAGGGTGAATAAAAATGGATTTGGCTGGAAGAGGCCTTAAACCAACAGGCAGCTCAGAGTCACTCACTGAAACGTCACGCTCACCTGCAAAACACAAACGGCCTGAAGCGGCATCAGCAAATACAATCAGCCGAACAGCTCTGAAAACTAAAAGCTCAGTTGTAGGTGGGGGGGTTTGGGGCAGAGGAAGAGCAGGATGGCAGCAGACTTTTGTGGAGGATGGAGGCTGTCAGAGTGAGGGAGTGTTTCCTGGCACGGCGCTCCCCCCCCCCCCTCTGGTCTCCAGAGGCCTCGGACAACAGACGGGTCACAGCGAAGCCACATTTTAAATCCGGTGTGCAGATGGACACCAGTAGTGGTTCTAAATCCTGAGCACCTTGGCACCGGGGCGAGTGCAGAGAGAGAGAGAGCCACGCAGAGCGAGCTCGATGATCCACTATCAGTGTAATTCAGCACCGACGTCTCAGATCACAAACGAGCACTAAAATCCCGCCGTGAAGACGATATAGATCATTAAAGTGGACTGAGACTCTGCTCCTTCTAATCAGCAGATATTTGGATTCTAAAAACTCGCAGACTGAATTGAACTTCAGAGGACTTCTAAGTCGAGAGGAGATCAGGGAATGAAGTGTTGCCTGAACAGGAACGCTCAGATTAAGTCTGATGCTCAGAATGTTCAGGTACACAACTCTGGTTATTTTTGATTGTTTACAATAATTTTAGATATTGATTAGAAAAGATAGCCAACATTATAACTCTCTCAGGTCATTATTTGATAATGAATCAGATCTTTAGCTGAAAACTTCTGAATCATCTTCTTGTATTTTCTCTCCATCTGCTCTCGTCGACTTGCCGCCTCGTGCCAACACATTTTTTTTTTTTTTTAAATGCCCAATTCCACGCCTGACCTTGTATTACCCAGAAGGCTGTGGGTCATCAGCAGCACGCTCACCTAATCCCACAAATTGTGTGTTCTGTCGAGCCCAGCACTTTTGTTTCCATTTATAGCTTTTCGGGATTCTTCTCGTTAACGGGCTGAAGGAGGGAAGGCGAGTTTGAATTCTTAATGACAGCAGCTCCTCACTGATCTAATGGGGATTAAACCACAATCACATTAAGCTCCGGAGTGCAGCGGGGGTCTTCCTGCTGACGAGGCTGAACACAGTGCAGTGTGGCTTTCAGGGGATCTGTATTTAATCAACCATAAAACAGACATCATATTTAGATTCAGTTGTTAATAATATTAATCACATCTTATAAATAAGTGTATATAGCACTTTTCCTGACAAAGTCATTTACAAAAATAATGAAAAGTAGATAAAAGTTCAGTACAATAATCATAATCAGTCATTATGAAAGTAAAAGATATTTTAAGGCTCAAACAATATCATTAAAAGGTGTTTCAGAGTGAAGAATAAAAGAAGGATAAAGAGTACAGAATGCAGAAACTGAATGAAGAATTAAGAAACGGATGAAGGGTCAGGGGTTATAAATAAAAAGTGTATACATGCAGCAGAATGGATTTTTAGGTTTTTGTCTCCCTCCTCTGGTCGGTCTCTGCAGTTACATGTTGATTTGTTCTGTTTCTCCTCGGCAGCACACAGTCAGCGGACAGACCTCCCCAGCAGAGAAACTGAGAGAAGCTCAGACAACATCTGACACACGACTGAAAGGTCTGTTTTTGATTTCACTTCATGACAATCAGCTTCACGTTTTTGGCTCTCGTTAAAAGAAGGAAATAATTAACTATTTAAAATACAGTTGCTCAGAAATAATACATTTAATATTAGTCAGATTATTCATATAGCTTTTTTTATTTACAGGAAAAATGAACTCTTGAAAAGAGTTTGTATTATTTGAACATGATGAGTTATAAAGAAAATTAGATAATGATCATGGATGAAACAGTAGATTTAAAATGTGTCTCAAACTAAAATATGTACATTTATAGTTCAGTAAAATGATGACAAAGGGACGCGGAATGACCTGAAAGAAAAAAAAAAAACTTTATTCACGTTCAGTAAAGTAAATACGGAGAAAAGAAGGAAAGGTGAGAGTGAAACTAACACACACTGACAACACAAAACTTCAAAAGACGAGATGAGTTTTTCTCCACAGAAATGGAACGCTGCTCTGATGTGAACCTTGAAAGGCTCGTCAGTCGTCTGTGTTAATGATATCCCCCCCCCCAAACATTTGAGTTGTGTTTTTGTTTGACACCAACAGTCTCCGTTTTGTCGGCAGCTCTCTGCTCGATGTGCCGTGACTTGATGAATCAGGTCCTTTAGCCCCCGATGGCTCAAATCCAAGGCCCATTTTTACAGATGGGGTTTTTACATGGGCCATTTTAGCAAAGCACCCCCCCCCATAAACCCAAAGTGTCTCATCGCTTCATAATTATGTGATTATGGCCGATTGCTGCAGTTGGGGTGACAGATTCTATCTGAGCCCAACAGATGCTTTTATCATATTTTAACTCCCCGTTTGACCTCAAACAGGCGTCACGTGGACGAATAAAACGGGCAGATCAGGTGTCACTGACACTCCGGCAGGACCGGGACGGACGGAGGGCGACACCGAGTGGGAAAGAGACGACATTACAGCCGCTGAGGGAACCTGGAAAAACTGACTGAAGCTGCATTTTACTTTTCGTAAACACCAAAACAAAAAAAAGCTAAAACTGAGATGACATAGTTCTGATTAATAAGAGAAGGAGGAGGAAACTCGGGAAGACTTTGACAAAAGTCTGGTCTGATGGTTAAATTGTGTTGGCGGCGTTGTTCACAACAAACAACAACAACAACAGCATTTTCTGGATTTGCACTTTTCTCCTTTTTGAATGTGACAATGAAAAATTCCCATCTCAGATTGTTTGTGGAGGCTCAACGGATTAAGCGAAGTCAACAGTGATGGAGAAGCAGTGATCTTTAGTATTTACATTCCACCGAAGGAGTCGGCTTTGGGGCTCCGGTTGGGTAAATGGCGGCGGCGACAGACAGGTGCTCTCCATCTTGTAAACCTCGGAGGGGGGGTTGGCATAAGACAAATGGCTGTGGAAGTGCTGCCCCCCCAGTGGTTGCAGTGGTTGTTGTGTTGTGGGATTTGTAGTGTCACCACGAGTGAAACTCATCAGTCACCACAAAACAGCGCAGAGACGCCGCAGGCTGAAGTAGACAAGTTTATTAATGATAATAATGAGGATGATGAGGATGATAATATTAATAATTAGTCATAATTATAATAACGTTAATGTCATAATAAATAGAACTCTTCATCTGAAGCACGTAAAGAGAAGCATACAGAAAGAGAAAAAACAAAAACACAAAGTTCAGAGTACAGAGCCAGAGGAGGGGGCGGGAACTTCTAGAGACATTTTTTTTTAACCTTTCAATATATCCATTTAATTTTTTAACATTTTTAAACTTTATTTAACTGGAACATTTACAAAAAGGAGAAAGAGATAGATTTTAAAAAATCCTTATAAATAAATTTTGTCATTATTAGAACAAAATACAAGATTTCGGGGAGTCAGAGGATGTTTTTTTTTTTATATATATCTCTTTTTTTGTATTATTTTGATCTTTTTCCTCTGAAAGGACAGTTGGGGGGGGCAAGGGGACGGGATAAGGGGACGGACGGGTGAGGGTTATTATGTACATAACACCAGGAATACAAAAGGGGCCAGTTGACTCACATACTAGAAGGCGAGGTGGGTGCTGGGATGGTTGGAGAGGTGGTGGTGGTGGTGGTGGTGGGGGGGGGGGGGGGGTGAGGAGAGGGAGAGGGAGGGAAGGAGGGGGGAGGACATCCTGCTAGTGTCACAGCTGAAGCAGATGTGCTCAAGAAGATCAGAACCAGTTCTTTTATCCTCAAGGCATCTGAAGGAAGGAAAGAAGGGTAGTTTTCCACCCTGCCCCCCCCCCACCACCACAGATGCCCCCCACCCCCCAGCTCCATCCCACTGCTGAGGCGCAGGCTGGAGTTTTTCTCACAGACTCAGAGGCAGAACAACAAAAACGTGTGCGGAACAAACAACCACAGAAATTAGCACCTGAAAATCAAAACCTCTGTGATTTTCTTCAAATCCGCATCCGGCTACTAACGAGGAAGACCAGCCGGACTAACGAGCTCCGTCAGCTTCTACATCAGAGGACGGAGCTGCTGCTCATCCAGGATGAAAAACAGAGGCATGGGCGCCAACAAGATCAGTGTGTTAGTTTAGTTTTAGAAAAGTCAAACTGACGCACAAAATACAACTTTTCTGTCCGTCAGATTTTTTTAATCGCTGCAGCATTAACGTATTTTCATTTTCAGCTCAATATTATAAAGTCAGCAAGCTGCTTCCTGCCCGGTGGCTCTTTCACAGTAAGAGTTCTTGACACATGCTACAGGAAAATATTTTTATACAGATTTTTAAATAATAATGAAATACTAAAGACTAAGTTCTACTAATTTTTGTATCCTGTCTTATAAGTTTATTGTTTTACATCGTTTTTAAGGTGAATTTGGACATAAATAATATCTGACATGTTGTGATGTCCTGTGAAATGCTACATATTGATCTCTAACATGAAATAAGAGTTTCCTGTTTGAATCCCATGGAAAGCCTCAAACCCACTGTGTGTGTGTGTGTGTGTGTGTGTGTGTGTGTGTGTGTGTCTGCTGCTGAGTGAGTTCGTTGTTTGTTTGTGAACATCAGATGTTTGTGTTTGCAGACCCCCCCACCCCCCCCCAGGAGGAACCGGTGGATGGCATCAGGATTTGAGGCTTTTCATGGTAATTATTTGTTGACAAAATGAATAAATACATAAATAAATGTGATCTAGCAGATGAAGATGAAAACAGCAGTTTCTTCTATCACACGACAGCACACGTTTTTTTTTTTTTTTTTTTTTTTCTTTTTCGTTATTTTGTTTGTTTTGTTTTGTTTTTTTGTTTTTTTTTTTGCAAGTGCATAGATAAACTAGTGGACATCATGTGACCAACAGTTAATGTCAGGAAGCTAATCAATCAATCAGTAAGCTGTGGTTCTTCTTTGCCAGGTGGCCTTTGGACCAGGACGTGGATTCTGCCTCTGGCATCAAACCCCAAACCCCAACCTGCCCCTGAGCCTTTTCCGACCGGCCAGATGAATCACGTGACTCTCGGAAACAAACTCACAGGTATGAAAAAATGCAAAAGCCTGCATACGATCACTGCATGAGGGAGAACGAATGACCGACTTCACCCCGATTAGACTTCACAACAGTTAGTTGCCATGATATAGATACTCTGATATATATGAGGCGTCGTCTACAGATGAACAGAGGTCTTTTGGGTAGGAGCCCTGATTCAGAACAAGTTTTTTTTTTTTTTCCTATTTTTTTTAAACCTGAAATAAGATGAAGTTAATCAAGAAGTGTGAGGTGAGATTTACTGTACAGGATATTAACAGTACACACTGTAGTTTTGTACAGGAAGTCAGAAGCTTAAACCGAGTGGTACCCTCTTTGAACAATTCACACAAAACCACCACCAAGTGGCGTACCCTGAACTCTCAGACAAAGTTGTGCTTCACCCGAACCTGCTCGCCTCTGATGATGTTGATGATGATGAAGAAGTTTCTTCTTAAGGGAGAGGGGAGGGGGGAGAAAAGGAAGGGGAAGGGGGGCCCAGCAGGTTATTTCCAATATGCAATAAAAAGGGCCCGCCCACCAGGGGTCAGAATGAGAACAGCAGTTCATAAACCAGAGCTTCATCAGCAGCGCTCGTTACATTAGCAGAAGAGCGAGATCTCCTTTGGCGGCAATGAGCCGACGAAATCTGGGTCACGTCAATACACATCCAGGCTCCGCCGCCATCGCCGAGTCCCGCTGTCTTCTGATCAAAGAGCACTGAGACTGTGTTCAAATCATACTTTGGTTCAAGTAAGGGGAAAAAAGAAAAATCAATATTCATCAACATCCTTTTTTATATATTTCTATCTGACACTTCGCACTAATTAGCAAAGTGTCCGCTCGGATGAAGAGGCCGGATGATTCTCCTGAAGGACGTCCAGTTCTGCTCGGAACGGGAGGTTTTGTTTGTTTGGGAGTGTGTGTGTGTGTGTTGTACTTGCTGCATAGTGTGTGTGTTGCTTTGTGAAGTAAAGGGGAGGAGGTTTCAGGATTTTGGGAAGGGTAGTGGTGGGGGTGGGGGTGGGGGGGTCAGTTCACACTATCACCATCACACTTTCAATCATATAACACATGATCACATGTTACAGTAAATATCAGGGACATATTTAGCTGGAAGGGGGTGGGGGGGGTCTGATATCTATATTCGGGGGCCAGAGGTTTTCCTGCCCACCCCCTCTACTCCCTGACATCACCACAGCCCATATAATAGATATGTATATATATTTATATACAGAAAAAGAATACATACTCATCGGACAGCCTAGACATTAAAGTACATTCAAAGAACTGAACCAACATTCTTGTTTTAACACGTTTACAGTGACTCTCCTGATAGAAAGAATTAAGGTTTTTGCTTCCACCGAAATTAAAAACTTTTTTTTCCTCTTTAAAAGTTTTCAGTGCTGCAAAAAAACAAACAACCCCAAAAAAACAAACAAAAAAAGGAAACACACAAATAAATATTTTCAGAATACACTGACAGAAAGAAACGTATTTCAGCCCTCGTTCCTTGTTACCGTTGGATGTGTTCCTATAATGTTTTATCTAGCGACATAGTCTGTATGCCTCAGGCTTGTGTTTTGGTTATGCACCTGCTGATGTAGTACGATGGGATTATTCGATTATAATTCAATTTTTGTTACATGGGCGTTGATGAGTTATTCTCTGCAGGTGGAAACGTGCATCCTTGGTAGTTGTACGCACCTCGTCACCGCGTGGAGCTGACAGTTAGTCCGTCGGTGCGGAGCGACACAAAGGCTTGGGCTCGGAGTCTGGCAGGTGAGTAAAGTCGGCGACTTGGGCACCATTTTTCTCTAACTAGTCCTCAGTCATTGACCTCTGCTGGGGCGTGGAGAGGGGCAGACCGGGGAGGCTCGGCTTTATGTACCGTCTCACCGTCCCGCCATGGCTCAACCCCCCCGCTCCCCAACGCTGTAAACAACCAGTGACGCTGCTGCCCATTGGGGAGGGCGGGGCTGCCCAATGGTGCTGCCAGGAGGAAGTGACATCACGACAGTATCCACAGGGGACGCTGCTAACAGTAGGCGCTGCCGGCCAGTGACACCGCCAACATGGAGGACGGAGCGACATCACTGGCCCGTAAAAGGAAGGAAGGAAGGAAGGAAGGAAGGACGGACGGACGGAAGGGAGGGAGGAAGGAAATAAGGAGAGGTGGTCGAGGAGGTTGGAAGGAAGAAGGCGGAGCAGTGAGACCAGGAGGCTGACCTTTGACTCCACCCACAGGAAGTACAGTGTAGAAAGTGCTTCTGCCTGGATGCCGAGCTCTCCCTGCCACCTTTCTGTTTTTTTGTTTTTGTTTACACGATCTCGGCGACAGATCAGTGTGCCATAGAGAGAGGAGGGGGAGCTCCTCCCTCCTCCTTCCTGCATACCACAGAATCAGCATCAAGGGCCAACTGTTCATCTCCCTTACCAAAAAACATAAAAACAGATTTGTACATATATACTGCTTTATACACACTTTTTACCATTGTAAATCACAAAAGTATAGAAAAATAAAATGTTTTATAATAACGGGACACTTTTCTTTCTCTCTCTGTCTTTTTTTTTCTTCCCGGCAAAAAGGTGGTCCCTGGTGGAAACTGGCTCACTCCGTCTGTCAAGTTTGTGGCTGGTTTGACACCGCTGCCGCGGCGCCACTTTGTACGCCTCCCGTCTTCCCTCGCCAGCCTCAGTAGAGGGACTCCTTCTCGTCGTCTTCTTGTGTTATTTTCTTAAAGCTAGTTCTCCTCTCTTCGTTGTTTTCATCTGTGATGTCCATCAATACTGAGTACAGCTCTTCCTTTTGTATTTACTGGAAACAGGGGAGAGAAGTGGGGAGACTGGTAAATATGCAGAACGTTATGTTTCTGATTGGCATACATAATGAGAGGTGCTGTGAGAAGTCAGTGTGGAGCAGCTCGGTGCAACTTTACTTCCCTCTAAACAAGTTTTCAAGAGCAAGAATCTTGTTACAGAAAATATAAGCTGGGAAGCAGCTCTTTGAAAACAAGTAAACATATTGGATAATGTATGGAATAAAAAACACACACTTTCTTTTTAGTCCTGCAGCCACAACATCGTACAACTGTTACAATGAGAAGTTTACAACGTGAGGTTAAGACAGAGTCAAAAAAAAAAAAAAAAAAGTTTGAGAGCTGAGAGACAACAGCTTCATTCACGTCTCATCTCGCTCTTGTAATGTGGCTCCAAAGAAGCGGGGGCAGAGGCCTTCCGCCTGCCAAAACCGGCGCCGCTGCTCTCCGAAGAATAAAGATCAGAGTGCGCTGTAATCACACGGGTGGAGATCGGCAGCTCGGCAGTGTAATGGGGAGAGAGGGGGTGGGGCGTGGGAAGGCAAAGGCGGATGTCCCAGGACCCCCGTCATGACAGATGCTCGCTAATTCGGTCTGATCTTCGTCAGCTCCGTTGGAACTTCTGACAAATAAATAAATAAGTAAATGAAAAGAAGACGAGGCTTTAACTTTGAGATGGCTTTGTAGCGCGTTATCCCGTCCGTTTCCAACCTCCACTCCGGAGAGAGAAACACTTCAATCAGCGTCGTCTCCTCGTGGAGGAAGTGGCCTGAGCTCCAACACCTCCCTCATCCATCCTCAGATTTACGGAGCGCTCGCTGGGGAGCTGCCATACAGAAATATCTACATGCTGACTTACAGCTCAGCAGGAAGGGAGCACAATAGAGCTGGAGCTACATATAGTCCTCACTGAGAGACAGCCTGGAAGAGGAGGAGAGGGGGGGGCGACACAAATATATTAATCACCCACAGATGTGAAGGAATCAGGAGGGTTCAGGTTCAGCCGCAGTTAAAACAAGTTTATATTTAGAGAATAAAAGTTGAGCCTATTAGAGGATCAGTTCACCCAGATTATGTTAAAAAAAAAAAAAAAAAAAGCATCAGGCCATGCAGATAGCTTCAGCGTTCAGGAAAGTGACGGCCATCTTGGTTCCACTTCCTCCCTGCTGTCCTGTAAACTGCCGATCACTTACTGACACCGCCAAAATAAAAGCCTCAGATCTTTAGAACTTTGTTCTTGGCCCGATTCAGCAAAACAGCCCGGTGAGATCTGGCAGCTCAGATTTCCTCTAAATTTCTCTGCTGCAGACATTTAATGAGGCCAAACTTCTTTTTGCTTCATGATATTATGAATGTTATCACTTCAATGTTTTAGGAGGTGAAACCAAATTATTCATATGATACTCATATGATCTTTTTCTGGGTTGGTGAGATATTTAGTTTGCAGATTAATATCTACTTCAAATGCTGAACAAAAGTATACAGAACTTTAAAGTGAGGCTCCTCCAACCTGAGAAAAATGAAAACCATCTCCAACACTCACTGATCTCATTCATGAAACGTCTTCGTGTTCAGCTCGTAATCCACCAAACAACTATCTGCATGGTCGGAGCTGAAAAAGTTCAGACATCATCAACAGAATAAAATCTAAATGCGGAAATTAACCCCATCAACAACATTCATAATAATCTTCTTATAACTGCTTTATTCTGACACTCAAAACAATCAGAGATTACTTATGTCACATATTGACAACAAAAATAATTCATGAATAAAGAAAGGAAACAAAAAGATCATAATATTATAATTTTAACTATGAAATGAACCAAAAAAAAAAACTACTTTACACCTTTCAGACGATATATTCTCATTATAGAAATTACATACAGTTCAAGAACAAGTCCAGCTGAATTGAAAATACACAGATAACCCCACTTCATATAGGAATACATATAAAACAGTTACTCAGAGAATTGCGATATAGTGTGTATGTGTGTGTGTGTTTGTGTATATATACATTTAAATGTATTTACATGTACGTAACTTTTTTTTTTTTTGCTTGGTTCTTTTTTGTACAAATCTTTTAGGTGGATTAATAAATGCACCTGTCAGCTTATCAGGGCTTGGTGAATATAAATGATGGATAAAGACATTTTTTTTCTGCTGATATGTAAACGTCTCTCGATACTGCTGTGAATAAGTACGAACAGAGTTTTTGGATCCAATAGAGGTCTGGTTGCATATTAAGCTGGTTATGGAATACAATGAAAGCAAACAAAAGTATAGTTTCAATAAATTCACGTTGGAATTACATTTGACTGACGAAGCAGATAAAAACGGTTATTTTCACGTGATGTCTTTGAGGATGAAGCCTTGATAAGCTGACACCGACACAGTTAAACAACGCTAGTTTGAACTTTTTCTGTAAACTGTAGACAAACCCGTGCAGACTGATGACCCGACTCAAACTGGTCCCTGTAATAACACGAGCGGAGAGTCCGTTCTAAAATGCCCCATCTGCGTCTATTTTATTTTATTTATTTTTTTTAGCGTCTGCGTTTTCTTTTAGCTGCTGCGCCTGAACCGGACTCTCTACGGTGGCCCCTAGAGCTCACGTTTAGACCAACCAAGTCTTTAACATCTGGAAGCACATAAAAACTGCAGATGTTGGCCATTTTTCTGAGAGAAGCTCTAAGAGGTTAATGAAGAGGTTATACTGATGAGTTAAAACTGACGGCTGATCAAACATCCAACCTTTTCATTTACAGTGCAATGACTCTCCAGTAAATATTACTTTTGATTCATGCTGTGAAATGTCATTTTTATTAGACCAAAATGTAAATTTTAGTCAGTGAGCTCATCATTTCATCACTGAGCTGTTCAAACTCTCTAAAATCTAAACGACACGTCTCTTTGCACATGAATCCGTATTTTTTGCTCGGTATTAATAAGTGAATTATACTTTTGAACTCCTTTAAAAATAGGATATAATCTTTGCTGCTGTTAAACTTGAGCTGATATAATTTCAAGCGTGCTAACAATAATAATAATTATCATTCACAGTTAACTGATCAACGGACGACTTCAATAAACGATTTCATTTTAAATTTCAGTTTTTCTGGAGTTGGTGGAGCTGTTGTGTTTTTAGTGGCCAGAAAATTAGGGACAGCCTGTAAGTCAGCGTGATCGACGGAAACGCGTTCGTCGGGTTCACTCTGCAGATAGCATGCTAAAGCGGATCACATTTAAAGGACAAAACGGGTCAAACCAACTGATCCGGATGAGCTGAAATGAGGAAAAGTATCTGAGGTCACAGTTGGATGATCCTGACGTTATTACAGGGACTGAGAGCCAAGTCATGTTAAACTGTTAGCTTACTGCAAACTACAGTATGTTAGCAAACTGCATTCACGTCCTCTTTCTCTCCTGCACACACAGACACACACATTCTAATGCATATATATATTAATATATGTTAATAGCACGTAGGCACACACATTCAGATCAGAAAACAAACAAACAAAAAAAAACATTGATCTCGTTCTAGTCTAGCTTGCTATAGTGATCAATAACTGAACACCCGCACATGAACTCTGCTGCTGAGTTTGTGAGAAACTCCTACAAATGCACGGACCGATCTCCCATCTGAAAATGGTAAAAATAATATTCAAAGTTTGTCTTGACTCATATAAAAACCCCAAAAATGGTGCATACGTACGAGCATATAAAAGGAAGAACAATGTTTCTTTACCCACATAAAGGTTTTCTTTGACTCGTGAGATAACAGGTTTTTTTTTTTTTTTTGATATACAACATTACTCTATAGCATCTTAACATCTTGACTAAACGTAACTAGCTTTATATGATACTTTAATAAATATGTTACATCTCAGAAAGGATTGGGAAAAAAAACATCAACCAAAAAAAAAAAAAAAAAACAAAAAACAAAAAATAATAAAGTGCAACAAAGATTTTTTTTTTCTTTCGAGACCACAAACACTTTTGTGAGTACATATAAATTAAACATTATTGGCAATAGCTTTGAGTTGTTTCCATAGCTGCACTGAAATCTCAACAGCGAACTGTAGCTACACAGATTTTCTATTCAATCCATCTCACGCAGCACAAAGTTGTAATAGAAGCCACTAAAGAGGCGACCGCACGGTTACGTTGTGTCTCCGAACTCCTGGGTGCTTTAATATCGAACTGTACTCGGCGTGTGTGTACAGTGGAAGATGTGTCATACAGTGTGTGTGTGTGTGTGTGTGTATACAGCAGCTGTAACAAAGACCAGTACAGTCTCATTCTGTCTCTGCTTAAAACAAAATCTCCGCTTAAACCGGCCGAGAGGACAAACCTGCTGGTTGTGTTAGAAATGAAAAACTATCCTGCCGGCTGAGAAGTGAGCAGCTCTGTGTTTACTAGTTTGTGAGTTTCAGTTTAGCTTGTCCTGAGGTAAAACATTTTGTGCAATGCTTGAAAAAGAGACCAGTGACTGAAGTAGCGGAGCAGCCCTCTGTCAGGTTCACCCACCATCAGTGCTGCAACATTACTGAGTGTTTGTGTGTGGGGGGGTGTTTTTGTGAGTCGGATGTGGGAAACGTTGAGGACAGTTTATCTGCCACGGCGTGTTAGTGAGGATATGCAACCTTATCTTCTGCAAATTGAGTTCATATGCAACTATTTTGAATTCACCGATCGTGTTTTGGGGAAAAATGTCGACCGAGCAGAGAAATAAAAACCCCATAAATAATAAACGTAACATAATCGAGTGAAGCTCTGCAACTACGTTTTCTTTTTGAATAACCGTAAAATAAAATCACAGAAAGCAGTCAGAAAACTTCAGCTTCAATATACAGTGACCTCGGTGTGGTCTACGTTCTGTCAAAGGTCTGCTCCCACTCTGAAATCAGCTGTCAGGACTTCTGGGACTTTGTGATGTCACAAGCAGTCCCCGCCTTCAGCCACGCCCACCTGGACCCACCAGCTGACCTCGGAGGACCTAGTTTCCCTCCTGACTGCATTTAAAGCAGCTGAAAGCTCGGGGTTCCCTGATCCTGAGAGACACGATCAGATTACGCGGCCGGCGCCGACGTTTCCCCCAGAACGCGCCGCCGACGCAGCGTAGTTGCATATGAACGTACAGCGACGTGCGGGAGACCGTGCTGGAAGTATGAACGCAGACAGAGATACGACCTTCGCGACCTTTGACTGCATGCTGCCATACCGCAAATTACAGCATTAAGACTCCACTGCAAGTGCACAACAGGAGGACACTCCAACGTTTCAAGAAACAAACGAAAAGCAATCAGAGCAGCGCCGTCTCCGAACAAAGAATTACTGAGGCATGTTCGCCGGCACAAGGGCCGACTTCTTTATCTCCGCGTGTTCGGCGAGGAGATAAGAGGTGAGAAAGGTAATTATCTGGGAGGGATCAGACCGGGCCTGTTTCCTGTTTGTTTCTTTGCACACGTTGTCAGAAATGCCCCAGTATATCCTGAGCGGGATGACGGCGGCTGCATACACACACCTCTGAGCATGCATCATGCGTGCTGCAGGAGGCTCACATTGGTTATGGTGACACAGCACCCAAATACAGCAATCGAGATAATGCACATGTGCATAAAACTTTCCAAAAGAAAAGCACAAAAATGAATTCAAAACAAGAGCAGACCGATGATGACATCAAAAAGGTTGTTGTAGAAATATCTGCTGGACGGGGTTTTCAGGGGAGGGGGGCTCAGCATGGGGGACCTGGAAGCTTTTAGTTTGATTTAGCTCCCCATCAAGGACCGCTTGTTTTGTGTTTGTCTCTCTTTTTTTCTTATTGTTTTTTGTTTGTTTGATTGTGTGTTTGTTTGTTGGGGTAATGTCTCTGTCTTTTCTGGCTTTTTTTCTTTCTTTTAGTAGGGAGTGAAGCGACTGTACCCTCCTCTGTATAGGCTAGCCTGCAACATCAAAGATGAAAAAAGTACCAATCAGTATTCAAGTGACAGCTTTAGTCTGTTTCTCCTTCTCCACAAATTTCCTTCCTTTTTCCACCAAAGTAGTTGTTATTATTATTATTATTATTATTATTATTTTATGATCAGAATAATAATCTTAATGCGGGTGTGATGGCGGCAGCTTGTTTAAACTGCTGCCGTACACTGAGGGTGTGTGTTAGGAACAGACTCATCAGGACGTGAAGGTGGATTTGGAGCTTAACTGGTGCAGTTGATGGAATCGCTGTAACGGTAACAAAAGTAAAAAAAGAAAAGGAGGAATCGGAGGAGCACGGAGCCGGGCTCTTTTAGATTTTCCTTGAATTTAATGCATTAAGTGAGCACGTTGGAAAATATTGTGCTTGAGGAAATCCATTCCTTTTCAAGCTGTAACAATATCAGAACTCCAACCAAAAGCAGAATAAGTTCAGGGAAGTTTAATCACAGCTCCTTTTCAAGTCTGCCAGAGGTGTCTGCACCTTTTGTGTGTGGAGGGGGGGTGGAGGGGAGGAAGATGGGGGCAAAACCACCGCTGGATATTAGCCCTGAGATTTAGCACCATGCTCAAGATATCTAGGGCAGCCACACACAAAGAGCATGCACGTGGGCCTGTGCATGCACACCTGCACATGCATGCGCACTCACACACTCCTCTCACATCAGGAATTCAGACGAACTCCAAAGGCTACTGAGCGTCTTCAAAGGCTAATTCTACCTCATTTCTGGGGGAGCGTTCTGACTTGTACAAAACTCTCATCCATATCAGATGCTTCTACATGCTGCTAAAGTGTAAAAAAAAAGGAAAAGAAAGAAACCCTCCAACCTCAGAGGATCTAATTATTGTATAACTTCTAAATGCAGAGACGATTCTCTCTGCTGGAGAAGCGTTGATCAAATATGATAAAAGAATCAGGAACCAAACTGGTCTTTGGCTCTCAAGTTCGTTTGATGCTGGCCTCGGCACAGCCGTTTGGTCAGCACCACAACAACAACGCACACGCACACACACAGACACACACGCCCTCTCGAGTCTGTGTTAGCTCCCTCAGCTCCCAACACACACAACATTAGCTCTGATATTTTTAGGGGCCAAATCCTTTTTTCCCCACTTTCATCAAGAGGACGATTAAAGTGTCAGAGAAATGGAAGGAAATTTGGAGGGAAAAGAAGAAAGAATTAAAAAAAAAAAAAAAAAAAAAAACATTCAAGCACATTTTTTAATTAAGTAAATGAAGAGGAAAAAGAAATGTCTTAATTAATGAAAGCTTTTAGCTAGCAGCTGCACCGGGGAACTGTACGCTTTTTTTTTTTCCTTAATGTTGAAAAATTGCATGCATGCCGGATGGTGAATTTCAGTCATTTCTCAGACAGAGAAAGAGAACACGCCTCCGATCGAGCTGGTTGGTGGCGGGAGTGGGGGGGGGGGGCGAGACAAACTCCCTCCCACTGTCTGTCTCCGTCTTTGCTGTCCCTCGGCACACTGCTGCATGCGTTAGATGGTCCTTAATGTCTACGTTTGGTCTGTGAGCTCGGTCCCACCCCCCCCATCATCATCATCATCATCATCGTCATCATAAAAAAAAACAAAGCAAAGAGAAACTCTCTGCGTCCCAAAAACCCCCAAAAAGTTTTTTTTTTTTTTTATCGTCACATTTCATCTTTGATGTTACAGGAGCTGCAAAAGCTAGCTAAAAACAGACATTAACAATTCAACGTCATCCCTTCAAGTTTAGTTGGGCTGGATGGGGAAAAAAACAAAACAGGAAATTAAAGGATGATCCAACGTGATGGAGAATGGACAGGAAAAGCTCGGAGTCGGTAAAAAAGGAAAAAGAGGACAAAACGGCGCGGTGATCGCTCATTCTCATATCAGGAGGAAATATTGCATGAGGTGAGCTTGCATTAGTTTGTAGAGTTAAAAATTTCTGACGAATTTTGCACATGCAGAGTTTTGAAGTAGAGCTCGGCTCCAGTAGGAGGCGCCGCAGAGCAGGGACAAAAATAAATCAAATCAAATTCATGAATAAATAAAGAGCAGAGACGTCTGTGGTCTCTGCTCTTTATTTTGGAGTGTGTGTGTGTGTGTGTGTGTTCAGACAGAAGAGGCGGCGGCGGCGGCGGCGTCACACACTCACCATAGTCCCCACGCTGTATGTGGCGGCAGGGCCAATCGTGTGGTGGTAGGGGTCTGCTGTTGCATAGACTCTGCCGTAGCTGCAGACAGAGAACAGTGTCATTGATCAGAGCCGGACATTTGTTCACGCCTCAGCCCCTCCGGTCCGCGCTTTCAAGTCTCTAACACAACCGGTTAACCCCTCGGCGCCCCCCCTTCCCTCCCCCTCCCCCACGTTGTACAGAGGGAGTTCAAAGGTGAGTGAGTTCTACTTGTCTTTTCTTTGTCATCTTGATTAGGAGGATGGAATGAGTAATGAGCACACAGAGATCGTGGGGGGGGGTTCAGAGCAGGAAACGCAGTTGGTGCTGGAGGGCTTGGTCTCTCACCCTGTTCTTGTTTACCCAGGCTGCTCACTGGGCTCACACCCCTGTCTTTTCATTGTTACTGGTTTGGAACTAATCCTTCCAATTTCCTTCTGAGACAGGACAAGATGTGTCTGCTTTATTTATTTATTTATTCGACTTCACATATTCCTCTATTTACTTTCCTTTTTTTTTTTTTTTTTCTCCTCAATGCTCGCTTGCAAATGAGGGTCTGCACGGAGCAGATAAGGCACACCCAGCCAAGGACTGAGGGCACCAAATCAACCAGGAATATAAATAAAAAAAAAGTGGAGAGAGGGGAAGAAATTCTCCTAAAGGAGACAACAAGACATACGGCGCTCACGCCTCTCGCATGAGCTTCATGGAGTTATATAAGATCTAAATATGGCTCGGCCCCCATTTAAGTCCGGCAGCACCCAAGGTCAGCGAGCAGGACGTGAAATCAGGAAGGCTGCCTCGGCTCCTCGGGGACGAGGTGGCCAGGGGAAGTCTCCGAGGTCTTCTTATCTTCAGCGAGCAACCAAGCTCTCAGTCCCTATAAGGCTCATATATCTACAGAATGACTCTCACCAAAGAGGCACGGCTGACGACCGGCGGGTCAAACCACCACCGAGCCGACTGGACGCCGGAGCGGCCTCTACAGTGTGACTGGCCGGACACGAGGCCTCTCCGACACTTCCGACTCACTCCGTGTGAACTCCATTTGGTTCCTTTAAAGGGCTTTGGTAACGCAGCCTGTGAGCACTGTCGGCTTTGCAGATAATAAATGTTTCATATTTTACAGGCAGTTTGACGGATTCTTCAATCCCGGTGACCTCTTTTTATGATTGGCCGGCTGCTCTGCGGTTAAATCTGATAAAGTGTTGCCGAGACAATAAGGACAAGCCCCTATCGATCCAATGGGCATGACCGCTTATTCAAAAGGAAGCAAACAGACAAAACAAAACAAACAACTTGGGAGCGAATTACATTAAATCTCAGGGAAAAGTATAGGCAAGAGAAACAGGAATTAAATCACTCCAACGGAGAGCGAGGGTGGGGAGTGAGGGTGGGGGGGGTGCTGCTGTCCAATTTCTGCTCTTGCCGAGCACGGCTGCTCATAATTCGAGCTGCGGCGAGGCCTGATAAATCTTACATTATCGATATGATCTTCAGGCTCTCGGGCAGGGTGTACGTTATCACAAGTGACATGCTCAATCCTTCCCAGATTAGATTCCCAAACCAGCCCACATCCCGGCTGACAACGGCTTTCAGGGGCCTGAAATGAATCAGCGACGCCTCCTCAAACAGAGCACACCTGAACCGGAGTGACATCACTCAGAAGTGATGGAGTTCTTGCCGCTCCATATCTCCCTCTCCCTCTCTCACTCTCTTTACTGTCTGCCTACCTCGCTTCCACAGACCTGAGGCCATTCATAAATACTGCAGTGATATACCCACTCTCCCATCACAAGCAGAGAGTCACGACATATATCACAGCTTTTCTCATCGAGTCCAACAAGGTTAGTCTTTTTTTTTTTTTTTGCGTTCTTTAGCTCCGAGCTAAAGAGAAAGCAGCAGTTTGCCTAATAGATAAGATATCTCAGCGAAGAGAAACCCCAAGAAACCAAAAATAACCTATATTGAATATTATAAAATGCTGGTGGAGCTGTCGGCCATTCATCACACACAGTCTCCATCTGCAGGTGTTAGCAAAACACTGCAATTGTTTAAAGCCAAAATCTATCTTTTCACACTCGGCCAACCTGTTGAAGTGAAGACTAAATTTTGCTTTCAGACCGTGGAGGTTAAATAAGGACTGATTTGGATTTCTGATTTTATTATTGACTGTTAAACCAGCTGACAGCTGAAACCTGCAGCTTCGTCTCAAAGAAATAGAATATTAAGGAAAAGTTTTTCATTTCCTTTTTTTATGTTTTGATTTGGATAATTAAATCTAAGAGCTCAAGAGAATCAAAAATCCAGTATTTCAGAATATTGGAAAAAAAAAACAGTTTGGACCATCAGGAGCAGTCAGACGCTCAGACCGGTTAGCAGCAGCTGTGGCGTCTCCATAAAGCATCAAGCTCTGCGGACCAACAGCAGCAGAAAGCACGACTGAGGAAACTTCACTGTGGACTCGTCGGTCAGTCAGTCATGGAAGCTGAGAGCTCAGCTTTATTTGACCGGTCCGAATTAAACGTGCTGTTTAAGATGGAATCATCCAAATCGGAAGAAGAATTTACCTTTTTGAGATGCTCCACAATGTTCATTAAGCTTCATTTCAATCTCTTTAACTGCAGCCACTACTGTCTCTCCACTTTCAGGATGCGTCCTACCAGTGAACCAACATGTCGCAGAAATAAAAGAGAAAGAGTCTAAAACATAAAATAAATAAAATTCTCACCTGTCACTGTAAGCAGCGGTGGTGGTTGGCTGGGCAAATCTGTACGCTGCATAACCACCCTGCGGAAAAAAACAACATCAACAATCAGTGATCAGACAAAAAAGCTAACAAACAAACATCATCCAGACATTTTCACCAGATTCCCCCCTAAACTGCAAGTTCCCATTCAGCCACCAGAGGGTGCTGTTTGATACACGGTGTGTTCGGCATGAGGATGAGTGATGTTCTGAGAGGAGGGTTTTTTGTAGAGGGGACGTTAGTGATTGTCAGCTCATCCCAGGAGCAGCGACGACACGAGAGGCCACGTGAGCTTCGCCCCCAAATTCAGCCCATTTTCAGATTGAGGCTCTGCTCCTACATTATTGAAGATCCCCTTTCTTCCCTTCACGAGACCCCCCCGGCTCACCAAATGAAGTAAGAAGGCACAAGACAGTCGGACCGTTGGGGGAGTCAGGACCGTTGTATTCATTTGCCAGAGTGGGGAAGGAATTAAAGACCTCATTGTGGAGTGCTGCTATTACTCTCTTTGAAAAATGAAGCTGTTCTCCTACTGTTTTTCTATTAGTGCCAGTAGAGTGTGTGCCCATCTGCGTCCGTACGGCGGATAGGTGGCTTTTAATAATGCATGTTTTCATTCATTTTTAAACTCTGGGGGGGGTGCTGGCTGATGGGAGAGCGGTGCGGCAAGGCAACGGTGCAGTGATGGTCGCGGCCACGGCTGCACATGAAAATCAGGTCAGGGGTAGCGTTTGAATCCCGCTGCTCCCTTGGCGATCCTCCGCGGGGACAGGAAGTCACAGCTTTCGAAGCAGATGACTTCCTGCGGGACGGCTGTACCTCGGGACTGCGCTGATTACGGCAACAGCCCGAACAAACACGCTCAATAAATCACGCTGTCCCTTTGTCAAATCCTGCACACACAACAAGGCAGCACATTTGTTATTTTGTCGTGCAGAAATGTGTGTTTGTCCACAGAAGTGTGTGCATGCATATGTATTAGCATACTGAATGAATCTGGTTCATATTTATACGTCTCCCTTCCTGCTCGTGTCTTCGCAGGTCATCTCTTCCCGAAGCATTGACGCATCATCTGGCTAAGCCTGACAGCCGGCCAGTGTCCACTGAATGATTGTGGAGGATGCTGAGGACCGAGGGACGGCTTCCTTTTGGTCGCTGGTGACCGTCATGCACACTCTGCCGCTCTGAAGCAGTGCAGCGGCCAGTGCCAAAACTAATGGCGGTAAAACACCAGGGGTCGGCCTGACGGGTTGAGTGATGGACCGAAGTGGCTGGGCCTCGGTTAAGGGCCACTGGGGGCACGGGACTTAGCTGGGGGAGGCAGAACAAGTACGAGAGACAAACAGTATCAGTCAAAAGCCCGGCCTGGGTCCTGTCCGTGGCGCTGGTGGCTGCCGCTACAATAAAAGTCGGTGAAATACAGTCCCATCGTGCGGGCTGGGATGTAAGTCATATATCACTGGGTTCTGCTCCCAGACGCTGGTTGTCACCAGGCGGAAAGTGAGAGGCAACTGTCACTGCTGCTGTGCCCACTGTCATCCTGCTAGCAGCAGAATCAAAGGGACAAATTACAACCCCCACCGCCCCACCCTGCAAACGTTTGGACCGATGTCAAAGTGGGGCAGCGTGGTAATTTCAGCATTATCTCCCAAGCGTCCACGCTTTTCTCTGTCAAGGGCGACGTGGAGCGGGGCCAGCCCCTGATGTGACCCCGCCTGCACCAACAGCTCTGGAGGGATGGCTAATCCCTTTATCTTCTGCCGCTGCTCTTATCTCCCACATGGTGATGGCTTGGAGGAACCGGCTCCACTCGGGCCTGCACAGACGCCCCTACCCCCCACCCCGCACCCCCCAGGGCAGCCAGGGATATCCCAGCCAAACCCTCTGAGTGTACACAAACACACACACGAGAAGGAAACAGGAGAGACCAGGGGAAGTGAGGAGGAAAGAAAGTCAGAGAGGGAGCGAGGGAGGGCTGGAGAAGATGAGCCACCTCAGAAAGCCAGACAAATCTAAAGGAAGAAATGACCTAACTTGACACGGGACACTGAGCCCGGGTCTGCCTCTTTGCCAAAGTCTGAGATCATAAGAAGGGAGAAGAGAGAGAGGAGGGAGGAGCTGAGGGGGTTTTAAATTTTGTTGTCAGGTTTCTTGGCACAGCAGACAGAGACCTAATCGACACTAGCTTGGCAGCGAGGCTGGGAGAATGCTGGGGGCTGAGGAGATCACGTTTTTGTCTCCAGGGTTGGGCTTTTTGTCTGCTTTACTTCTGTTTCATCTTAGCAGGCAGGAGGAGGAAGCCAGCTGTACTTACATAGATCTCTGCACCGTAGAAGCCATCTTGGTACACAACCCTGTGAAATTAGAGAACAGGAAAAGGCATGTTGGTTGATTTGGAGTAAGTGCTGCCTTGCTGAATCTCAGCCCTGCACGCTCTTCCTTCCACACTCGGCCATTTGTTAGTTCTGTGGGGGGGTCAGCTCTTAGCAGCTTTAGTGTACTGTACCACAAATAATGAATGACACATTAAAGCGAAAAGTGCAACCGTTTCACATCCCCGTTCAATTTTCTGCTCTGGTAAAATTGTTTGTCTTTCCAGTTGCTGCAGTGTTGTCAAGAGGGCTGGTGTGGTGGTGGGGGGGGGCAAAAGGAGGCAGCGAAGGAGCTCTGTCACATGACTCTGCTATATAAATCAACCAGCTGCCATCGGTAGCAAAGGGCCCTGTAGTGGGATGCAGGGAGGGTTGGAGGGAAGTGTGGGGGGGTGCGCAGCAGGGAGGGGACATGGGATTTCCAGTCCCCGGCTTCAGCACTGAGTCTCTCTGCACTAAGATGGATCCTGATCTAATCACAGATAGACAGACATGCTGGGGCTGCCGGCCGGCCTCCGTCAGACCTCTCCCACGGCCACACAGACCACTGCTGATAAGAGACGGGGGGTGAGGAAGGGGCGGGGGGCTTCATGAAGCCTGGAGATCAGCACAGGCCCTGGTCACAGTCCAGTGAGATCTGCCCAGTAATACGCTATCTCAGCCCTCTACAGCTCTCCCTGTGGCTTTGTTAGTTTCTTCTTTGTCAACAGACAACATACACAAGGATGTCCAGAGTCACGGCATGTACATACCTAGATACCAGCAACCATTTTACTCCCCAAACAGCCCTCCTTAGGGGGGGCTGAGAAAATAAAAGACTTCTATCATTTAAAAAGTAGAAAAGTGATGCAGGTTCAGGTCAGAGATCGGATACTCACGCTCCGTAAGCTGGGATGGGGGGTGGCGGCGGGGCTGTGCGGAACGTGTTGTACACAGCCCGCCCCCGACCTCGCAAATGGGCACCCCTATAGGCCACCGTAGCTCCTGTGGCAGGGTAGGGAAACCCTGTTACTGTGGAAGGAAAACACACAAAGAGGAGAGAAAATGACTTTCAGAGAACATCCTCCACTTGGCATTGCTTACCTTATGACAGAATACATTAGAGAGAGACGTGTGGCACTGCTTTCCCTATGACAGAATGCATTATGGGGAAGACAAGGAAACAATAGATTTAATCTTTTCTAGGTGCGCCTCATCGAGCACTCTCCCCTTTCCCAGCTCGCTGCTTTGTGCCGTACTCAGCAAGGATCCACATTTGCTGTACGCATCCTTTCCCGATGCCTGGCGAGGGGCAGCCTTGAAGCATAGGCAGGTAATGGATGCAATACCACTAGTTTCGCACCACAGCTTCTGCATAGTTCAGACAGGATGGGCCGGCAGCGAGGAGAACAGTGGGAGGGTGGACAGCGGAGAGGTAGAGGGCGTTTCTCCGTGTTGGCTGGAGACAAATGGGAGGTGAAGGTTGTTGAACAACCGGACTGGATGTTCAGAACTCCCCCAGGGGAAAAGTGGAGCAGATGGGCTCAAACCTCACCATGACCCCCCAGCTCAAACCCCATCTGGGACCATCTTTAGCCAATCGCACGGCTACATACGTCCTCTGCTGATGGTCTACCAGAGGGCAGGTCGAGGCGAAAGGCTGGAAATGTGATCGGCAGATTTCTGCTTAACCTTCAATCAGCCTGCCGGACGTCTGATTACAGGCTGTGGAGGTGCATACAAAAACAACGTTCTCCAGACATGATTAAGTTCTAACTTCATTCTTCCAGCAATCGAAATTCCCTCACCCCGCCACCCCCCCCCCCCCAACGCCTGGTCCATCACAGCACAGTCATCTCCATTATCTCCAGAAACGCCTCCTCATCACGCTCCCCTCACCTTATTCATTTCCATGACATATTTTAGGTGAATTCATCGCTTCTGTTTGTCCAATCAGAGAGCGAAGCTCCCGTTTGGTGTTTCTGGTGGGGGGGAGGTGGGGGTGAGTAACGCGGGTTAATGGCATGAATCTACTGCGCTTCAGATGAACTCAGTGTCACAAACTAGACTAGAAGCTCCACGTTGGCGGCGTGTGTGCCGTCTCTGCCTGGGGAGTCACGGTCCGGCGTTACAGCGTGGTTCAACCCCTGCAGGTGGACAAAACCAGTGAGCGCCCTAATGAACGATGCACACCCCGACCCCGTAGCCTCAATAAAGCTGACAGGGAGACAGATTAGCAGCGCTTTTAAAAACACAGAGAGCCAGGTTTAATGTCTTCTGCCATTAACATCACGCTCCATTAGTGGGTCCACACACATATTCAACCTCTGCGTCTCATTTAGCCAGGTAACGCCCACAATCCACACCCACTAAGGCGCGGGGCGCTTTGTTTGCCACCAGCGCACCAACAGACTGCCTGGACTGGTAGGGTGCCCCCTTTCCCCCAAGTGATTTATAATAGTGACCTTGACATTTAAATTAGTCTGTTTTTTTGGAGCAGTGGACATCTGAGCGTAGTTGCTAAAGGGCAAAAACAATCCTCTTTGATAGTTTCCAAGGTGTGTGTGTGTGTGTGTGTGTGTTTTCCCTCCTATTCCTAACAAATCACTCCCATTTCAGGGCCCCAGAGAGTCCAATTGCTTCATTCTTTCTTTTTTGGAAATTGGTATGCAATATGCATGCACTGATGTATGTGAATGTAAACTCATAATGAGTTGGCGATAGGCTACACTGCTTCAATAATAACCCATAAATCAAAGGCACTGTCACACCTTAGCAAGCCTGTGAAAAGCAACAACAGCCGCGGCACGAGAGCACAAACCCGGTCCAGCCACCAAAGTCAAACACCTTTTCCGGGAGGGGGCTGGCTGGTGGAGGGGTTGCTGGAGAAAATATGAGTTATGTGCTGGAGGGCGGTGGGGTCACGCTGCACCTCATATGTCATATGTGTCAACCTGAGAGAAGCTCAATACCTGCAGAGCCAGTTGGACCTGAGGTAATCCCGCTCTCTGCCAATGATGGGGTCATAACCGGCTCCCATAAAGAAAGATCTGATTTTCCACAAGGTTGATCTCTCTAATACGTCCTGCTCAAATACATCGGGCAATGAGCACTTAATCCGCGCACTGGGGACCAAAAACAGCTTAATCTAATCAAGAGTCTGGAGCTTAATTATCCCCCTAACGTACACTCCAACAAAGAGAGGATCTGTCCACATATATTAAAACAGCAATTAGCCCTTTCTTTTCTGTCATTTACACAGCTGGCAGCTCTTCACGAGACCTCAACAAAACTCTAACTTAAAGCAGGAAATATGAACCGGTGACTGAGAAGCTGATAATCCCTCGACTCCAAGGGAATCAGCAGACTTTCCCGCCGTTCGCCGGGATGCGACAGGCTTTATGAGACGCAGCTGTCCGTGGAGGCGAAACATCCGGCACCAGGAGTCCGTCGAGGAAAAGTTAAAGCCAAACAAACGGCCTGCTGAGCTGAGTCCAACCAGCTTCGGAGTAACATTCACCAAATGCATCAATAAACCATCTATGCATGTTCATGTAAGTATTATCAGTATCTGCAGTTTTGTTAAAAACGGACAGACTTTTCATTTTACAAAATTTGTGCCGCTGCCATGTTTTTCCTGCCAATCCCTCCATTTGACTGGGAACCCAATCGCCTCTTGTTCCTCTTTCCCGGACCAAGACACCCCACACCCCGGGCTCTGTGGGAGGTTTGGGTGTTAGGCGGCAACAGAGGACACAGACCCCGAGCTGGCGCCGCCTGCCTGCATCCTACCATCGACTTCCTCCCACCCTCCTTCCTCCATCGGTAGGAGGAGCCAATCTACCCTGGAAGAGGTTAAGAGTGGAGGAGCCGGCGTGAGGCTCTCATCCGTCATTCTCCTGAATGGGTTTTGAGGACAATAAACCTGTAGCGCCAGGACGAATGGAGACGAAGTGTGCTGTCACCGAGCCAGGATTTATGGCTCCCAATTTTACTGATCTCCCGCACAGAAATGAGGACTGATAAACAGTGATTAATCGTCTTTATATCCCATTTTACTCCCACCAAAAGTATATTAACTGTAGGTGTGATGATTTTTAGCCAGAACTCCATCCTTAATTTTTCTCAGGGAACGGGATGATCAGCACAGTCCAGAGCGGTCAGTGTTTTCATCTTCTGCCTTTCTTTTTTACATTTTTATTCATTTTTGGGTGAAATCACTAAAACGACCGTTTGCTGCTCATTAGGGCGGTTTTGTTTCAAAAGTGTATCTCTTATTTATGTTTCCCATCTTCCCAGCTGGCAAGCATATGTTGTCGTTTAGGCTTGGCAAACTCCAGCGCCATGTCAAGACGACTTGAAAAATTAGCAGCCAATAAATCACCCAGCCCCTCCTGCTTCCCCTGCCTGGAGTGGTGGACCACACTCTCTCTGATTTATGAGATGATTTGGGAAGTGTGTGTGTGTGTGTGTGTGTGTGTGTTAGAGGCTGTGAGCATAATATGGAGAAAGTGCACATGAAAGAGGTGACATGTATTAGTGTCTGTGTTCTACATAAGTTATCTTTCCGTGAGCTGGGATTCTTGGGTCTAAAAACGGAGCAGGGATGGAGCTCTAACATGTAAATGGGTCAAAGAAGTAGTTGCTAATAGAAGCTCGGACTTGTTTATGTCCAGATTTTATATTGAGTGAAAACTCATGTTGTAATTTATAGGTTAGAGCTTGTGTGTGGTTGTACGCTTGTGCGTGTGTGTAATTATCAGAGGAAGATGTCAAAACCAAGGGAAAGGTGGGGGGAGGAGGAGGAAGGTAGGAGGCAGGGGAGGAGGCTTGGAGGGGGTGAGGGGTTGGGGATGAAATAAAAATGATAGATGACTGCTTTCTGTCATGGACAGTTATTTAGAGGTTCGCCGTAAAGCTGTCCGGGGAATGAACAGATTTTAGTCTAATGAGCAGAAAGGAAAGCCGTTAAAGTGGCGCGATGTGCTCAGCACTTCTTCCAAATGAAATAGTACCATTTCCTCCTCATTAAAATGCAAAGGGTTCATATAACATACAGCAATAAAGCTGGCATGTCGAGGCACAGAGAGATAGGGAAAACCCCACTGAGCTCATCTCGTTCCTCCATTACTGAGACCAGAAGGAATAGCGGCCTTCGACAGGGTAGGTGCCAACAATATCGCTCACTCAATCTCCCTTATTCGGTTAGCTCTGTAAAAGTCAATCTGGCGCACTTGGCAAATCCATCCACAGCAGCAGCCTCCACAATCTGATAACAGTTGCAGGGGCGCTTGCTCTTGAAATCATTTTTTTCAGCTTTACAGTTGCACACCGCGCAAACAATGGCTCAGGCTCCTTCAGCCACTCACACAGGCTTGGATCATCCACTGCTTATCTGGGCCGCTCTCAGATTCACTTTGATTTGAGGGGAATTTCATGTTCAGTAGGTGCAGGATGAACCCGATTGTGGAAATTCAGGGGTCAGATTGGGTTTGGCTGCGGCTGATAGCGGCCTCAGGTACACGCAGGGAGGGGGCAGGGGGGAGGGCAGAGAGAAAAACATTTGAAATTCACAGAGCAGAGTAGGTGTCTGTAGGTGTCTTACCGGCGTACAGCTCGGGACCGTAGACGGCTCCGACCACGGGATTCAGCTTCCAGCCTGGTGAACAAAGCACAACGTCAGACACAGCAGAACTTCATGGAGAACCGCTCTTCAGAAGTCTAATCCGCCAACTGTCAGTCCCTGCCGCCATGGTCGCAGCAGTTTCACTCTTAGAAAAACGACGTATTTTTCACAAAGTCTGCAAGATCTACTTCAGATAAAGAACATCGAGCACAGGTTTACTGATGCACCGCCAAAGGTTGACTTCCCGTTAGAGCAACCTGCACTGCCAGATCGGACTTCGACCAGACATCTGAGCATTGTGTCCACGTCATGTTTTAGGTATGAGGAAATAATTAAAGGAGTCTTAAATTTCTGATTTGACTGTTGAATTTTCCAAAGTGAGCGAGATGTGAGTGAGATGTTAGAAATCTGGAGCTGCTGAGAGTTCCTGATGTCCCGATTTGATGATCCGGCGAAGGGCTTACCGTTCGTGTAAGGGTTGGCCACTTTTTTGTTTGTCATCACTCGTGCTGTTGCGTTGTTCACCTGTTCAAAGCAGCAGAACATTCACATTTACTGTCCACACAAGCAGCAAAAGGCAGGACCAGAACAACAGACAGAATCATAAAGTAACTGAAACGTAAAAAAGAAGCAATTATGTAAATATATTTTTAGCACTCTGCTGTGATTTGAGTTTGGTTCACCCTTTCATGAATTTATTCATCGTTTCAATTCTCTTACATATTATTAAATTACTGGAAAGAAGGGGGAAGCATGCACCAATTACCCACAGGTATGAATAAAAAAAAGAAGAAGAAGAAGAGCATCCTACAAAAATCAGTAATTGGTTGGATAAACAAATGGATTCCAAAAGAAAAACACAGACAGTGCTTTGATTTTCTTCTATTGACCTGATGAGAATGACTGAGTGGGGGCTCAGCTCATCGTAAACATGAGCAGAATTAGAGCAGGCAGCACTAAATGATGGTGACGGGAAGGCGGGGGGGTGGGGGGGGATGCAGGACTTCTCAGCTCTGACAGGAACCCGGAAGATGATAGCATGCATTCATTCTGCATTGTCAGGAGATGATGGACAACTGCTGTGTCCAGGTTGACACACACGGATCCTGGATTCTAGTGAGAGCAAGTTATACGCACCATTATGCATGCATGCATCCACACAAACACACACACACAGCAGCCACATGCTAATGCATGGGGTTGTTTGTGAGTTTCAGAGGCAGCAGGCAGGATGTGGAAAAAGATGGAAAGTAGGGAAATATGAAAGCACCTCAATTTTGCGTCCCTCTACGATTGTACCGTTTAGTTTCTCCCGTGCACGATCGGCATCTGTGCTTGTTTCAAAAGTTACAAACCCAAAGCCCTGAGAGCGCCACGTTAGCCACCGGTAGAGACAGAGGAGGGAGGGTAAAGGTTGCAAACACACACCCACACACCCACACACACACACACACACCAAGAGAAAGACAGGTGGGGGGTAGAAAGGGGAAGGGAGGAGAGAAGGGAAAGAGGTGAGAAGACAGGAGCAGGTGAGCAGAGTCGAGTTGTAAGCAGCCAGATTAATTAGAGGCAGTTAGTGAGGTGTCAGGAAACAGCAAACAGAGAGATCCGAGGAGGAGAGGATAACGGTGACATGACCTCACACAACAACACCAACAAACCTGCCTGCTTTACCCAATTAAACAGCACGCCGCCGGTGCCACGGGTGAATGTCAGGAAGCAGCAGATGCAAAACACCGTGTTAGCTGCCATAATAGTTGTATAATTATCGACACAACTTCGGCGGCGCAGACGCTCAGACGGCCCTCGACTCCCTTTGAAGACGTGACCAACGGGGGGAGAGAATGAAGAGGGATTCTCCGAAGAGAGATGTGTGAACTTGATCTCTGACTATTTCTAATCTGCCGCTCTAATAACTGGGACATTTTAACAGAGGCAAAATTACACTGGGTCACTGATGAAAATAACAAAAAAACAAACAAAAAAGAAAGCCATCGCTTTCACCGCAAATACCATCGGAGACAGAGCGGACGACGATATTGATTTCAAACACAGACCAAAATACACCCAACCTCTCATTTCCATCGCCCTCCCCCCCACAACTCTCCGTCTCCCTCGCTCCCTTGGGGGGGTTTGTCACTTCCTTGAGTTATGTGGACTGGGACACTGGACCTGAGCTCTCCAGCAGAAGCATTAAGATATGCTAGCCAAACAAGTCCCATTCCTTTGGTTTCTATATATACTTGTGGCGGTGTGGGCAGGGGGACGAGGGAGGATGGCCGGCGCTGGCTGATAATTGCTGGAGGATGTAATACATGTGAGAGATGGCGGGCAGCGTGATCTCGTATGCATACGCAGGATCTCCGGGCTGCTATTCCTAGCATAAATAACACAGGACCTGTCCTTGGGGAAAGAGAGATAAAGAAATAAATTCAAAAAAAGGAATTGAGGGCAAAATTAATCCTTTGGACATTCACCCGACTGGTTACCCCGTCTATCTTTTTTTTTTTTTATCATGCACAAATAATTAGCTTACAAGAAGGGAGAGTGGAGCCACCATTTTTCAAAACAGACAAACATATTGAATGCAAATTGCCAAAGCTTCATAGGAAATAGATTGTTTATTAATGGCCTGGTAGGTTCATTATATAGCACACTGGGTGTGAGAGAGAGAGAGAGAGAGAGAGAGAGGGAGGGAGAGAGAGGCATCATGGGTAATGGCTTTGTAGGGCACAAACAATAAATGCTTGTTACGGCGGAGGAAGCAGCTTTATCCGGTGCTCAATCTTGTCTAGCAGAGGGGGCTGAGTGCGGCGGAGTCGCCTGGTTCCAGGGTTCCACTGCGTAAGAGCCCCGACTAGTCCAGACCCAGGACTGAATGGGAATCGATAATATTCAAGGCTGAACACCCGGCCGGGGAGTGGAAGCTGTGGAGCTCAGCGCGCTCTATGAAAGGAACAGCTGGATGAGGAGCACTCGGCTGTTCCACGACCGACCCCCCCGGTTTAGTTGGTCACATAAGCCCCAAAGCCCTCAGGTTCTCAGAGGTGAAACGAGCTTTTCTGTTCGCCTAAAAGAATCCTCCTGTTCATATTCTATATTTTATTAACGTCAACAAATGTGTGCTGTGTGTAAAGCCGGAGCTCCTCGGCGCCGGAGAGCTCCGCTGTTGTCCAAAAAGTATTAAAAAGACATCAGTGAGCCTCACTGTTGCACTGGGTGACATTTCCTTTCATTACCATGAACACACACAGACACACTGTCGTTTATTTTGACTCCCACAATCCCCCATACGGTCCATCCTGCTGCTGGAATTACACACCGGAGCACCTAATGTGTATTAATCCACCGCAGACAATAGTCCACAACAACGGCACCACTATTTAGACAGTGAGCAGCTATTTTGGGGAAACACTGAGCCTTTTTTCTTTTTTAAACCTCTGACCCAGTTTGTAAGATTTACATCTTCAATGGGAAACAATGGCTTCTGGAGGCTGAGAGCCACAGATGGAGAGGAGCTCTCAGCTCTCTTAAAAAAAAAAAAAAAAGGTAGGCACTGATGGTTGGGATTTGTTGGCAATAAGAAAATGATAGAATAATGCCAACCTCATCCTTTTCACTGGCTCCTTTAACACCATTAAGTAAATTAGCTTGGATGTGGGCCTTCAGTAAATGTGCAAAAACGTCCATTTAGCAAAGAGACGATGTTCCGTTTGTCCACAGCTTCAAATATAAGAAGAGTCTCGTTGGCATCCAAACGACACTATTATTGTTATCCTGAATGATATTTCAAATCCTAAAACCTGAAGGAATGATTTTAATCAACACCTGAGCTTCAAACAGGACCAGGTGCCTGAATAAGTGGTAACAATTCCATAAACTGCAGGACCTGCAGCCTGTTTGTGGATTAAGTGAATTGTGAAACAGCTCAATAATGAATTGATTGACAGGGCTAATGATTCACAACTCGGGTTAGAGCTGCAACAACAAAAACAAAAGGGAGGGAGGGAGCGCGAGAAAGAGAGGCACGGTGGATACGGCTCTCCAGGACCGGGCTTAGAGACCACTACTCTCAGCCAATGTACACACCACACTAATGCCATCATTAGGAAACAGAAGAAGTACATGGTAATGAAGCAGCTGGTGTTCTAGTTCACTTACCTTGGATCCTCGCTCATTAAAGATAATCTCCACATCTAAAATCTTTCCAAATTGCTGCAGAGAGAAAAGAGAAAGAGAAGAGCGGGGCAGAGATGGAGTTAGAAAGCCTCATTGGCTGTGGATTCATGAGAAGGACTGGAAAAAAAGAGAAACCATTAAGACAATATGGAAATGTTACTTTTGTGAGGAAATGGTTGTCAATTTGCATTTGTTAGCTCGGCAAACACGTTTTGAAGCTCGATGGCGTGCTATATGGTCGTTGCTTTAATGCACTGGTGTATTTCCATCAATACCACAGGAAACCAGATCACAGGAGCTATTAAAACTGCATTTCTGACGCCTGTCTGTTTGCTTGTTTTAACAGCAGCAGAGAAGGGGAGGAAGCTGATGTGGTCCGGAGTCGATGACCCGGGGAGAGTGTGTCTGACTGTACCTTTCTGTCCTTTTCTTCTCTCTCCATCTCTTCTATTGTTAATTCTCTCTTCCTCTTTGTTTGTGTGCTCTCACAGTCAACAGGACCTAAGGGCCAGTCCCCGGGGGTTAACATGCTCTAGCCTTTCGATTTAACGGGCCTGCCTTCGGATCATTAGAAAACAGAGGAATGAAAGTAAACTGTAAGTTCCTCTAATGAGTGAAGTGAGAGCGACTTTTAATTGCTGTCTACAATGGCCGTATTATTTCATTAAAAGTAATTACCCCGTCAAGCGGTCCGCGTCGCCTTCATTCCGGCACGACGGGGAAGAAATGGGCCTTCCATGTGGTCGACGCTCGATGGGAATGGATGGATCGCCACTAATAGGGGTTAGGAGGAGCTGGCTATTATCTGGCTCAGGCTGGAGGAGCTGAGGGTTTGCGGGTTAGTGGAAAACATATGCCCCCCCCCCCCACCTGAACGCCCAACACTGTGCCGCATCGCTCCAAGTTCAAAAAGAGTTCGTTTTTCAAAAAGCTACTCTGCCTCAGCAGGGGGCAGCTCCTCCCCTATACGTCTGTTCCATAGATTCCCATCCACACATCTGCCTCATATGGCTCTCAGCTCCACTGATTTCAATGGGAGGCATCGGCTCCATCACACACACACACAGAGGCATTTATATCCCAGCGTGGTGCCCCGTTCTCGCCCGAGATGACAATGCTTCCCCCATGCAATGTGCAGATGCTAATTGTTTTAACCGAGCGTAATGGGTTTGTGGCGTCGATTAATTAGTTTCAGAGGAAGTCGTCTTCGTGGATTTCCACATGGCGCTGGGGACTGCTCGCTGCTCACCAGTGATCTCATGCACTTCTATTCCCACCCACTCCCTCTCTCTCTCTCTCACACACACACACACACATATAGAAACAGCTGCATCAGCAGCACCGATAAACAATAGCTTCAATGGGAGGAGTCTCCAGAGGGAAGGCAAGGGAGAAACTGACATCATTAAAGAGGCTGCAGTCGGATCCATGCGTCCACAGACTGCAAAAAAAAAAAAAACTCCATATCAATATGACAATAAAAATCAAAACAGCTAAAGCCACACTGCTGGTTTTGCACGTTTTATCTCATTCATATTTTCGGATTAAAGCCGCTACATCTGAGATATGGCTGCAGAAACCAGCAGCCTGAAACTGCAGTGGATGCATACAGAGAGAAAGTACCATGACTTGCAGTTAAGAAGCTAAAACAAAAACAAAAAAAAAAAAAAAAAAGAAAAGAAAGGGGAGAGAAATGATGATGCCCAGTTTGTCCTGTTCTTTCAGCCCCCCCCCCCACTCCCGCTCCACCCACCCTCCCTGTGTGCTGAAGCAACAAACAAGATCAAGGCCACTGAGCCTCCACCTTTGATTAGGTCGAACGTCTTTAAGCTCTTCAGAAACTCGTGATTACGCTGCAGCAGCCTTCTGTAGTCAAACAGCAGCGTGCCACTGTGGAGCAGGTTCGGGCCCAGCAGTCATTGTGACGGCAGGGCGGGGGGGTGGGGTTCAGGTCCTGATTGCTCAGGCAAATGCTGAGTGAGCCTTTCCATGCACCAAGAGAGAGTGCACCAGCCGCACAAACGAGGACAACCTCAAGTAGCTCAGCATGGGCGCTGCACAAGACCTGCTAACACTTACAGGCTCGCACACACGCGCACACACACAGTAGTGCTCAGAGATCACAGTTTCTAATTACTGATTAAGGTCCGCTGTGGTCGTCCTAATGAGCCCTTCATTTGGCGCCTCGTTAAAGGCTCACAGGTTCCTCCACCCGCCTCTCTGCGGCATGCAGGGCGAGTCTCAGGCCCTCCCTTCTTATTTGGGAGGCGCCGGCTACGACGCCTTTTGCTGCGACTTAAAAACTGCATGGCGTCACCAGCTTGGGGGCAGATTGACTTCTCTTGTGTGCAAGCACCTCCACACTCCTCCTCCTCTGTCTTCCCGCCTTGCATGTCTGTGGGGTTTCACTCATGCGTAACAGTAATGGCGTATTGAGCCGGTGGCGCCCCAGAAGCCATTAGAGCTGGAGGGATGAAGCTTTCCACACGCTGATCACACAAAGGCCCTTTGTGGAGGCCATGTCAGAGGGTGGAGCACACCAGATATCTGCTTGCCAAACACTGCCCAAGACAATCAATCCCACAATCCTCTGCTCTGCCAACCACCAAGAAGGGAAGGAAGCAAGGAGAGGAGGGAGGGAGGGAGGGAGGGAGGCATGTAACAGGAAGGAGTGGGCAACACGTGGGTGAGGAGGTTGATTGAGGGGGACTGGGTGGGCTGTGATCAATTTTGTATCGTATATCTGCATGCGGCGGGCCAGGCACACAAAGCCTCCGAGCTAATTACTGAAGCGATTTGGATTCCGCACGACCTGCACCAGAGCTGGGAACAATAAAGCCAACAATCAGAGAGCAAAAAGAATGGTGGGGGGTGCAGCCATGTTGTCTGCGATTTATAAAGCCACAGCCAGGGCTGTAATTAATATCATCAGCTGGATGTTGTCTTCATAACGATGAGAATTAACGCCTCCGGGTTCTAATGGGCCAATTAGCACATAACATTTAAAGTACATTTTTGGCCATCGTCTCCATTCAGATCCATTATCGTTATTGAATTTGAGATGTTTGGTTCAATTCTTATTGAGGCTTTTGTGAGACACCGGGGTGAGCTGTTGAAATATTCATCGCCTCATTAATTGGGAGAGACGGAGAGAAAGAAAAGGAGAGTCTGTGTGGAGGACCTCTGCTCTGACGATATGTGATGCGACTGCCGGCCTGCTGATCAGGACCGATCAGCTGCTCGGTGTCGGGAAAGTTCTGAGGCTCGGTTCGAAGTCCAGTGACTCAGATCCTCTTTTTGCTTTTTCAGCTCTGTATCTGCAGCACATGAAGGATTTTATTCTCTGGACTTCTCAAAGAAACAAACTGCTGTTCAGCCGCTCAGAGACTGATCCAGGACCGGACAGGTGCTCTTAATTATTTATAGTTTTTCATAATTACATCATTATGAAAATTTTCATCATCATTATACAATTATTATACAATCAGTTATACCCTTAATTGGGCATCACATTAAGGGAAGGCTCTTCAACACCAACAACATAAAGAAAGGAGCGTTATAAGTCACCTGGTCCTACGTCAAGGGCCTGACGTGCAGCCAAATTTCAAAACTAAAATATAAAGTTAAATCAAGAAACAGTAAGAAGTCTCTGCACCGGCCTGAATAAAAACCGCCTTCACCCCCAACGCTCAACAAACCAGCTCCCATAATCCCGTGCTGTTTTATGAAGTCGCCCAATGACGCCTTTCGTCATCGTTTGGAGTGTGTGATGGTCCGAGGCAGCAGAAGAAACACACCGTGCATTAAAGAAGCTTTTCCAGGTTGAGAAATCTGTGTGTGAATCCAGCGTGAAGACAGAAGAAGTCCGAGACAATGAAGCTGCTTTATTTCCTTCCTCTTAAGTTAACTCCTAATCATGAAATGAGTAATTAATTATCTGGGGACTCAGATCTGAGCAGGAGACGATCATTACAGTGATGTGTTGTGTATCTGCTGTCTGGCCTGCAGCTCTGAAGGCTTCTGGCTGTTTTTCTCGACTTTCCCTGAAAAACTCAGGGCTCTTTTCTTTTTTTCCTGACGACGTAGTTTCATGGCCACGCTCATTAAATATACGGCCTGCGCTGTGTGCTTTTTTCATGAAGGTTAATAATAAACGCTCTTTGTCTCAGGGAAAGTTTGGGATCATTTCAGGTGGACTAACACTTTAAATATCCTTCAGATCATTTAAGGGGATGTTTACATTTTCATGTTTCCAACCTGTCTGGTCACCGTATGACTTTCTTTCAAAGGACAAACGTACCTGAGCTGCGATAAACGGTACTCACCCCAAACATTTGCCTTAGGTCGGGGTCCCGGAAGCGGAAGGGAATGTTGGAGACATGTAACCTTTTGGGCTGCTGCTTCTCTGAAGAGTCTGAGTGCTGGAGCTGGAGCTGCTGAGAGCCCTCTGTTTGCGTCACATCATCTGTCTGCCGGAGGGAAACAAAACACAGAAAAAAGACACAAGCTGCTCATTAGCTGCTACAGTATACTGTACCTCCCGGTCCTGACGGGTGGGGGAGTGGGGGGGGGGGTTAGGAGGCCTGACTGACTAACTTACTCAGCGCCTGCCATTTTTCAATCAGGCGAGAAAGGCAAAGCGATAAACAGCCGATGACTTATAGTGTCAAACCTGAGGTTGTGCATTACAAATCCACTTATTAATCTCTTGCACTTAGCTCTCGAGCAACAGGGAAGATTGAAGGCGCTGACAAAAAGGCGTGGATATAGATCCCACGGAGCCCTGACACGTCTAGACTAAAGACACATTATTGGTGACGTTTGCACACAGGCATCAGAGTGCGAGGCCAAGAGCCCTCAGCGCTGTTGTTTCCATCATTATGAGAATGCTATGCTGACATTTCTATATAAATGACGCGTCTCATGTCCATGACAAATTCACTTGTTTCTCTGCGTGACACCCGTGATGGATTTCACCGAGGGTGCTGGTGGCTTGTCTGTTTAGATGGACCTTGTTTTTGGAGCAGTTTTCTTTTTTCTGATGTATTTTCTGTAGAAAAAACCTCATTGGTCAACAGCGTAGTTTATCTTTTCTTCTGCGCTCTGCAGTGGGACAAGTCTATCCGCTCCACTCATCACATCTGGGCAAAAAACATATGGCGTTTGACAGCATTTCTCTCTTTTAAGACACAAAAACTATTTGGTGAAACATTTTCGAAGGCTCATCTGCCTCCTGTCAGAGAGTTAAATCACATAATCAACATCAGTCTCGTGTATAAACATTAAAAGGTCCATATTTTACACTTAAGTCTTTTATTTTGAAGTTTGATTTTCATCAAACAGTTCTGCATCTTACTAATTAATACACAACTACACATCTAGAAATGAAAGTTTGTGTTTGTGTTGGACAACAACAGGATGCAGTGACTTCTTGGCATAAGGGTGCCAGGTTTGGTACGTTTACATCTGGCAACCCCCGAACTGTAAATAAAGCCAATGTTAACAGAGAGCAGGTGAATCTGAATGTCAGAAACATTCAGTCCTGACGGAGACAGGAAGTGAACCGCAGACACTCAAACTCATTTCCTTCCTGTGGGGGGGGGGGGAGGCTTCAACAAACAAAAATGAGCTCTGATGTCAGGATTGCGGCGGCTAAATAAAGACGCACAGATGAGAAACACGAAACGTATCGGCCACAGAAGCTGTTTGAACGTGATATGTAAACTGCGACGTCTCCCGGGAAGTCGTGGCAAACACACTGTATACACACACACACACACACACACACACACACACTGATAACCCTCACACTGCTCTGAGGCTGTTGGATGGCTGCAGGCCTCTCTTAGTGATACATTTCCCACCATTTAGGAAATGGGGTAGGGATTTATTCATTATAATTCATCATCACAGTATTATCATTATCATCATGATCGTAATGATGATCGCCTTTATTATTCTCATTATCATAATCACAATCTCCACTGTAATGGCTGTCATTTATTTGGTTTTTATGGCCCATTCCGAGACGGTGACATACATTGTTAACAGTGACAGTTGTTTGATTCAAGGTCCCACTTTGTCTCCCCTGCAGCCATCCAGGTAGGGCAGGGTGGCAGCAGCGGCGACGGTGGCTTCCGAAGTCCCGCCCCGGGGCCTGACGGCGTCCGGACCAGAGGTTAACAAGTGGCGAAGGACACGGGAGGCGGGAAATGCAGCCGGCCGACCGACTGGCCGGCAAGCAAAGAGTGGATTTGTGACAGAGAGAGGCGGGCGGAGGGGTCTTAACTCTGCCGTGTCCTCGCGTGCTGGAGGTTAATAGCCTGAGTCGCCATGTTGGGCCCTGGGGGTGACACATTGCAGACAGATGCTGGGACCGTGGAGGGTGACAAGGTACCAGAGCCCTGCGGGTCAATCTTTTTCATCGGTCACACATGACACTATCGACCTTTAGCGTATGTTGCCAGACTACTGAGCGCCGCTGTCCTCCAGCTCTGTCCGTCTGGCTTTTTATCACAGCAGGCGCAGTCGCGTGTTTGCAAACATCCAGATTAACTTTCACTCCGCGCTCAGACAGCCCGGCAGCGCGCTGACACGGAGGGCAAATACACATACAGAGAACACAAATGCTGAATTGCTGATTCCCAAACACCTCAGACTGCATCCTACTAACTCAATAACTGTGAGTGTCACTGAGATACGGGAAGCCTGCCTGTGAGCGCCGCTCCCGAGGCTCCAAACTGACTGCCTGCTTGTGAAATGGTGGAAAATAATTACCTCCATATTACCATAGGAGGCCACCTTCAGTGGCACTTTACTGTCCCGACAGCTGCTGTCACGGGGAAGAGGAAGAGGAGGAGGTGGCGGGATGCAAAACTCATCGTCACCGCCAAAGCCAGCAAACCGGAGAGTGAGCTGTCAACTCCAGCAACTCTCCGGCTTCCTGCTCAGTCATTTCTCTAAAAGACTCCCTTGCTGTTATTTGCAAATCGCCTGCAAAGTGCTCTGCTCAGCACTTTCCCCCTCCTCACAGAGTGGCATTACAAGAGCATAATTGAAACTATCTGATTGGAATGCTGCCAAGCAGGTAGATTACATCCGATTAAATGGGGGGGGGGGGGGGGGGGGGGGGGGTGAGGGTTGAGAAAGAGGGAGAAGGCGGGGGGGGGGGGGGGGTACCGAATCTTTGCTCACAAGAATTATAATGCCTGAGCTTTAATTCATTATTTCCTTCTCTAAGTCCTCTGCTGTTTGTTTTCTTTTTCTAAAGAAGCTGCAAATACCAGCCCCTCCATCACCTGAGACAGCCTTGGGGGGGGGGGGGGGGTAAATCAGAAATGATTTAAAGAGGAGTTATTTCAGGCGCATAAGAGGCTGTAAAAGTGCTGTTCCATTTCCCCGCAGCGTCCGCTTGGTTGGCGTTAGGCGGACACAAAGCTGCAGAAGATGAACAAAATCTGGTTCGATGATTAAAGAGGTCAAAGGTCGGAGCACCGTCAGGCTGAAACTTCACGCTCACTGTTGGCTCAGTCCTGCTGTGTCTGCTCTGCACTCTGGCTGAGGATCAGGGCTTCTGTGGTGAAACCTGCAGTTTCTTTACGGGATGAATCTGTTGATTTTATACGGTTTGGATGGATTCCATCTAAATACCAAACTAACAACGACACGCTGACTGTCCGACTAACAAGGACTGATGTATCTGTGCCGTTCTGTGAATGTTCCTTCATTACCATGAAAACCCACTCACACACCAACACACACTTCATCCTGCTGCCCCAAATAATCACTAGAGCACCAAACGTGGATTAATCTGCACATAAAAACAGTCCATGCCTCCCCTTTCGATAAAAACTACATTTATTTATCGTTTTTATTTACCAAAAGTCTTTTTCTTTGTTCAGCCTGTATATTTGTATTTGTCACTGCTGTAATAAGTGTTCTAATTCATGGCTTCTCAGTTTATTTTATCATTTTAAAGGTCCTATAATGTGTAACATCCACATCATGTTTTTTTGGATGATGATTATAAAGCAGGTCCAGATTTATTGACTCATTAGGACCTCCGTTACTTTGTGATGTCACAACACAGCGTTTCTTAAAACCACAAATATATCTTAAAATAGATATCAGCACCTCAGATAAAACCGGAGTTACACTATGGACCTTTAATTTGAAAAATGGGTATCTAGCTAACAATGCCAACTGCACCCTTTAAATTATCAGGGATTATGTCAGGGCACACTCTACAGCATCTTTGAAATGGGATTTTTGTGGGGGGGCTTAGCTGCTCCTCCCACATTGCAGATAGCATGGACGGACCCTTTTAATGGCGTCCTGCTTGCTGCCATCAGCGCCGCCTCTGAAAGCGACACCCTCAATCCCTTAAACGCAGCTCGTGAGAGATGAGAGCGTGTGTGCTCGGATGTTTCGCTCATGTTTTCAACATGCCCTTGTGTATTCACACACACGTGCGGTCGTGTGTGTGTGTGTCTATGTTATCACAGTACCCCAGAATACCCTTTGGAAAGTCTTCATGCCGCTGACACGGGCTGTGAAAAATCTGGAATTGAGTGCTGCCCTAACGCCACTGCCTTAATTTGTTATCTGAAAAGAGAATGATTACTCATGAAATTCAACCAAACCTCAGACTATTTGAACTGAGCCAGATAACGAGCTGAGTTTTTTTTCAGCAGAGCTTCCTGGCAGCCCTCTGCTACCCTCATCTCTGAGGATTTGGAGAAAAGTTGGGGGCTGCCTCTCTTCCTCAAGTCGCCTGCTTTCAAGTCAGCTTGTTTGAACATGGCACAGAGCGAGGTCCCAGAGGTCTGGCTGTGGACAACGCCACCTTCCCAGTATAGTCGATGTAGAGGGTGAGGGTGGTGGGGGGGACTGGTAGACACAGGCAGAAACAGAGAGGAGAAACGAACAGCGCCTCATTAAAACATACACACCCTCCAGTCTCTGCAGGGAATTCACACAGAATCCATACGTTTCACTGAATTTCACTCTCTCTTGACTCTTTTTAAGTCTTTAAGTCGAGAAGATGTGCAGAGTAAAGCGTCGTCGTGGGGTGGAGGAGCTGAGTGCAGCCGAGGGAGGGTGGGGGGAGTAGCTGATCTGCTCCCTCAATCTGTGTTTCTGCAGGGTGCCCTAATCAAAGGCACCCGGGCCCGTCTGTGGCACCCAGAGCAAACAGGCTGGGTCTGTCATTAAAGCTGGGGGACGCAGCGGTGGGCGACACGACACCAGCGGCCCCCAAGGATTACACTCTCTGTTTACACCCCACTAATCTGCTCTCTCTGTCCTCCCTGAAAAAAAGGAATGGAAAATAATAAATAAATAAAAAATTGGGCTGGAAGTGAGAGAGCGAGAGAGAGAGAGAGTTTGGATGCAGAGGATGAAGATGGAGGAAAAGCAAGAGAGGAGGAGCAAAAAGGAAGGCACGGCGAGCTCTCATCTCTCGGCGGCCACCATCTCTGGGCCTTTCTTCACAGCGGGTGAACAGATGAAATGAAATCAAATGCGAAATGGAGGGGGAGCGGAGACGGTGAGAGATGGAGAGTGTATGAGTGGGAAGTAGAAGAAGGAGGAGGAGGAGGAGGAGGAGGCTGAACCTCTTGCCAAGTCTCTCCTCACTTTAAACTTGCCTGTGTGTCAGCCATTACTGTAAGTGCGCCTCATAACAGCAGAGCAGTTGGAGAGCGTCACACAAATCTTCAAATCAAACATTGCTACATTACAGGCCGATGATGATGATACGCCGCGCGGCTCTATTGCTGCGCTTGTGCCGTATAAGCACTTTCCTGCCGCCGAATGTTCAGAGCCGTACGGTAATTGTGAGTCTGGGAAAATGGAGTTATTAACGGCGTTCTTTATGAGTGACCCAGATCTCTCTCAGGAGGGCCGCGGCCTCGCCGTGACCTCTCTCAGCAGGTGTTTTCATGCCAACGGAGAAAAGAAGGTCTCGAGGTCTCAGGTTTTTTTTTTCTTTTCCATCTCTGCCAGCATTATCCATCTTTCTAGACGTGTCTCTCAACTTTGGAGCTAAGTCTCCCTTTTATCTACATCTGCCTCGTGTGAAGGTAAATCCCAGGTCAAGGAATCTCATATAAGAGAATCTGCACATAGGAATGAAACGAACGTGCAATTCAAAATTTCACCCACTTCCGGACTAAAAGAGCAGCATTCCAGCGTTTGTTTTCCCCTCTGCAGGTCTTTTCAGGTGCACTCTGATGGCGAAATGGAGTGAAATCAGGTCCAGGTGCATTAATCATACGTTTACAGAAAAGCGCCAAACATTCAGACACACCTACAGATTTGGTTCTGGCAGCTTGTAAAGTGCATCTCTTTTACTGCTTTAACCGTGACAGCATATCACATCTCCTCCTCGCAAATAAATAAAAACTGCTCGGGTTCACGTGTTTCTCGAGCCGAGTCTTGAATGGCTCTTCAGAAACACATTTTCATTTTATCAACAAATTCACCTCCAACGTCAAGGACCGAGCTCACTAATGTGCAGCGTTGTGACTCCCGCTCTGTTTGGCTCTCGCTCTCAACCCTCGCTTTTTTTTTTTTTTAATCCACCAAGAAAGGTCATTTTTGTATTTACAATGCAGAAAACGTTGAAATAAAAAAAGGACAAACGACTTGGCGGGTGACGAGGTCGATGTGTGGCCAGGGTTCGGGACCTTGACGTCCACGCAAGTTTTCAAACAATTAAAAGTCTAAATATATATTACGGTGACACGCACTAATCTGTCAGGCTTCGCTTGCAGTAATTCATTGTTTAAAATCTAAATTCCAGTCACGGAGCGAGATAGAAAGTTAGCTGACTTGCTAAAGTTGAAGTTGGCAAAAGCTTTGCTCAATGACACAGAGGGGGGGGGGGGGGGCAACAAGCAGCAACAAACACTTTTACAATACAGTTAGACTTTTCTATCAACACATCAACATCACAATTTGGCAGGTTAATGCTAAAAATCAATGAAATAGCACCTTTAAAAAAGTTTTGAGTATTAAAGGTCCCACTATTATATTCACTTCTTCAGGGTTTTATTTTGAAGGGCTGATTTCAAATAGAGGATACGTTTGTGGTTTAAAGAACCAAAAACTGTGCCTCTCTTCTGACTGACTGACTGTTTGCTGAGTGATCCAATGAAAAATATTTCGAGAAGATGATGACGTTCCTGAAAGCGGCTCTCGTTGCTCAGTGTGGGACCTTTAACATCACACTTTATCTCATCTGACACAATATTATGCAAAGAAACAGAAGAAAATATAGTATGAACGTATTTTACTTGCTGACAGTCTGCTGAGAACAGTGTTTGCAGATGATGGAGGGCACTGACCGGTGCGGTCGTGGTGGCGGTGATGGCGGGCGTGCTGTTGTCAGTGCCAGCCGGCTCGCTGTGCGTCTGTGTGGGCGTGTAGAGGGTCATGGCGTGCTCGGGAACCCGGCTCTGCCCGGTGTAGTCCTGCGTCGGGAGCGGGTGCGGCGCAGCGAACTCTGCGGGGATGCCATTCTGTGGGGGGGGTGGGTACTGGGCCGGGGTGTACGGCTGGGCCATCGCTTCTTGGGGGTTAGTGGCCTCTTGGTTACCCTGCGGGGGGAAAACACAACAACAGGCCCGGCTGTTAGAGCTGAAGTCAAAGCACATTACTGGAGTTGTAGAACAGGCGTCGGACGGCGACTGGGGAGACTCGTCCTGCAGACCAACTAAATCGGGGAAACAGCGATCATATCAGGTCTCAGCTCAGATTAGGAAATTCCTTGATCATGGCTAATGAACACAGTTTAGGTTGTAGAGCGTGGCTCGCCGTTGGAGGGGCAAGAGTCAGGGGGATTCTCAGTTGCACTTGTGGCAAAGCACAAGAGGAAAGATCAATTAATTGATAACATTTTGATTAGGGCTTTTGATTTCAATGACAGGTCTGTTAACGCAGCAGCTGCTGTTCAATCATCTTTTTTAGGAATACTTTTTGGTGCTTCACATCTCCATCAGGAGCCACAATAAGTGCTCTGGCTTGTTTAAACGTGCTTCCTGAAACACACAGTGTATCATCCAACCACACGTTTTTGAGGCTCTGCCTAAATGATAGATCGCCCTTTTCAATGAAGCGGTTTCAGAGACCCTTTGTCTCGTGTGGATGCTCGAGATGATGAGCTGCAGAAATAATGGACTTTTCTGGCTGGTGCACATTGTTAAACTCGGTAATGGCTGGACTACAGAAGTGCGTGTCTTATTGTTGGGAAGCACCAGGCTCCGCAAATCCAGACTAATGAGCAGAGCAGTAAGATCAGTGCTGCTGTGGCGGATATCCATCCCTACATTAAAAACATGGAGGGGAAAAAGGTGAGACAATAACACCCAAATCCAATAACACCCCCTGCAAATACCCTCAATCAAATTTAAAGATACAGATCATGCGAGCCGACCGCATAACTCTTCTGATAAAAGAAGAAGGAGGAGAAAAAAAAGCACCGGATGGCAGCCAGAAGTAAAGGTTTATTATTGGAGAAAAACAATAACAGTAAACAGATAGAGAAGTTTCTGTCTCTTCTTTTACAAGCTGGCTGGGGATGGTGAGATGGGAGATAAATGTATTTTATTCCTCTTTTTTTTTTTTTTTTGCTGCTGTGGTGTTTGGCCTCCTTCTGCAGACTTCCACAGAACGCTCTATCTGGGCAGGAGGAGTGTGGTTTTAATGAGAGAGCTGAGCAACGCGGTGCTGTAAATGTAGTGGAAATAATTCTGCTCTTGACGTGTTGGCAAACAAACCTCAGCATAAACTGTGCTCTGCCAATTAAGGAAATGCTCCATTATCTAAATGGAAAAAAAAAAAAAGCGCCAAGCCTTGAGATGGGTAGGTGGGGGGGGGGGGGGGGGGGGGCTGACCGGACCCGAAGGCTGCTCCGGCTTCAGGAAGCAGACCCTCACTCCTGCCTGACCTAATCCACCCCCCCTTCTCTTTTTCATTATAACACATCTCCAGCTTCTCTGTCTCTCCCTCAGTCCCTCCTCCCCCCTTTCTCCCTTTCATGCTGATCTCCCCTCCCCCCTCTCTCTCTCTCTTTTTATGCAGAAACTTTTTTAATCTCTACCCCTGTGCTCTACTTTTCCTCTCCCTCCAGTCATAGCATTATATAACGGGGCATTCTAATTCAAGGAAGCTCTTGATGTTGGCAATTTTCAACTTCTAAGCACCCATTTTAGAGGAGAATGGGGCTGGTTACCTAAAAAAAGATGCACTTCCCGGTATGACAGCTGAAAATACCACCAGATTCTGTGTCCTCCTTTGAACCGGCCGGGCAGGTAAACCCGACGGAAACCAGAACTCAGCAGCCCGGAAACGAGAAGGCGCTGCGTTCGAATCTACATCAAATGCCGGTCCTGTCGTGGAGGAGATCAAAGCTCCCGTTTGGATCTTTCAGTTAGTCACAGTCGAGACTGAACGCCCGTGGTCCTCTCAGTGTTTTTAAGGATTTGCTCAGGAGTGCGATTATATAATAATGAGGTTATGATCGGGAAAACTGCGTCATGTAAGTGTCAGAATCTGTATTCCAGTTCTGAGGAGCCAGGATACTGACAGTTAGATCCAAAGCTCCTCATCAGCTGCTCAGAGAGACAGGAGCGTCTATAACGCACCGTTTTCTCTCATCACATATAGACAGGATGTCAGATCACGATGGCGTTAAATAACAAACCTCAGACATGATGTCTGAATTATGAACCGAATAGTTGGGATCGTTTGTGTTTCTGCTCCTTGTTTGCTCTTTTCTTCGGCTGTTTATTTGGGGAAACCAACATTTTATTGACTTTGCTCACTAGCAGCACTGTTCGCTCATCTGTTTCATCTTCATGCCTTTAGTTCTGCATTAGTCACGACATGTTCTACTAAACTTGCTAAGTCGTCATCTGCCTCGGAGTATCCGCGTGCGCTCTGGTCAGAATCCACCTCGTTACACTCGCAGGACACACGGACGCACAAACGGGATAACAGCCCTGGAGCTCGGCGTCAGAGGAAGAAAAGTACTGAAGAGTTGTAGCGCCATGCTGCTGTGTTTCAAAGGGCAGCGAGGCAAATGCAAGGAGGCGGAGAGTACAGGCCTCATTAGTGAATCACAAAGTATCACTGGCTCTCGTATGATCTTCGCCTTCCTCTGATGTATGTGACAAACGAGTTATTCAACTGGAAATGAACTTGGAGAAGAAAAAAGGCCCATGCAAATCAGCGGCGCCGTGCACATCCCAGTGCAACCGTGCACCCTTTTTTTATTCTCCCCCCCCCCTCGCCGTGGTCAGGATAATCCGTGGCGCCTGATGAAAAAAGCCGACCCAGTCAGGTGCACAGCACATCTCATTCCACCGAGAGAGATTGCTGTTCATTACGGCGGCAGTTTATATCGGGATCCTGGTGAGCGTGTCTCTACCTGCAGGCCTGTTTATGGGGAAAGAACAGGTCCCTCTGCAGCACTTTAATACCCCCCATCCACCGTCCACCCTCCTCCCATGTGGCCTGCCGCCACAAGCCACCTAAACCTCATCTCCACTGACATGACGACGAAGAATAAAGGCAACCAGTGAGAGCAGCTTTTATCGATCTCTCATCCTTTCCATTCCTCTTTCCCTCCTTCGCTCTGCCTCTCCTTTCACCTCTTCTGCTCCTATTACTGAAGAGCACAATAAAAAACGCTATCTCTAATCTTAAGCACTCTGCCTGCGTAAAATTGGATTGGAAACCCTTACTTAAGGAGATCACTTTTTGCGGCAGAGTTTTTGTTTTTACAGTCAGCGTCAGGAGCCGGAGAGGTTGGGGAGGCCGTGTGAGAGTCTGAGAGAAACTCCCAGAGAGAGAGACAGACAGACCTCCGCTGGTGCTAACCCCGATGTGGATGGTCGTGACCATATTCCATCTCAGCAGGTACAAAGACTTGGCCGCTCGCCAGCGATCTGTGATCCTCTTTAGCAGCGTTGGTACTCCAAATACGGGAGCCGTTAGGAGGAACTCATATCGGCAGAGTGCTGCGCTGACTCCTGTGTGAGATGGAGGGTCAAAGAGCGGCGCAAAAGCAAAATACGGCATGCAACTAATTGCGCTGCATCGAATCCGGAGGGAAATCACTCAAATGGGAGCGGGCTGATCAATCTCGGCCATAGGAGCCGTGATGGAGTGGGCAGCTTTATGGCTGCGGCGCCGTCACATGCTGCTCCGATCATTTTTCAGCCAAGGCCTTACTACTTTACATGGCTCCCACTGTATGACACTAATAGTCTGAAGCATGAAACGCTCCCCCTGATTCTATACACTAAGCAATTCAAACTGATTTATGAACGGCTCTGCCGAGTTTTTTTTTTTTTTAAGCATAATCCAAACAGCATAAATAGTTTAATGTGGGCTTCACATAAAGCACCGCTGTCTCATCCCTTTCTTGGAAAATGCACACAAGCGACTTGATTTGTCGGATTACAGATGACATAACATTTTTAAAGTGAATCTTCGGCCTTTCAGTGGCTGAAAATTGTTCTGGTCTCATCCAAAGCATCGTGCGCTGAGTGTTCCTCTCCAGAACAATGCTCATTTGGTTTTAATGACTGCCTGTCAGTTATGGTGGCAAACTTGTGACAAGTCCCGCTGGGCCGTCACGCCGCAAACCCGAGAAGAGTTTATAGTGAAAAGCGTAATGCAGCTCAGCGGAGGCCGATGTACGGCAATCAGTTGATGCAACACAAACGAAACACTGAGTGCTTTTCAGCCAGCTGCATGAAAGCTCCTTGTTGTCCCCGGCCCGGCTGCTGATGCTCGGTTAATTGTAGCCTCGCGCACAGACAGGAGAAAAGACGGCCTGAGATGATTTCCACAGGCAACTGGCATTCATTTTGTCTTGAAGGCGCATAAATAAAAAGCTGTCTAGCCGGGTCCATTTTAATTAGGTGAGCCACATGATCTAACTCCGGCTCTCTCTGTTAACACACACCAGAGGCTGCAGCATGTGTTAATTACAACCACATGCCACACAGCAAATCCAAGGTGAGCGGGAGAAGAGGAGCTCAGAGGAGGTAAACAACAGCAAAGACAAAACACCTTCAGCTCCGTTTCTCATGACGAGGATCATATTCCGCTCTCCGGCGCTGGGAGAGAGAGAGAGGCTGCACCTGAACCGAACGCCGGCCCTTCGCACCGCTACGGCAGGTTTATGATTTTGAATCGGCTGGGGAGAGGGGCTTATTGTTTTGTCTCACATTTCCTCCCTCACAAACTCCCATCTTTCCATTTTTCCACCTCATTTGTGGGAAAATCAATTCGTGAAAATAAACACTCTGTGTCTTCGCTCGGGGTCCAAGTCAATTTAGATTTCTTGCGCGTATGCCGCTCTTTTCTTTTTTTCTTTCCGAGAGGCTTAATCGTTTTCACATGTCACATATGTTTCATCCCCTCTAACGTGATTTTTCCTTGTTATTGGGAGCACTTATTTACTCCACGTTCCTCGGATGGAGGTATTAGAAAGAGGGTTCATTTTCCTCAATCCCTTGCTGATTTCTTCATTAAGCCGCGGCGGAGGCGCCAGCGCGCCGAGCCCGGGACTGCTCTTAGCGCTGCAACTTGCAAGTGTTACTATACCTCTGAGACGCTGCAGCGCCACTTAATAAACAGAGTAGACAGAGGATCACTTTGAACTCCGGTGACATGTAATGAACCTGTCTGTCTCAGCTCCGGCACTACGCAGTTAAAATAGGAAAAAAAACAAAATAACGCAGGAAATAAATATATAAATAAACAAACAGCCTAGAGGCCCTGTGAAAAAGCCATCAGTTACACATGGTTTGACTCAAAGCGTTTTGCCAATGCCATAAGAGGAGATAATTGTCTGTTTCAGTGCTGTTGCCTCTTTTGTTGCATAACAGATATTTACATCTGGGACTAATTACTCCAGACTGGGTGTCAAAATTTGGATTAACTTGTGGGATGCATCCAGTTTTGGTGCTAAGACTCCATTTATTAGTGAGAACAGACACCGTGCTGCTTTGACCCCATCACCAAAACTTTTCATCCATATTTACTTTTTTAAATTTCTTTTTTTAAAGTTTTTTAAAGTTATTGGAACAAAGTGATATTGACACTTTTTTACTAACCGTTTTAAATTCGCATTAAGGCTTCTGAATTTCCTCACTCCTCTGTTTCTCCTTTTAAAGGTGTCAGTTTAACTTCAGCTAATTACAATGTCACTCAGTAAAAGCTGCAATGGGGAAACAAACAAACAAACAAACAAACAAACAAATGACCAAAGAGAATCTGAACACAGAAAGTTCCTCTCGTGTTCATGAGTTCTGCTCATTCATGATGAAAAATCGGCTCATTGTCTTGCTTCTGTCAACACAATAAACTCAGAAACATTCAGCACTGATCCAGAGACTCTCTGATTGGCTGTGACATCACCCAGCGGAGCCAATAGGAGCGTCCGACATAGAGAGGTGACCACTATCAAAGATGGAGGATGAGAATGGACGGATAAACACACAGAAGGAATCAGAGAGTCGGACTGAAGTCAGTTTCAGATTGGACAGATCAGCTGATTCTGCAGTTTAAGAGCAGCAACGCTCTAAAAGAATGAAGAGATTTTAGTTTTTGGAAGCATCTACACTTCCTCCCACTTCATCCAGACTGCGATCAATCACGGCGGTAAAGTCGGAGAAACACTGAACAGTGGGACGTTCTGCCATTCTGGTCATATAAACCCGTAAATCAATTCCATGGCGGCGGCGGCGTCATGCCAGCGTGCTGCTCCTCGGATTACAGATGAGTCCTCTGTAATCCTACAGGGGGATAAAAATGCCAACATTTGTTTTAGAGTCAGCTGATTGTCATGTTAATTCAAGTCCTTTTTTTCCCCCGCCCGGTGCACGCTGGGGTTACGTTTCAGGGGCCAGAGTTCCTCATGGGGACAAAACGCCATTATTTAAGCATGCAGGAATCTCGACATGACATTCCTTGACCGCTGTGACAATGGCAAACATATGCAAATGAAGGAGAGTGCCACTCTCATTATGACCCCGTCCCAGAGACTCTGACACCTCCCACCGGACCGCGAGCACGTCGCTGGGAGAAAAAAAAAGAAAAAGGGAAAGTGAAAGGGGGAGATAAACGGAGAAGGGAGCGAATTCAGGTGCAACGACGCCGCTCACGTTCTCTCTGGTGACTCCTTTTATAATCTATCGGCCCGATTTCCGTCGGCCTCTCTTTTTTCTGTCTCTGCTCTGCAGTGGAGGGAGGGACAGGTTTCCATGGGCGGGATTCTTTGAAGTGAAAATGCAGACTGCTCCCTGCTGTAGCCAAAGCTCATCTAATCAGGGGCTAATTCCAGTTATTAAGATTTGAGAGATAACTTTGATTCATCACAGTCCATCTACCCCGATCGGTTAATCACTGTCACACTAAGCTCTTTTTTAGTCGTCCTTTTGTTTCCGCTCCCTCTGGCACGCAGAGAGGGGGAATAAGAGAGATAGAAGAGAAGGAAAGGGAGAAGATATTAACAATATTAATGACCCGTGATTCTCGTCTCCTTAATGAGAAGGGTTATTAACTGTGATTATCTGTGATGAAATGGTGGTAATTCTTGAAAGCTTGAGAAAACTTGTACGATCGCGTGTCTGCTGATTTGCTCCTGTGATGTTTAAAGAAACAAAAAGGTAAGTGCAGCGATAGAGAGCGAGCGGGAGGGAGGGAGATGGGAGGAGGATGGGAAGTTGGGGGGATAAAGAGGAAGGGGTTACCCGGGGAAGCGGAGACGCTCGCAGCAGGAAGCTCGGAGGGATTTCTCAGGGAGGCGAAGGAAACCGTCTCTGGTCCCAGAGAGCTTCTGCATTTCAGACAGTTAAAATCTTGTCTTCTTCACGGAGATGAATCCAAACTCTGAAGTGTTTAAACCCTCTTGGCGTCGCCCCCCCCCCATCCTGAGTCTTTCTTCCTGTGGCTAACGACTGGTGGTGGTGGTGGGGGGGGCACTGTTCGCACATCTGCTGGTTGACACTGCTGAATGGCTGTTTGAACGCCTATGCTGCTCTCACCAGATTCCTGATACAGCATCACCCCCCCGCCGCCGCCTTCGCCCCCGACATTTTTTTTCATTCCAATTATAGGAAGTTGCATGCTTGTGGAGTCCCTGTCTGCTTCATACGATTCCCTCAACAGAGAGGAGGTGGGGGATGTGTGTGGGGGGGGGGGACTGTCTGGTGAATCATTGATGTGCAGTCAGACTTTTTCATTGCAGATCTGCGTGTACGTGGTGGGGGGAGGGGCTGAGGGGGGTTAGCAGCCGACAGATAACAATCCTGAATTATGCATGCCTGTCCCTTGCAAGGGAGTCGAAGGGTGGCGGTGTTGGTGGCGACACGGAGGGCGGGGGGTGGCGCTGATGGGGATGAACACACACTCTTATACCCCCCGGGACAGATTTGGGTGGGAAGGAGCTGCTGTAGAAAACAGTCCTCTTACCCCGACCACCTCCTTCAAACTGTGACGGTGACGCCCAATGGCCCGACGACACACAGGAAGCAGCCCCCCCCCCCAACACACACATTATGAAGCCTGTTCTGCGGTGATAATGCTAACAGGCCAGAGTGGCACATTTGCCAAGTTATTTGTTAGATGTTCCTTTTAAAAGCACCTCTGGGAGGTTTTAGGCCCCGGCCACGTGAAATGCTATCGCCCTCCTAAAATTACACTGTATCACAGAAACACCTGCTGGGCGCATTTTAGATAATAATCCCATTTCTACATGCCAGTACGGCTCTCAGACGGGAGAAATTGGATTGTTTGCATTACTGACCTGTGGAGTAAGCTAGTTTGGGAAAAGCAACAGCCTTGAGGCTTTATTAGATTCAATCGGTCTCTCATAAACAAAACCTCACTTTCCAAAAAGGTAAAAAAAACAAAAAAACAAAAACAACAACAACAACAACAAAAGTGGGGAGACCTGCACTTTGTGGACACACTCCATTTATTTTCTCCAATTAAATCTCTTTAATTGGATTGAGGGCTGGCACCTGGTTTACACTCTGTCAACCACGCAATCCACAATAATTGATGCAGGAGCTGTGGTGTGTGTGTGTGTGTGTGTGTGTGTGTGTGTCTGCGTGTGGGATGTGTGCTGATGGGGGAGGGATTTAGAGCATGTCTCAGTACTCCACAATTTCACTGTGATCAATTTATCAATGGCCCTCCTCCTGTCCACCGGCGTCCACCGCCACCGAGATGGAAAATGCCTTTACACTGTGTGTGTGCACACAGACAGACACACACACACACACACACACACACACACATCCTGTAAGTAAAAGGCATTTATGAACAGCTACCTGTAAATACACGTCTTATTTTGAAAGGTGATGTTTTATCTCGCACTGTTCGGATGGTTTCTCATCTTCTGCAGATAAATTTTGAAATAATCCAAATTAATGATGTTTTCTTCAAAATCAGTGCGCAATCAATGCTCATTAAATGAAAACTATGGGATGTTATTTCATCATCTGACACTATAAAGAGCCTATAAAGAGTCGAACCGCCCCTCCCCTCCAAACCACACTCCTCACTTCCCCTCATCTTTGGATGCTTCCATCCAAAGATGAGGTTGCGTTGTCAATCTTGAATCAAAGGAGCTCAAACATTTTTTTGATGCTGATGAGCAGAAAAGCTGCGTGATATGCAAAAAAAAAAAAACCCATCATGTTGCATTTACGGTTCTGTTACATCTCTGTGTCTCTGCAGCACCGTGACTCTTACGGTGATCACGTTTACACGACAAATGAATTCCAAATTTACTCCAAAATGCCGTTTATAGCTGCAGCGCAGCATGATGATTTATGACGGAGGGAAGTCAGCGGTCAGTGCTGTGGGATTATTGTGGCGGAGTGAAGAATTCGATGAAGAACGAGTACCAAGGAGCCAAAACATGGAAATACTCGTATAATCCTCAAAATTCAACCACTGCAGGAAACCAAAAGAACAAAAAACCCAAGAACTCCCTCAGAGTTCAAACACATGCTAATGAGGCGGCTCTGCGCAGCTCCTGATTGGTCGTGTGACTATGCACGCACGCCTCCAGAACTTGGATCCACTCCCGAATGCGAAATCCCTGCGCTGAATACCAATGCGTGCGCGGCCACATGTGGAATTGCAGCGATACAAATCCCAGAGATGCATCATGGCGCGCTGACAGCATCTTTAAGACACTTTGAGAAACGCTCCTGCTCCTGAATACCGAGCGCCGCCGCCGCCACTGCTGTACAAATGGAGAGAGGCAGAGACGGAGCGCAGGAGAGGCCAGGGGAGACCCGACACAGTAAATAAAAATACAATTTCCTCCAGTGACATGCCCATTCTGTTGGAAGCCTGACTCTAATTATTCTAAGCACTTTGAGGGATGGCTTTCCACCGCATTAATCTACACATCCCACTAGCCCGTCCGCCGTCGATGCACTTTTAACTACCTAAGGACGCCCCCGAAACTCTTCCTAAAACCTCGGGAGGCGGAGATTGACTTTGCACGGTGATGGGGGTAAAGTGCTCTGCCTTACTGAATCTTTCTCCAAATCTCGCAGCACAACGCCACGCAACAATTTTCATTTCCAATTTCACACAGCATATCTCTAAACCGCCCCCCCCCCACACTTCTTCCACTAAAAAATAAAAAGATCAGATTTGAAGGTGGGGGGGCTTATGTGGCTCCAAAATAAGTCTGTGAATTCTCATTACAGGGGAGGTTGTTTTCCTCTGGGCAGGAAAAGCACTCGCAGCTCATTTGGAACTGAGATGAATCGATAAATCACTGGGGACCATCAATCAATCAATGAGCCTATCAATACTCTCTGGATGAGACTCCTCCTAGCATGGAGGGGGGGCCGGCAGGGAGTGGTATCTTTGGGTAAGAATATGCCGGGCAAATGGGCTTTTTACATAATAGCTCTGTCCACTTGTGCTGAGTGCAAGATTGATGCTGTGCAGTGTTTACATGTTGACACAAGCTGTAATAGTGATACACAACACGGCCTTGTTTACATCTAAAATAATCAACGTGCACACACACACACACACAAGTAGATACACTGTAATGTCAAAGACTGCTCATATTCTGATCATGTTTATCAAACTCTAAACAAGATCAAACCATCTTTGAAGGAGTTCTGCTCTCTGATGGCGGCTGCACCGCAGCATCTACTCTTTATAAACATCTGCCCCTCGGAGGGGAGAAGAAAAAAAAAAAAAGAGGGAGACAGAAATAGAGACGGAAGCCGAGATATATCTTTCCTAATTAATCACCGCTCATTTCTTTTTAGTGCAAACTTTGTATGACTTCCAGCTGCTCTTTTATCCCCCGTCCCCGCCCTCCCTCCCCCGAACGGACGGACACAGGGGTCAAACTGTGCGGCGCATTACGAGAAGGGTGACATTTTGATGCAAACCGGAGGGCGGCTTCTCTCTGTATTCGATACCCTGAAGACAAAATGCAGAATAAGGATGAGGCTGCAATAACGAGCTTCGTTTGTTGCTGTCAGAGGAGAAGGGCCGCTGATGTTCTAGATTTCTCCCGCCGTCAGCAAATCCCACGTAAAGACGGAATCTGAGAACCGATTGATCGTCTCGAACACGTGTTATCACGCCGCACGCCCCGCTAACATGCTCGGCAGGCGCGGATGCCGCACTCTGCACAAGACAGAGAACACGAGCACCAGACGTAGATTAGTCCGCCGCTGGAAGTAGTCCCCAGTCACATGCAACGAGCGCAAGAGCACAACAGAATAAGGAGGAAAATAGTGTTTTTATGGATACACAACTGTCTTTATGAGGCCTCATTCAAATACATTTCATTCATCGTGCAATTCGAAAGATGTAGCGTTCACTAAGAGGGAAACGTTTGTTATCAGCAGCAGCAGAGTCCTGAAATTTTGAGAAATGTCCTCTGCCTGAGTATAATTCCACACGCTGGCTGCAAGCATGAAGCGTTGGCAGGTGAATTTTCCTCTAAGTTACTATCTCCAACTCACGTGCCCTTCAGCAGAGCACTTATCCGCCCTGACCGAGCTGCTCGGTGGCCATCAGCAGAAAGCCCCAGAGTGAACACGCTCGGCGCTGAAGAGGCTGCACACTCAGCAAACATGCAAAAAAAGTACACATAATGAATGAATAGACAAGCAGCCAAACAGACAAATAAATAAACTCAGTGTTCTGATTTAGAGAGAAATTACTACAGTCGAGAACCAATTATGAGGAATTTTCTTCCAAAGCAGGCGAATTACAAACTACATTGATTCACACGAAAGAGGAAGCTACATCCTTTATTTTCAATCAAGGTTTGTTTTTTTTTTGTTTTTTTTTTACTCTCCAGAAAAGTATGAGCCAGTTGCAGAAAGGAAATACTGCTGTCAGTAACTGAGAAGACACAAAAGACTGGTTTGTGCGCAGCTCTGCAGCAGCGTGAAGGATGTAAACACTGTGATCATGTACAAACAGACGATGAACCGAAGAGGAGAAAGCGAAGTGAAAGTGGACAGACAAGTCAAATCTGTTATTGTGTAAAAAAAGAAAAAACAAACAAAAAAAAACAACTGTACTCGTAATTTATCATCTCTCAGTCAAATGGAAATATTTTATTTCTGGTTTTTCTCAGTGAACCTGATCCTGGTCTGCTGTGTCAGAGAGCCTGAGATTGTTGTTGTTGTTGCTCAGTGGAGGGAATCTAACTGTTTTACAGCAAAACAGTTAGTTAGCTCAACAAAATAAACGAAATCAGCTGCGTTTCATGGTTTTTCTGGGTCAAACGTGCAAATTAAAGAAGAAAGAAAATGAGAAATAGAGCAGGTGAAGGCTTGTTAACAAAGCCGCTTATTTAACGCAATTACACACAGTTTCATTTTTGATCACAAGTTTCTGGCTCACTTTCACCAAATCCAGATACTTTTTGTTCTGCTGGCTAACAACCAGAACAACGAGCAAACTCACAGCAGACTTAATGATGCGGGTCCTTATTTATATAATTGAACACAAGTTTCGGTCCAAGTCCAACAAGCCGGGATCCCATCAGACCGGCCTGTCTGCAGACATCAACTGGTTACTTAAAGGCCACAATCAGCCGGAAATAATGGTGCAACCCGTGTGTGTGTGTGTACAGTGCAAATATGTGGCAGCTGACACAATGGAAACAGATTGCTGCGGTTGCTGTGCGGCTCTCCATCACATCGCAGCAGATAGAGGGAACGTGAGGCCTTAGGGTCAGCGTCGCGGCTGCCTGCAGACACAAGGCACCGGGCTCAGCCATTACTGATAGCTAATTGGAGTTTTCCTCGGGGTCAGGCTCGCCATCTGCGGCGCCTGTAGCACCAAAGACCCCGACTCAACATCACCCTCCACCCCATCCTACATCATTTTTAACACTGTCACCCACTTGACGAGGAGAGGAAGGAGGAGGAGGAGGAGTGGGTGGTTAAGGAAAGAGTACGATCTTCCTCCACCACAGCTGGTTAATAGGAAAAGTCTCTGTCTCCTCCGTACACCATTCATCATGTCAAATGGTAATATCTTTAAAGGTCAGGCCGAGTCATAAAGAAAAAAGAGCCTTGGCTAAACATTCCCCAGGTTTTCCAGAGGTCTAATCACCAATCACCAAATCTCAAGTGTCCCCTTTGATTGGCTTTTGATGGCCTTGTTTCAAAGAGAATCACTTCACACACACGAAAAAGGGGGACATTTAGAAGACCAGGTAGCCACATCATTTCCTTTTCTTTCTTTTTTTTTTTTTTTTTTTTTGCATAATAGCATGAATGAAATTCCCTGGATGGAATTAACCAGCTCAGAAAAAAATAAAATAAATAAATAAAATGCAGCAGCATGATTCATCCAGGCAACTTCAAGATGAAAAGCAGACCGGGGTGCACAAAAAAGGAGCGTAAAAGTCAGATAAAATAGAAGAAGAAAAGGTGGTGGGAAATAAAAGAGAGGCAGAGGCGCTAAAGACTGCTACTGTCTGACAAGTGTCACACTTGCGCTTCGATCCAGCCTTCCTCCTGCGCTAATGACTGTCAACACGACAAGCAGGGCCGTCTGAAGGGGGAGAAAATTACTCGCTGAAAAGCAATTGACTGACCCCCATCATTTCTCAGGGAACCAGTGACCTGTGAATATTTCATTATGGGGAAAGTCGTGAGGCCCATATAAATGGGGGGCAGAGGGGGGGTGTCGATCCGCCAAGCTGAGCCGTCCCGAGCCGAAGAGGTAAACTGGGGGCAAACCTGCCTGCCTGGTAGCCTTTTCACTCCTCTGCATATTTTAGCTGCAGAAAGAGACCTGATGTGGACAGAAGGGGAGTCGTTTAGCTAAATATTAAATAGGGCGGAATAAAGAGAGAAGAGAGAGAATGTGGGGGAGGCAAAAAAACAAAAAACAAGGTGGAGGTGCAGGTCACAGCCAGCCATTCTTTTACCCTCTGTGCGACATTCGTCTTACACCAAGAAAACATCAGGGGCCTCGGAATCGAGAGGGGCAGGAAGAGAAAGAGAAGACGAGAAAGATGAAAGAAAATCAATCCCCTGGCAAGCCTGATTGATCGGTGGAGTTTTGGACAATTTCATCAGGAGACTCCACTAACCAGAGATGACACGACCCATATTGGAGGGAGAACGTATTGTGGAGATTGATACCCGCATTAGAGGCATCAGGTCGGATAAATGCGGGCTCTGGCAGTAAATACACCGAGCCCGTGTGCCCCCTCAATGACGACTTAATGCCAGAAAAATCCTCGCAGCCCACACTTCACTTTCCAAAGTTTGACTGGACGGGATAATTGAGTCAATTAGGAGCACCTTAATCCGTGGAAGGGATCTTCAAAAGAAAAATATACAGTCAAGGTTTGGGTTTGGTCTTAAGGATATAAATAAGGAGAGCTCAGAGATTGTCTCTGTTTATCCAACGATGGAGGGAAAGAGCAGAAGGATTATATCTGATCTCATTCAGGAACTTCGTGTTACATATTAACTTTGACGGTTTTAGCAAAACTTTAATTCGCCATTTTGTGGGGCGCAGTGCTGTTTTACAAGCACATCCTGACAGTTAAATATCCGTCAACATTGAAGGAATTGTTCTGTTCTGTCTCTGAACGGCATTAGTGAAATGAGAACATGTGACTCCAGCATAATGCCAAACTGTGGTCATTCTGACATTTTCTCTTTTTTCACCGTCGCTCAAAAACAGGCTGAGCGCTGGAGGAGACGTAGCAGAAGAATATTGTCATGCAAACTTGAATTGAATCCGCCGTGTGTATGTCAAACCAACAGAGGGAGGAAATGGAGGGGGGGGGGCTGCAGAGGGAAGAGGGAATAACGCTGATCGAGCAGATCGGGCAGGAAAGCATGAAATACTACATTAGAGAGGGAAAAGGACAAAAGCAGCCACCAGGGCCTGATCATGTAGGCCTGACAGGGAGGCAGGGGGTGGAAGTAATCGAGGGTCATGAAGGCCAGATGAGTGATCGGGGGGGGGGGGGAGTTGGGCAAAGTGACAATTTTTGCGGATGGTAAATATTTCAGCAGTGCTCGATCGTGCAGTAGAGGTCAAACAAGCTCTATTTTAAAAACACAATAGACAGACACCTTTAATAAAACATCCCACATAAACACACACTGAAGCTGCTCATCAGCCATTTAAACGCACACACACACAAAAACTGCACTGCTCTATTTTTTCATGTTTAATGGTCTCATTTTCTTGCTTGCATTTCGAAGAAGTTGCCTTTAGAAAAAATGGATGAAATTCAGGCCTATGCTTCTATGCAGGTATGCAGGGAGGGGGTGGGAGGGGTTGGGGTTGGGGGGGTGACCATGACTGTCGGTGACATTTCGCAATGATCCACATTTCACACATTTAAATGCAATAAAAAGGCCTCCTCAGTGCGGGCTTCATATCTGGTTTAAAAGCGAAGCGTTAAAGAGCACGTAGGATTCTTTTTCTTCTTCCTCTAAGTGCACAGCAGACGAGGGAGGGGAGGGGGGGGTAAAATAAAATCTGCTAAAAATAAATAAATAAAATGAAAATCCTCCTAGCTCACAGCTCATCAGACTGGCATCCCTCCAGATGAGAGCTGGAGTGTCTCACTGCTCCACCAGTGCTGGCTCAACATCACTCCTGCAGACACGTCCAACTCAAACCCTTTGTTGACTACCCAGACTGGTCCTGTTCTCTTTGTCCGTCAGCACAGGTAGGGAGGCTTTCTGCTGCCCCCCCATACAGCAGCACCTAACCCCCCCCAGCTACTGCAAACTTGGCAACTGATGTCACGAGTGTCAGTTTGGGGCTAGAAAAGCTATGATCCTCTTTTTTTACTCCTTATCCTCACTTAGTCTGCGATAAGGCAGAAAGGGGGGTGTTTGAAAGGCAGGAGTGGAGGTGGGGGGGGGCAACCAATGGGGCTTGTTATACTGTCAAAAGACAGAATTGGCCTCTCATCCTCTGTTTTACATTACTGCATGTCTGCAGTAAAGTTGATTAAAGCCCGAGCGCTGATGTGAACTCCTCACCTGCTCGGCTTTCATCGCCGTTGTGGTGGTGGTGGTGGGGGGGGGGTTGGAGGGGGTGTCAGCTGCTTTTGCTGTGCTGCGTACGCACCGAAATTATGACCATGAAGGCTACATTACAGTGTCCTCAAAGGGCAATCAGAGTCTGCGGGAGAGGCCTGGGTGAGGGTGAGGGTGGTGCTGCTAAGGAGCTGGATGGTGGGTGCTCATTTATCACACACCCCCGGGATAACCTCCCTTCTCTTTCTTTCTCCTCCATCAAAAAAGAGCCTTCACGCGCCTCTCAACCTGCGTCGCTTTGTGGCTGAGCGTTCTGTCCTTATAATGAGCTGCAGTCCAGCCCACCGGTCTTCGGTGTTTAAGTCATGAAATAAATACACTGAAACGCTGGTTCCCACCTGAACCGGCATGCGTTTGGAGCAAAGGTGGGGTTAGGGAAGACCACGGAAACCCAGAACCAACAGTGCTAACTGACGCAGAACCAAATGACAGCAACGTTCCACTTTGTCGACTTCGTTATTTCAGTCTGACGGGAGCTACGAGAATCTTACAGCCGCTGCCGGAACATCATGACAACCAATAAACGGTGCGTGTGGGATTCTCTCTTTTTGTTTTTCTTTTTATATCAGATCAGATATCCTGATGTGTGAGTTGTTCTTGTTGGATAGTCCTTTCTTTGGCTCAGGCCTAAAATAACTATGACGGGCGTTAAAACCTCTCTAACAGGGCTTTACTTGTCGCCCGTTTTGTTACGGATCTGATGTGGACTTTCACATTGTTGAGATCTTAAAGTAGGTCATCAGTAGAAAAACGCCGCAGACCTCATGCCTGAACTCTTGACCCCTCCTGCTAGTCTCTCATCTCTATCTCCCATCAGCCCCTGCTGACACAGTTCCCAAGAGCTGTGTTTGCTGATCCCAGAAGCCATTCACCCATTTTGAAACAATAAAATGGCCACAATGACTTCTTGGATCGGATTCAATAGATACTTGACGGGGGGAAAAAAAGGAAACCTGCCGGGATTGGCTTAAATGATGAAAACTATTGTGCTCAGAAAGAATCAATTGGTGCTTTTCAGCGTTATTCGATTCCGTTCACAAAGGGGCTTGGGAGTCAATCTTAAAATGGAAATGCAGCTTTGCTCGGAGTGGGTGGGGGGGAGATGAGGGGAAAGAGGAACGGTTTGCATGGCAAGACACCATTTCCTAAGGAGAGTACACCTTTCAATCACGTGTCTTAAGAAGTCACTACAGAGTTAGTGCTGAGTTATCGTTTTCAGGACTGAGCTTTTTAATTTGAGCTCCTCCTTACATTTTCACCAACTGCTGTCTTTTAAGTGCACAACGTTAGAGCAGTTTAAAAGACCAGCAAGTACAGCCTGGACTTAAGATCAGTTTCCTCAGAGCAGGAAAAAACAAAAACACAAACAAACAACTGGCAGCTTTATCCGATTTCAACGGATCACGAATGCTGAAAGTTTAGGTCGTTCCTCTGAGCCAAAGAGCCTTCCAGGTATTGACTGTTGGGGACTGTGTTACATATGGTTGCATAAGATATAAAAAATAAGACATCTTGTGAATAACAGACTGCTGTTATCTAATCATGGCAGAGCCTGCATTCAGCTGCTTTAATAAAAGAAGGCCGACGGGCACACATGGCACGGAATACAAGCTTTTTTTTGTGCATTAATCAGAAACGACACCGTTCGTTTCCAGCTTCTTGTCTGCACCTCGAGCCAAGCTGCTGGACAAAGTGCAGGACAGGTGAAAATAACAACACATGCACAAGTTGAGACACAAGAAGTTGAGCTTTGATGCATGAAGAAAGAAGGTGTCATGGAAAGGAAGAACTGTCCTCTGCAGGTTCCGTCCAGCAGGATGTATCTTATCTCCAGTGCTGGTAAAGTGCGGTTGAGGCTCCGGTCAGCATCTTTAACCACCATCTGTCACTCTACCTCCTTCCCTTCTCCCTCTTCACCTGCTTCCCCTCCCTTTGCTGCTCGGGGACCGGCTCGGTTTCAACCTGGCTGCGGTCGGAGGCGGACGGGGAGTTAGACCGACTCTGCAGGCAGGCAGGCAGGCAGGGAGGGAGGGGGACATTGTTTGAGGCTAACCCATGGGGCTGCTCATTTCAGGGGGCCCTTCTCATCTCCCGCTCCCTCTCCCTCGCTCTGTCTTGGCGAGAGAAGAGCGAGCATCTCCTGCATCATTAATGAAGGCGGTTGACGCCCTGTACAGCGGTGCCCGGCGGCCAAAGTCTCTCCCGCCTGCTGCCGGCCTGGAAGTTTGAAAGAGGAGCTGATGTAGTGTGTATATCCACACTATGGTAATGACAGCGGCCGAAGCCGGGCCTCGCTCTGCTTTGGGAGCCTGTGCTGTATAAACAGCCGTGACGAATGGAGCAACTCGGGAGATGGAGAGGTCTGCTAACTTTGGGCTGGCACGCAGTGGACACCATTGAGGAGTTTATGAGTAATAAAGGAGGCGCAGTCAGAAAGAATCCATCACGCGGAACTTCTGAACATGAAAGCTGCTGTCTGTGTCTGTGAAATTTAATCTCCGCCGAGCAGCGAGGAATAATGAACTAATTAGAGGATACTTTTTTCAAAATTCAACTTTGATTCAATCCTGGATACAACTTGGATCTCAAAGAGAGACAGAAGCTCCGTCAGAGAGTGTTTACTGTAAAATACACAACGAAGACAGACAGGAGCGGAAAAAAACCCACCTCCTCTCTCCTTTCATCTGCACTGAAGACTACCATGTCACAATTGTTGCCTCAACCGATTTCCTGATCAAAGTGCCTGAGTTCAGTTCCAAGCCTTCAAATCACATCCATACTTCATTCGAGGAGCTGAAGTCTCAGTCGGTGCAATCGATACTTACTACTTTTTGATTTCGGCTGGAAATTGCCACTTCTCAGAAAATCGCAGCAAGCAGATGACAACAACATATAAAGTGTGTTCAGAGATCCAGTCTGTAATTCAGAGATAAACACAGCACGGCCGGAGGAGAAAGTCAGAACGAGCCGCAGAAACAAGTCTGACTGTGTTGAAGTCTATGGGAAAATGTCCCTCCTCCTCCCTGATGAGTTTATGGTTTCAGTCTGAAATACGACATGATGTTAATTTTTTAAAATCATGCCTCATTTAGGGGAGGGGTTATGGGGCGTGGCTACTGTGTGACTGACAGACTCCATTAATGATTGTTTATGTGTTTTCATGGATGGATATTTTTGTTAAAATATAACAATTATTGTCGGCTAAAAATACTTTTCAGTTTTTCCTTCCTTCCTGTTTGATAAACTCAGATTGTGGTTTTTTTTTCTTAATAATTTCACGGTTTCCTGTGATTCATTCACTTTGGGTCTTTTCTGTTAGCTGAATCATCTGTGGCCTGAAGAGTGTGTTAGAAAGGTGTGCAGCGTCTGCGTGCTTTAAACCTTCACAATCAAAAACGTCAGGAGGGGACTCAGTCTTTGTCAGGGATTTTCACTTGGAACCATATAAAAACAGCTTTGGCTCGGGAGGGAGACAAATGAGAGGCAGAAGTTAATTCTGATTGGAGATTATTCTGTTTCCATTTGTGGTCGTCCACATTAAGCTTATTACACGCTTGCCCGTGAACTTTTTTTTTTTCACATATAGAAGGCAATTAGCAATAAGAGTAGTTGACCCAGCTTTTGCTGGTAAGCCGTCAAAGCCCTCGGTGCTGATGTTGAGAGGCTGAAAAATGCTTGAGTTAGCCCTGTCTGACCTGAATTTTACAAATTCACGTATTATTATACATGAAGTGGTGGTGGGCTGCAAGGTGTGCAGCAACATGGGATTGTGCATTTGTTTACTTCTGCAACATATGGGCTTGATAGCACAGTATGTTATATATGGCGTTTGTGTGCGTGTGTGTGTGTGTGTGTGTGTGTGTATGTAGATTCAGAGAATGCTATTAAATATTTTATTTCACGCCACCTGTTTTTAGAGCTGAGCGCACACGGGCAGTCGACCAGAGAAATTTGCCCAACGTTCCACAGACATTTGTTTGCACTGTCAGCAGGTAAAGGGGGGGAGAAAAAATCTAAGAAGCAACAAAACACCTAATTCCCATCCTGCAGCGCTGCATGGAAATAAAATACATAAATATATAAAAAAATAAAATAAAATATTTGTGCAAAAATACGGAGCGTATTTAAATAAACCTGCCTCGTGTCAGGATTGAACATTTCAAGGAGTTCTTCTAAAAAAAACGCATTCAGGTGCGCCGGCAGATTGGAAAAAGGGACGCTTGTGCAACTGTTGACAAAGTGCTTGTCAGTTCCATTCAAACATGCGATTTCACAGAGTGGACTCAATGCTAATCGGCACATAAATGAAGCCGGGGAGGCAAGCTTATTTAGGAAGTGTACCACTGCCCCCCCCCCACTTCATTCCCAGAATAGCCTCCAGCTTTACTGTATCTCTGGGTCTTTGTTCGTGCTTCGCCTCTAGCCTGAGCCTGCTGCATTTGTGCGAAAAGCGACAACAAAAACACTTGTTTTTGGAGGGAAGAGCCCGAATCTGATTCAACTTCAGAGGATTAGAGTAACAATGAGGAGCTTGTGCACTCACACGTACATTCAAACGCACACACACACACATGCAGGCGCAGTCCCTTCCCAAGTGAGAATGAACTGCTCCAGAAAGGCCAGGGCCTTGGCAAGGTAATTAACCGAGGGTGCTTGTTTCACATGGCAGAGTCCATTAAGTGCCATGTCACACTGATGTCAGTGTAGAGGTAGTGCACGCACACACACACACTCTCTCCCTCTGATTTCAAATGGGGGCACGAGTGTCCGAGGTGCAGATAGTGAAGTGAGAACGACAGAGGAAAACGAACAGGGAGAAGTGGCTGTGGCTTCTCTGGGGCTGTCTAACCAATCCTTCCCTAATCAGCAGCCCCCCCCAGGTCCAGACATCGATTGGCAGCTCTACCACCCCTGTGCTTCGATGAGGAGCGAGTATGGGGTGGGAGAAGGGATGTGATACCCCTCTGTAATCCCTCTTAATTGCCAGCCTGGCCATCCCGGCGAAAACGGCCTCCACACCAACCGACAGAGCAACGATTCTGCTGGCGAAGCTTTAAAATGGGCCGCACCGTCACCTCGTTCGGCACAGATGACCACACCAGCCGCTCCGACTCTGACGGAGGATCCTGACGGTGTGTGTGTGTGTGTGTGTGTGGGGGGGGGGGGGGGGCTGCAATAGCTGAGGGAGGAAGTTGGTACACTTGGCCCAATAACCGCAACAGTGAACAAACCGCGGAGGCTCCACCACACCTGAGAGTGAACCCACACACACACACACACACACACACACACACACACACACACACTCTGAAGCATATACCTTTCCTGTGCTTCTCAGAGTACTGCTGCATCTCAGATAACATTGTCCCCACTGAAGAGACTTCCACACAACCTAACTGGGGTTTATCTCCCACTTAACAGATGAGCCAAAGGAAACAAGAGAGGCACTCTGGGACTGAAGTAAGAGGGATTGGGGTTGAGTGGGGGGGCAAAGAGGGAGGTCGGGTGCAGAGGGAGACAAAGCAACAAAGTCTTAGAACAAAAAGAAAATGAAGTACGCCTGAAACTCTGGACAGGTTTCTCTTAAAATGAAGATCGCACGGAGCGTCGCCTTAAACCCGGCCGAACAGCGTGAGTGGACGAGCGCCGGTGACGGATGGATGTGTGCCTGAAAGCCCAGAGCAGCACTGCAATTAGACCAGCAAAAAAAAAATGGTGGGGCCGAGGACTTTGAACAGCCAGACGAGCTGATCTGAACGCTGGGCTGATTTGTGCAGTGACTGTCCCCGAGAAGAGGCCCATGTATTTTTAATCAATGTCAAAGTGATGAAGTGTGTTTTTGCGTCAAAAAAAAAGATCCCTTGACAAACACAAGTAGAGAAAGACAAACTCCAGACAGAGCTGACTCAAACGGCCTCCTCTTCTTATTTTTATATTAAAAACTATTCATTTATTACTTTTGCAGAAGCCAAACGTGAAAAAGCAGCCCGATTCTGAGTGCAATTAACATTATTAATGTTTGGATAAGTGGTCAGCTGGCCAATAATTAGAAATTGGCAGCTCCGTGGCCATCCCTCAAGACAGACACATGCTGACGTTTCTGCAGGTTATCTGGTATTGGGAATCATTCCTGAAGCATAAACAAGCCAGGGAGATACGCTGGCTGCCCTCCAACTGCCTGTCTCCTCAATTTTACAGGCCTCTTTTCCCCTTTCAGCCAATTCAGCCCCAAATATCGATCAGCCGAGAGGGAGAGAGGGAGAGGGAGAAATTGAAAGAAAGAGATGGGCAGGGAGGAAAAAAAAAAACAGAGAAAGGGGGGAATTGGAGAGCTGGGATAGGGAGGAGGGAGGGAAGGAGGAAATGGAGGCCAAAGAGGTGAGCTATGTGGGTAAAGTTGCAGAGAGGCAGAAAGTTTTTTAGTGAATTACACAGAGAGAGAGAGAGAGAGAGAGAAGAGAGCGGCGGTGGATTTGGTGGAAAGTAAAGAGACAAAGGCGGACCGAGAGGTGTGAAAAAGGGACGAGGGATCGAGTTGTTGCATCTTTTTTGCAAAACGGACATCTGATACTGAGAGCCGTGGCGCCGTAATCAGATCATTAACCCAAAGACCACTGACCTGAGGAGGAAGCTCAGTGATCCCTGGCTGAGATGCAGAGCATTACGGAGGCTTCTGGATGATCGCTTCAGAATTATGGAACCACAGAACACGGGCAAGAGCTTGTGGGCGTAAATGAAGCCACAACCACAATTCAGTGATACATTATTCTCATAAGTTCTCTCAGCTTTTATTGGACTCTTTACAACCGCCCTCCCCCCCTCCCCCCCAGCACCCATCCCTCCACTTCCCCATATTTGGACTCCACTGTACTGTATGTAATCTGACAAGGGGCTTCAAGGGCTTGATGTGATTACATGAAATGAAATTACAGCACATTCACTGCGCCAAAGCACTCTGCTTTATCAAAAGAACCAATTGGAACGCTACTTAAAGAACGAAAGATGTTATGTGGCAGAAGACTTGGGATGATCTTTGACCCCGCGGAGGAGCCAATGAGTATCAACGCATCCGAGCGCTTTTGGACGCAGTAGCTGGGGGGAAGTGGGGGGGGGCGCAGAAACAGCAAAAGGCAAGCTGTACGTAGTTTTACACACTATAAAATATTCATTTGCTAAGTGGTACAGCATTTTGCCCTTTGAGAGGTTCATGCATTGTTTAGGCAGCGGAGCAGAGGAGGAGGAGGCCGGATGGTGGCGGAGGAAGTGCTCGGTAATGGGGGCAAACAGGAGTGCTGATTTATGTGCAGAGTCACCAGGTAAAAAAAGAAGAACAAGAGGGGCAGCAAATAAAAATAAAAAGTAGTGATATTCAAAAGCAGTTCAACACCCCCCCACTGCGTTTGTCCCAGCTATCGACAGTTCAGCACGCCAAATAAACTTTCCCCAAATTGTATCTACTGTATTTTTAATTGCATGTGTTCTCGACTGTCAATTAAGTTGCAGTTAAAAGCCACCTCTGGGACCAGGTCTTTTTTGGCGGAGCAGCAGATGGTGGGCTGCAGCGTACCCGCCCCGTAGCGCTGACTGATCTGTGGCATGTGCTGCTGACAGTGATGCAGCGCAACACAAAACAAGCCCTGTGATGGAGCCGGCACAGCGCTGGGAAATCAAAGGCCTTCCGAGCTGCTTCTGTCGCTAAAAAATGGCTAAATTCTCTAAACTGGTTTGGTCAGCTGGGCTTCGTGCCTGGACACCAGGACACCCCCGGGCCTCCGGGTGCAGCCGCCCCTCCCTGCATCTCACACTCACAACAATAGCATACGTTAATGCCCGGGCCAGAAGTGGTCGCCACATTCCCGGCAAACACAACCCAATCTTTAACCTCTTTACAGCGTGCATGATATACTTTGCAAGCAGGGGCCGAGGGTTTATCCATTATGAATGAGACCCATATTACTCCAGGCATTAGCAATGTATGAGCTGGGCTTTAGAAACACAAGGTCTGGGTTTTTTCTGCCTGCCTCGCTGCCACTCCTTCCTCACCGTTTTCCTCCCTTCCCGGCCACGTGCTGCCGCTCTCACACAGCGGCCCGAGTCCTGTCTGACAGCTCATCGAGGCCGAGCCGAGCCCCTCCCATCCCGCCCGGCCGAGTCCCCCCGAGGCTGAAGCCCTCCACTCATCCTCCAGAGCAGGCCCGAACCCGGCCGTCCTATCTCAGCACTTCTACTGCCTCTGTGATGGTATCTGATTTCTCAAAGCCAGCCGACTGAAACTTTAATGAAATGCAAGCATGAAGGGAGAAAAAACAACATCAAGGCAGAATATACTATTACATTATTCTTACCGTCCACATGGCTTACAGCTTTAATGCATTTTTCTTAAATATGTCAGTTCACAGAGGCTTAACATGGATTGTTTTGCTTGTTGATCATGTATACACCTGGTTTTTTGTGGTGGCACCACAGTAGCATGTTACAGATATGTCCCCCAGCTGCAGATAGCTCAGACAGCTTCATTTCATCAAGCACAATTCCCTCCTCATCAGATCTAACGAACTAATCAATGAGGGCAGAGCTTACGAGGGAGCGGTAGTGATGACTAGAGCACCTTTACTGCTTACTTTTAGCATTTTGGCAGCGCAGAGCGAGGTGGGAAGATGGAGGCCCGGCTCCCCAGGGCTGCAGCCCTCATCTCCACCTCCTCTCTTCATTCCCTACTGTGGGACAGCGAGATTACAGCAGCCCCCGGGGAGCGCCCAGCTCCCGACAGGCAACACGGTCCCCTGCTGGCTGCCTATATGAGAAAGAGAGCGCACTTCAAAAATCCTCCTCTCTGGCCCGAACACGACTCGGCCCGGCAGAGATTACGTCTCACTTTTAAATGAACAAAACAACACGCCCAAGCCATTAACCTCTCATGTAGTCTCACAGTGAATTATTAGAAAACTGCAATGTGATTACTGGCTTTGAACAACGTGATCGTGTGTCTTCAAAGGCCATTAAAGATTAGAAATGTACAGAATGCTATTAGCCACATGGTAAAATAGGAGCGCCGGGCTCATGTTGTCCCCGTGTCAAAAGGAAATTAACATAGTTTCAGCTGAGCTTCAGCCACAACAAATAACGGAGGACAGGAAGAAGTGCGGTGAGCATCCGAGCGGCAAGAAGGCCTGGACAAGGCCTATTATGACAGGAAGCTCGACTCATCAGCCATTCAGGGCGCTGTAAGAGGAGACATAAATCAATGGTGTGCCAATTATGACACCACACTGAGCCGTGTGAGTGCAGGGAATTAGCCGCACAAATCTCAGTATCAGGTTCAGTTAGATGGGCTGCTCTGGAGTGGGGAGGGAATGCCAAAGAAACTCCACAGGGGGAGGACATGAGGAGGCAGAAGTGAAGGCTGAAATCTGAAGCTGCTCATTACAGTTGATAAAGAAATCAGCCAAATGCGTTCCTGTTTATCTTGATTTGTACTTTTTGTCCATAAAAATCGAGGCGCTTGTGGAAGGAAGGAAGGAGGGGAGGGAGGAAGGGAGGAAGGAAGAAAGGAAGGAAAGGTGTAGGAAAGTCTTGATTGAACCAGTAAAGAGAAAGAAAGAAAAAAAAGAGCATCAGAGGTACAAGTGTAAGACTGCAGTCACTACCCATCAAGTCTGCTTCTCATATTTCACTCCCTCACACTGAAATTTCTCTCTTAAGAACATTAAACTTCACCTGACACCTCCCCCTCTTCACACACACACACACACACACACACACACACACACACAAATCCTGGCAGGGTGCAATCAGCCAGGCGTCTCGGCCAGTCTTGGGGAAGGATTATAGAGGACGGGTTAGAATAAGGCAGCAGTGTGCTCAGCTGGGCCTGAACACGACACCTCGACAGCACCGAGCACACAGCTGCATCCCAGAACTTAGATTCTGATTAAATGGAAACAGAACAGCCCATTAAAGTCATTAACATACATCTAGAGTATGCATAGAAGGGCGGGTGGTGTGTGTGTGTGTGTGTGTGTGTGTGTGTGTGTGTGTGTGCGTGCACCAAAGGGTGTGCATGCACAATAATGTAGCGCATATATTAAGAAAAGATCTGCAGATAGGACTTGAAAGAGCATAACTTGCAAAAGCTTATATATATTATTTATCAGTCAGACATCAAAAAGAAGACTTTGTAATGACCTTTTTTTTAATTCATATGCAAAAGGTAATGCAGATCCTGGAACGGGAAATCCAGCGAAAAGGCACAGGAGGCAGCAGAACGTCGCGCGGCCATGTCCATTTCACAGCTGCCTGTATGTTTAATTTAATGTCACAGTGGATCTGGGAGCGCTTTATCTCTCGAACTATCACGAAGAATAAATGCTTTAATTTCTGAGCCGAAGACATGGTGGTTATCTGGCGTGGAGAAAAAAAAAAAAAGACCGCGTGACTAATATGGAAATATTAAGTCAAAATTAGGCAACAAACTCAAGCACATTGTCCAAAAAAAAAAAATCTCTGTGTGGCTAATGGAATATATATTTTTTTATTATTTATCAAAAAATATTTTAAAAGATAAAATTATCACAAGACTCTAAACGTCAGCTTATGTTTCAGTTGCACAAACACAAATATGACACACCGGCTGTCTTTGTGCGTCTGATAACTCATCACCTCCCAGAGTTCACACACTCGGGAGCAGCAGGAGCCAGAGTGTCACTCCGGGCTGAGAGTTATTTGATACCCCCAGTGAGCCGCTCAGGTCACACTCCTCCACTGTGTGTGTCTTTGTGTGTCTGTCTGCGTACGTTGGAGTTGTCAAACATCAAAGTTTGTCGCCTGTGATCCCTGCTGATTTTTCAGATTCCGCTCGCTGGCTGATAAATCATGAATGTTTTAATTGTACGCTGACCTTGATGAAATGAATGGACATCATTTATCAATTAGGAGTGCAATGGGGTGATGTAAGGAGAGAGCGTCTGCTGACAGAATTATTTTTCATCCTGTCTTTGGCTCCCCTCTCTACTGTGCACCTTTAAAAAGGCCTCTCTGGTTGAAACGATCCTCATCTTGGCAGCGTTTTTTTTTTTTTTTTCCCTTTTCCTTTATTATTGTTATTATCATTACGATTTCTCCTCGCTCGTAAAAACCCTCCCCTCGGTACAATCCTCAGCTGTTTACTGAGTATAATTCAAAAGGAAAAAATAAAGAAGAAAGTGTTTTTAGCAAAAAAAAAAATATATATATATAAATAAATAAGTAAATAAAAAAATGGATTGGAGCCGGTATGACCGGCCTAATCTCTGCGTGGGTGCTTCAGTGTGCTGCACAGTATGGCTTTTCATGACACGAACATCAAATCCCCAGAGAATACAGCTGCCGCGATGAGATGTGTTTTTATGGGGATTTAGGCTCTGGAAGAGAGATTTGAGTATTACCTATTGTTAAAAATGTGCAATGTTAGGAGAGCTGCAGCGGCGGTGGAGGATGGGGATATTAAACAGGCCTGTTAATGTTTTACACAGTGTTGCTGATGCTCCGGCAGACCTGTAAAGTCTTGACAGTAACTCTTGGTGTTGAGTGGGAGGTGCATAAAGGGAGATAATTCTGCTTTTCTGAGGGTTTTGAGCAGCTGACCACCCCCACCCATCGCCCTCCATCCTTCCACCATCATCAGCCATTTCTTACTCAGAGCAGCGCAGCATGAGGATGGACATTGTTTTTCATTCCTCATAAAAGGCTCAGACATCTTAATGCTGCCGGCGCTCGGGCCGGTTTCCTGACCTGCAGCGTCGCTCGGCGGCGTGCGACCGCCAGCCAGAATAGCCCGGTGCTGACCTTTCCAATGGTGGGGCCGCCGTCCTCAAACACCGGGCCCCAGATTGTTGGTCGCCCGCAGCCAGATGAGAGAGCCCGCTCATGTGTGAACAGCCCCGACTGCCAGATCCGAATGCCTCGCAGGTCTGAGGGAACATTTTACAGCCTGTTTAACAGTAACTTCAAAAATCCCCCCTCCACAAAGAGATCCCTCAGACATCAGGGCTTGGTTGCTGATTGCCGCTGAACGTGGTGTTGATTAAAAAGTCAGCATTGTTCAGGCTTTCTTGTTTTCTCTTTCTTGTGGATCCTGGGAGTACAAACAGCTCGATAGGCTGCGTGTGAAAGTCTTCGGGCCTTGTGTCTGACGAGGGACCCGCGGTGAGAGAGAAAGGGGCCTGCCTGCCCAGCTTTTGGAATCCAATAAAGTGCTTTATTCCAGGGCTGGGGCCGACGTGAGGCTAATCTTTGATCTGAACTGGAAGCTGAGGGCTCCAGAGTGGGCCACGCTGCCCGATTATTTATGGGAACTTCAAAGGTTCGCTGATCACACTTGTGTGTCTTATCTAGCGAGAGAGAAACAGCCACAACAACAAAAAGTGACTTTGCGAGGAGACTGGAAATTCAGAGCACGGAGAGAAAGGTAGGGATAAAGGCGTGAGCGTTTGAAATAGAAATGGGGGGTGGGGAGGGAGGGGGAGGGTTTTGCCGGGGCTCTGTGGGGAGATCTTCAGATTAGAAGTGATCAGGCCGATGTATATGGGCCATCTGCCTGGGAATGTGCCTCTGGCTCGGACCGGAGGAGGATAAGTGTAGCTCCTCCTTCCTCTGCGTTCCCATGGAGGTGAGGCCGCCGATGTCAGGGAACCCTCAACTCCCCCTTTAATTTCTCTCTTTTTTTTGTTGCCCTCCTTCCTGGCTGGCCAGCCAGCCCTCCTTCCTTCCACTATCACCGCCGCCACCTCCACATCACATCAGAAATGTGACTGGCCTCAAACTGCTGACTTGCTCACAGTCCATTGAGTTTCCTCTCCTTATCAAATTACAGCCACCTCAATAACCCACTCACTGCAGCACGCCGGAAGAAATGAGGTTTTCTCCACCGCCCGCCCCTGGCACTGTACTCTTTCCCTCGCTTTCTTCTCCTCTCACATTTTTCTTTCAAAAAGAAAGAAAGAAACGGCAGACTGGGAGGTGGGGGGGAGTGCGGCGGTGGTTGATGTTTAATGCTGCCGTACATTTTTTGAGCAGCGCGATCATGATGTTTCACACGAACATGTGCAGAACGGGGCAGGGCGGGCCCATCGGCTGAAACATTGCTGATTCGCAGACGTGGGCCGATGTCCAGATGGCAGCCGCCTTCCGGGAGAGATTTTTTTTTTTACTTCCACCCCAACAACTACTCTGTTTCTAGAAAAAGATACCCCCCCCCGCCCCCCCGCTCCCTCTTGCCTTTTGAACCACTGGTCATCCTTTCATTCACTGTCCCCGCAACACCAAAAAGACAGAACTACCTCTGCTGTGTCTCAGCAGAGGGAATGACACAGTCCCAACACCTTCGACGAGAAAAGCTTTGGTGGTGGCGGGGGGGGGGGGATCACTGAAACGGACCACGCAAGGTCATCCGTCTCATTTTGTGAGCGAAGCTGCAGTTATTACAAAGTCAAAATGAAAAGCCTCATCCCCAGGTCAGCTGTCTGACAGGTGATGGATGTCATTTAAGCTTCCCAGCAGCTGGTTACTGGTTCAGACACCAGAGTAAATAAGACTAAGGCACGGAAGTTGAAAACACCTCTCCAGGCCCCAGATCCATTTTCTCCTGATATGACAAAGTCGCCTCCGAAGAGTAATTCATTCATTCTGAACGTCAGCAGCACTGATGGTTTTTTTTTTTTGGATTTTTTTTTTTTTTTTTGAGGTTGTAATTGCCCATGTGTTAATGAATGCAAATGAGAGTTCAAGATAAATTTACAGCAACTCCCTGTAACCTACACACACACACACACACACACCAACCCAAACAAACACACACTGCTCCTCCAGTGTGAATTAACATCAATATTTATCTTAGTTCTATTATCCAATTCTTACCTCATTCACATGCTAATTGCTACAATTACCATTAAATAAGGCCCCAGTTCAGAGGAAATAACCTGCTGCTGAGCACTTGAATCACTGACTCGTCACCTGTGCACACACACACACACACAACTCCACAGCAACAGAGCAGCAGAGAGAAGAGAAGGAATTGCATGTCAACGTCTGCCTCGTGGAGGATTTTGAAATCCCCACAACGCAAAATATACACAATATTATATGTATTTTTGGAAACTTGCTCTCCGCGAATGGCGTCATGCTCGCTTCCCTGACACAAGGAGACAGCGGAATAACTGAATGGAAGAGCGGCCCAAATTGAGAATGAACGCTCATGTATAATGATTGGAGAGAAATCCGGGGAGGGTTAACATGAAAGCCCAGCAGAGTGCCAGCCCCAGTTACCTGCGAAGCGGCGGTCGACATGCTCTGCCTTCACCTGTTTTATTGGAGACGACGCCCGCGTGTCAGTGACAGCGAATGTCCAAGTTGAGTGGGAGTAGATTAGATTAACTCCCCTGTGAAAGAGCCTTGTCTACTTCCATTGTGCATCCTGTCTAGTTAAAACGACGCAGGTACGCTGTGGCAATAAGCAGGTGTGCTGACATGGGAGTCGTGTTGGGAATATCGGCGCTGATTGGAAAACCTATGGAGTATTCTTCAAACGCAAACACACACCTCACGTGCAACTTCTGCCCTCACGAGCAAACGTCTTACGCGCAGATCAAGCCAGGTAAGGGAGGATGGGAAACTGGGCCGGGCATGCGAATTGTACCACAGTGCAACCACCTGATTCCACATTCGGTCCCCGAAGGGACAGAGGAGGCGCAGATAACATCCATTTTGCTAATCGATAAGGTGGAAGACAGTGTGAAGGTGTTATTGAAAAAGGGAGTAACGGCTGGAGAGACGACTGCGACCCAAACACCCCCCCCTAACTGGATAAAGACACAGAGCCCAGTTCTAACTGAGTTGTAAACTTCTATTGCCTCGAGGGCCACAGTCATACTCCGCTCATCGAATCAGCCTGTAACATCGGAGAGTGAATTCAGACCTTGTCAGAAGAAGAGCGGCCGGGCACACAGGAAGAGATCACAAACAATGCAAACTAAACAAGTCAGAAAAATAAGTCAGGGAAATCCAATTCTCCTCTCAAGAGCAATATGAGCGCCTTCGAAAAACTTTCACACAAAGAAATTTATTGGAGCAATGCAAGAAATAAAATGACCTGAGCGACTAATCCACAGATGCTTTCTTGATTTCTTTGTGGGATAAGAAAAGAAACATTTCCACACGCTCATACTGACAGCTAACCTCCCTCAAACAGAAATATGCAGGAGGAGCCATCGTGCCTTTTTGGCCTGGCCTCATGCGAGCGCAGCACAATCAGGGGAGCTGATGACCTTTGCTGATGGCAGAATACCTCATTGCAAAGTTGTAAAGTAGCAGACACGCCACGCAAGATCTATTAGTTTGCTCTTTTATCTGTAATAATCCTGACAGAACAAGTAATACTCAGGCAAGCAAGAAAAAAAAAAACAAAAATAAAATAAAAAGATGGAAAAAATTATCATAATCATTCAAAGCGATGTTCTTGGAAGGAGATCGAACGTGAAAATAAACTTGGTTTTCGACAAATCGGCCGCCCTTGCAGCGCTGACGTGAACGGAGGCCATGGAGTGGATGGATACCACGAAGCGCTGTCTGTCTTACGCACGCAAACCTCCCTCGTAAATTATCCTGAGCAATGTGGAATTTATGAGGCAGAGATATCTCACTGCCGGCCTATCATTTCCATGGCGCTGTCACCGTAATTCTCTCCAAAACTGCCCAAACCCCGTAGATAAAAACGGCCACTGCGGATGCAGATGAAAAAGCAAGAAAAGGCAAAAACAAAGTGAAATAAGTGAGTGTGTGGGCTGAAGAGGGGGGGTAGAGTAGCCACTACATCTGGGTAAAAGCAAGCAGGAAATATGCAAAAAATAAATAAATAAAGGAGAGGACAAGTGTGACGGTTAGAATTTGCCCTGTTTATGTTGCATGAAATCAAACGTCTGTGGAATTTTTGGGCGAAATGGAAGATGAGTCAAATTGCCGCTTACATCTTCACCTTAGCTGGTGCGGCGAGTCATCTCAACAATAGTGTGTGTGTGTGTGTGTGTGTGTGTGTGTGTGTGTTAGTTTGTGCGTGTGTGAAGAGATTTGGGCCGAGAGCTCTTAGAGTGCTATCATAGAGTAGGTGGAGGACGGTGGAGTGTATCAGAGAGGGCAGTCCGCACATGCTGCCCTGTGAGATTGGATTCTCACCCATGAAATGTAAGCACACAGAAAAACGCTCTGCAGCAACAACCTCCAATTTACACAGCAATTTTCCACTCACTCGCGACAGAACTAAATCGCATTTGTCTCCCCTTGCCGTTGATACCACGCTGCCCTAGAATTTCATTCATATCCAGTTAATTAGCACTTCCTCGCTCGGCGCCAGAAAGAGCAATCATTGGACAAAATGTGCAGAGTAATTTATTACAGTTTATTATAGTTCATTGAGGAAGCCGGAATGTGTTGGATATTAGAATGATTACTTGTGTTTACGCTGATAGCAGGCTGTGTGACGGCAAGAGAAAGGGAGGAAAAAAATTATTTACTAAAAACAGCTGGACGGATAAATTAGGCCCTTTCTCTACATGACAGTATCTCCGACTGCGCTGTTTCAACATTTCTGGGTGAAAAGCGACGTCTCTCAAGCTTTACTCCCTCCTTTGAAAACGTTAATTGCTATTCATTACTTGCCATTGCTGAATGATAACAATGTTGGAGTTACAATTCTAAGTCATTAAATTAGAAGGGAAGGGGGCGTGAATGGGGGTAGTGGGCAATGGAAAATCCTCATCCCCGCTTAGCTTCGTCCAGAGGAGGAACAAACGAGCGATTTTTCTCGACTCCGGCAGCATCTAACGGCGCAGAGCTCTCACCTTCGGGGACGGGGTCCAGCTTTGACGTCTCAGTGTGATTCACACTCTTTTAAAAGCGTTGCGGTCCAATGGTATGGAAACATGCAGGGTGGGGGGGCCACCATCAGAAGGGGAGGAGCCTGTAACCTGTTCTCCAAAGTTGTGAAAGCGGCGACCGGAGGAAGCGGAGGACATGCCATTAACAACACAACACTTGTTTCTGTGGACGCACAACAGCTAAGGCAGTGAGTCCAATGTGGCTGATGTGAGATGAGCAGATCATAAAGGAGGATGGTGAGTGTTGTCGGTACTTTGTGTGTGTGTGTTTTTTTTATCTGCAGCTCTCGGGTTCTTTCTGCTGCTGCAGATCTGAAGCTTTTAAACATCATTTCAGAAAACAGCGCTGCTGTTCGGACCCCAGTGGTGCTAATGTGATGTTTGGGTTTTTTCTTTAAGATTGAGTATCATTAAGCTGAACCCCCCCCATCATCACTAATGCAGCAGTCATCTCATCCAGCAGCTGCAGCAGCGTTAGACGTAAACACGTCGGCGTGGAGCTGCCTGCGCCGCCGATCTCTAACACACACAAACATGTTCCTTCATCAGCCGGCCACGCCTGCGTCTGTCTACACAACTACACACACACACACACACACAAGCCTGCAGAGGCTGTAATCTGTAATTTGTAAGTTCCATTTGTTTTTAACACACACCAAAGCAGTAGTCCTGTGGGACCTAATAAAACCTCATAAGCACATGGAAAGGAAGCCCGAGGCGCTGCTCTTTCCCACAGATCTCACCTTGATAGATGATTTTAGAAAAACACAGAGGCGTGCTCCACTAACAAAGTGCTGCGAGAAAAAAAAAAAACAGCGATATTTAGACTCTCCATCTGAGGAGAGGAAAAGGGAGGAGGAAGAAGAGGAGGAGAGGAGGAGGATGGGGTGTTTCTGATTTGGGGTAAATTACAGGGGCTTCTCTTCTTTCTTTACCCAAAGAGAAGCAGAGCAATCAGCAGGGTACCTGTTTGATTGCTGGTAAGGAAAGAGGATAAACTCTTTTTTTGCCCCCCCCTCCTGCTCTCTCCTGCTGTTCATGCAACGCAGAGCTGAGATTAACTAAAACGAAGGCCTCGTTTTTATTTTGAAATCCATCCCATAATCATTTCTTTCACGGTATTAAAGGGAGTTGCCAGTGGAGATGTGCCGGGAATCACGGACATTACTTTATATTACTTTAGGTCTCTAAAAGCGAACGTGCCGTAACTGGCAATCTCGGACCCCCCACCTATGCAATCTAGAAATAATAATAATAATAATAGTAAAAGGGCTCATTTAATTTGGAGAAACAAAAACAATTATGAATCTGCCTGGGTGGAGGTCATCTCCTCTCTGCGGTGCCTCGCCTCTCGGTCTGGTTTCAGAATACCTGTAGACTTTTTTTCAAGGAGAACTCGAAATCAATTTCAAGCCCCATTTAATTTTATACACCCGTACATGCTGACCCACAACAGCATAGTTCAAATATTGATCTTCTTTAGCGGGTGACCCAGCGTGCCTCTTAGTAGTCAAACACAATGTACAGTTGCATCCTTTAAAAAAAATGTAATAATGAGATTGACAACAAAGAAAGAGGCAGGAAGACGTTGGATAGGTGAACTCTTTTGAGAAGAGAAACTTGGTTCCCATGCAACATGTCCGCTGCTCCAATGAAGACAGATAATGACCTTTGAGAACAAAATTTCAGTTCAGTGTTTGTCTGGAGATATATTCGTCAGCAGCATCAACCTGCCTTCTTCTGCTGCTGCTGCTGGAGCAAACAGGCTCGCAGAGGAACGGGGAGAAGCAGTGAGAACGCTTTGCTGTTCGCCACTGCCATTAAGCTGCTGGTGATAAAAAGGTGCGGTGCTTTTAATGGCTTGTGATAGTTTTGTTTTTTTTTCCTTTCTCTTTGCTTTCACTTGTACGGCCACTCTGTTAACTCAGCACACAGGGTAATACGTCTCATTTGAAAGGATCCTGCCGAGAGGAGAATGCTTGAAGGACAGTATGAGAGTGACACTACATTATAAACATAATAATCACAGCTGGCTAAGATACTGCAGTAAAGAAATAATTGGACTCAAGCTGGTCTGGCTGCTTAAGCATTTTAGCGTGCCATTTGCAGAAATAGAAAACCTCAGGACAGATTATATTCTCAGGGGGGGAAAAGGGCTACAAACGGTTTCTACTGTGAGGTTATCCTCCTGTCTTTATCCTCCGGTAAGTGAGTGCATGTGTGAGTGCGTGTGTGTGCGCGAACAAAGTAGGGAGAGTTCCTGCAGTGTAAAAGACGAGGGAGGTGTTGCGTCGTCCCGCCTTATCTTCCTCCCCATCTCACTCTCGGTCTCCGTTCGGTCTAAAAGAGCACTCAAGCGAATGAGGAGCAGAGATTTCCAAACCGAGTGGACGTTCCTAAGACGAATTAAATGGCCCGGGCGGGAAATAAGGCCACTGCAATGCAGAGCTGACAGCGGCGAGTGTCAGCAGGCCACTGGAACCAGCAGCCTCCATCTGAACCTGATCATGCCCCAAATCAGCAGGAACATCCAAAACCAATGCTTTTTAAATACTGAAGACCAACCAGAAACTGTAGTCAGATATGAGTAGAGATCTTTCACTTCAGGACTCCCAGTCATCATTCAAAAACTTTTTTTTTTTTTGTTGAAAGTGAAGCTGCAAAAATATTTCCTGATTCTCAGGCTGACAGATTAGCAGGTAAGGAAAACTCCTGCGGTTTCATACTTCCTCCGTTCTGCGTAATTAGCAGCAGTAAATGTTGAACACTGATGTTAATTAAAAGCTTCATTAGAAATTTACCACCTTTAAAAAAAAAAAAAAGAAAGTTGGTAATTATTATGAGGTGAAGACATCTGCAACTGCAGCTTTGTTTTCCAGGAGTGGAGTATATTAGCATCTGCAGCCTGGTGAATGCTAATTCACTGGCACTACAGGTCCACAGTATAGACAGCAGCACTCCGGGCTAAAGCTCAACATTAATGACTGGAGGATATTTAGCATTATTGGCAATATGTAAATATACGTTTATTGATGCGGCGCACAGTGACGAGCATGCAAACCCCTGTAAGCATCCTCCACCTACAGATGACAAGAATTCCTCTCAGGGAGACAAATAAAGAGACATATGTAAGCTCAAATATGTACATTCACATTAAAAATACAGCCAGACTGCCCCCCCCCCCCCGCCTCCATCCCCTCACCTCCAAAAGCCAAACGGAAAGCCTTTGTTGGTGAGTAAATCTATTGCAGTGTTTGTGCCATTCTTCTATACAGGGAACAAATTTAATTTTGTTCCATTTACAAAGGTCTAGTGGAGTAAGACGGTGAGTAGCCTTAAGAAAAAACACACACACACACACACACACACAAGTCAGTCAGTGACTGTGAAGTCTGTGAAGAATAAGGCAGCACTCGCTCACGCACCAAATGAAATTTCAAAATAAACGACTGAGCTGTGATTTACAATTCTCCTCAGGGGCAGAGAAAAGTGAGAAAACATTTCAATCAGTCCCTCCCGCCTTTGTTATGCTGCTATGAATCAGCTGTTTAAGGGACAAAACAGCTGAAAGGCGGCGACAGAAAGACTGAATGATTTCACGCCAAAACATAGAACATATTGAGAGGCATATTCCTGCGCCCATGAAATTAGGTTTTTAAGATTTCCTTTTTCTTTTTTTTTTCTCCTGATTTGCGCCTGATTGAATCTGAGCGAATTGTTGCTCAGCTAAATTGGCTGAAAAGCAACAAAGCGGATGTTGCTTTGTGATATAATGGAAATATTTCAAACACAGCTTCTATCTCTAATGACTCAACAGAGACAAATCAGTTGTGAAAACTGATCCAACAAAATGTCTGAATCACAAGATCGAGCCGAACTTGTTGCGAATGGTTGCTGCTGTTTTTCTTTATTTCTCTCCTAAAATACCAAAACCCCTTCCTTCTGAGGCCCGAAGCTCCAAATGAAAATATAAATGTTCTAAATTGCTGAAGTAATTCACTAAAACAGGCGCCATCTACTTAAAATTTGTCTTCCAACCTGAAGAAGTGGTGAAGTTAATGAGGACTATTTTTAGCAGCGGATTGTTACACAGTGTTTCGTGCTGCTGGACAGTGTGCGAGGTGGACTGACTAAAATAAATTAGAGTCACCGTGTTTATGTTAATGACGGAGCGTGTCACCCGTGTAGCTCACTGATGTGTTTTTAATCATCTTTGGACAACAGCGGCGCTCAGGATGATCAGCTGGTTCACAACTGACAAAGAAGAGAAATGTGGAACGCCCCCCGGACACGTGAAGCGGAAGAGTCCAACAGCAGACCGAACAGAGAGCCAGCTCTTTCCCGTGAGGTGGCATGGCGGGGGTGGCGGGGGTGGCAGCGGTCTCTCTGAGCCCCATTTGAAGGCCGTGGGTCATTTCTCAAACTCATCTCTGAGGCTCCCACACAGGCCTAACGAGAGCCCATGTAGGGACAAAAACCTATTAGGCCTCCCCACTTACAGACAGCATCTCCATTTACAGCTGTCAATAGTACAGCTTGGCCGACAATAATTATCCCCCAGGAAGGAGCCGTCTCTGCTCGGTCCGCATTAGGCCGTCCCCGGGAGACCGCCAACCTGAATCCTTTCAATATCTAAAGTCCCCGTGAATAGTGGCGCTTTGGGAGGCTGGATCAAGGCCCCAAGTGAGGAGGGGATGGGGAAGCAGGGGGGGACTGTGTGTTAGGAGTATTCCCAATCCTCTCGTCTCTGCATCCCTCGCCTTTAACCAGATGTATCGGTGCATGTGCGTGGAGGGAGAGAGCCAATGCCAAGCACAGCCGTAGAAAAGAGACGAGGATGAGTAGGAACAGTAGTAGGAGGAGGAGGAGGAGGAGGCCGCTGAAACCAGAGAGCCCGGGCAATTCCTCCCAGGATCCACCAACATGAAAGGATCGCCTCTTCTAGGTGACCTAACCGTTTAGCACGATACCGAAGCCATGTACAGTTAAAGGATTGGGGGGGGGGGGGGGGGGCAGATTCAAAACAGCCCGACCAGAGAAGCCACAAAAAATAAATCAATAAACGCAACAATAACAATAGACATCAGTGCAGCGGAATGCCATGATAGAAAATCCAATTACAAATCAAAGCGAGGCAATTTTAGCAAACGGGGGGGAGATCTCCGGATAAGTCCGAGGCGGAGATGTGACACGAAGACAGTAACAGCCGCAGCTTTTTTCCCTCTTTAGACATCAGTAACATCCTGCTTCTCACCCAACAGCCCCGTCTTAGATAATAGAGTTACGTTTACGAGCGTTGCCATATGCCCACCCAGTGCCTGGTAAATAGAAAATCCTTGCGATGCCATGTTTTTATGGCTCTAAAGACAGCTACTAACTACCACCAGCAAACCTGAGCCACCCCGTCAGCGTTGGCTCGTGCCATAAATATATTTATACTTTAATACGGGCCTACAGCGGCGAGCCTTGCATCCTGTAAAAAGCCTCCCCACACTGTAATTCATAACTCCCTCAATATCCAGCGCCATAACTCATGAAATGAGCCACTACAATACAAATTGACGGTAGAAGAAAAGTGACATCATCCTGCGGAAAGATGAAGCCGGCACCCCGTGTGGCGGAGAAACTCTCCCCCTGTCGATAGAGGGGGTGGATGGGGAAGGTGGGGGTGTGGGGCAGACGGGACGGCCCTTCAGCTGTGGTGTGATACCACCACTTCTTCTTTTTTTTTGGGGGGGGGGTGTAATCAGAAGCCCACAGTTCTCCCTCCACGCCGCAGGGAGTCTCTTCTTGTGTTAATGAAAACAAACATTTAGCTGGGATTTACACCGCAGCTGACTACAAAGAGCATCAAAGCAAACTGCCTGAGAACACACACCCAAACACTGCTGCACACAAATAAAAGCCAAGGTATGCTTTGCTAATCTTTTATGTAATAAACTCCTGTCTTCCTGTGATATCACGCGGCGCCATGTTCACACATAATAAGCAAAGCTGTTCGGAGCCTAACTTAATACAGTGTCTTATTTGAAATGCAAACAAACTGTGAGGCAAAAGGCTATCACCTCAATCTATTCCCCTTCTGTTCTCTGGCTGTCATCTCGCATGAGCCGACGCCGCAGCCCTGCACTGTGGCGAGGGGGAGGCAGGAGGAGAGCGGCGGTGGTGTTGGTGGTGGGGGGGGGGGGGGGTGAAGGAGGGGACGCAGGGGCAGCATCCAGGAAGAATGGTTGATGTGGGAGGAAAAGGAAAAGGATGGCGTGCGTTTGTGTGTTTTAGTGTGCCTTTGTGGGGAAGGGGGAAGACGTTGGTCACAGTTTGATTCAGAGGGTTGCCCCCCCCACCCCCCCACCCGCCGCCTCGCCATTTCTCTCACAGCACTGCAGGGTAAGGGTTTACCGCAAGAGAGAGAGCTAAAGCGAGAGATAGGAAGGCAAATTTAAAAAAAGGGAAATGAACTAAATTTGCTGAAACATTAACGGGAATAGAAACAAAAAGGGGGGAGGGGGGAGTGTGTGTGTGTGTGTGTGGGGGGGGGGGGGGGGGGGCCTTCATGAAAATAGCACAGAAGTTTCAACTGACTTTTAATAGGAACCTACTGTGGACATAAATACAAGACACGTGGCCAGGTACACACACACCTAAGAGGCTTCCTGGCCTTCCGGAGGATTCGGGCCGTAGTCGCAGGTAAACCCATCTAAACTTTGCTTACTCACATTTTTACTGGAGGAAAGGAGCTCAGGAAGCCTCTCACAAGTTGACGAAAGAATAGAAAAAGGTGGCCGACGTGTGAACGCAAAGATCAGCTGATCCTCATTTTTGTCACCGCTACACAGTGACGGCCAAAATTCCTACTGCACCTGAACTAATAATTATAAACAGTGAGTGTGGGGAATAAAGATGGAGGATAAATTTGTGTCACCCTGCCATTGCTGGCTGGCCGACGAGGGTTTGCCCGCTCTGGACAGATGGGAGGGAGGGAGGGAGGGTGAGGGACTATTATAATGATGGTATGGGGGGGTGGGTTGATTTGGGGCAGGAGTTACCATCCATGTTATTTCACCCCCTCCATCACTGCAGTAACACACACTGTTTACTGCAACACATGCTGCCGGTAGTAAAAACAGAATTGGACGTTCGGCCGCCACCCCCCCCCCCCACCCCCCACCTCCACCCAGCCAGCCTCCATCATCCCAGCACTCACAGCACTCCCGTCCCCAACTCGCTGAATTAAAACACGTGAATAATTCAGCAGCTAGACGGCCGCGCGGTCTCTTAAGAGTCACCTTGTTGTTGATTTTTCACCCTCGCTTCGGAAAATTGCAGTCTTCAGGTTTCACAAAACAAGAAGGAGCAGTGACCGAGTCAATTAAAAAAAAGGAATATGGCCAAACACCAACCACGCACTTAATAAAAATAAAATAAAAATAATATATATATATATACATATATGTATAGCAATAAATAAATAAAGGGGAAAATCAATGTTAATTTGCAGAGATGTCTAATTATAAGTGCGGTCACTTGGTTGTTGGAAACAAAGATCTCACTCTGGGCCTTTTGGGACAAACGAGGAAAAGGTTTCAGTGTTTGAACCTTTTTAAACAAATATAATAACAAAGAGGAGCTTTAAAAAAAAAAAACTGCAAGAAACAGAAATTAACATTTCAGCCAGTTTTCACAAAACCAAAGTAAAACTGCACTGATACATTTCTCTCCTCTGTTTGAGGCCTCAAAGATTGAACTTTCAGAATTTAGAGGTGGAAATGATGATGACAATTATTATTATTATTACTGTTATTATTATTATCATTATTATGAAAGTGTTTTGTATAAACTGAACAGATCTGGAAACACAGACAGGATTTAGAGAGCAAATTGGTGTTTTTGCATCTTTTCTATAAATGAAGGAGGAGCTACACAGACAGTTAACATCCTTGTGCATTTAAAATAAAAAAGCCCCGAAGAAGAAGAAGTGGAAGTCCTTTTGCACCACACACACACACACACACACACACACTTGGCATCTTATCTGTGCAGCAGAGGACTGATGGAAGTATGAGCACAGCAAAGTGACCGAGAAAGCACATTTCCAAGCACAATGAGTCATGAGGCAGCTGATGTACACAAACACTGTGTGGACCCCCCCCCCCCCCGTACTGTGGCTGCTTTAATTCCATTCAAACGGGAGAGAAGGCGGGGGGGGGGGGGGACTCGAGAGGATGAGGATGGCAGGGTGAGGGGTCAGGGTTTTGGAGGGGGGGTGTTGGGATGGAAGGAGTGTGTGTGTGGGGGGGGGGACACAAAAGCTAGCGAGGCTATCACGTCGAAGAGCGCGCGGAGGAATGAAAGGCACGGATGGAGAGAGAGAGAGAGAGAGAGAGAGAGAGAGAGAGAGAGGAGAGGCTGGTGTTGGGGGGGGGGGGGGGGGGGGGGGTAGCAAAGCGAAGCCGGCATCGGTGAGTCTTACCTCGGGCAGGTAGAGGAAGGTGGGGGGGGGACACTGGAGGGAGTGAGGTAGCATCCCGGAGCCGGAGAGCAGCAGGCAGCCGGAGTTGGCCATGGAGCTCAGCGTGGGGTGGCGGGACGCTTTGCGCATTTAGCAGGGAGATCCTTCCTCTACTCTTCTTTCTTCCTCTCTCTCTCTCTCTGTCTCTCTCTTTCTAGCTCTCTCTCTCTCGCTTTGGCCCCCCCCTCCTGTCTTCCTCTTCCCCCTCCTGCTTTTTAAATCTCCCTTTTTGCCGGATTTGGTCTCTATTGAAGATGGAGCAGGAAGGCGAGCGGCGCGCAGACAATGTGCATGTTCCACCTTTATCACTACTGCTCTCTCTCTCTTTCTCTCTCTCCTTTAGGTCTCTCTCTCGCTCTCTCTCCTTTAGGTCTCTCTCTCTCTCTCTCTCTCTCTCTGGCACGACTCTGTTTACTTTGAGCGCGATAAAAGCCAACATAAGCATCCAGACACAGAAGGGGAGGTTCTGTGGAGGAGGAGGGGTTGTAGAGCCAGGGTTGGGTAGGTTGGGGGGGGTATAAAAGAGGTGGTGATGGTTGTAGCTTTTGGGGAGGGGGTTGGGCTGTGTTGTGTTGTGTTGGGTTGGAGGGGGGTTCACTGAAGTCCCCCGTGGATTCATACATCAAACGGGCCGGCTGAATAACAGAGGGGATGTGAATGACATTAGACCAGCTGATCCTGGGCATTAGCACCTCCTGGGACGCTGCATGCGGCCTTTTAATTGCGGCCCCCCCACCCTGCAAGCACATACATGAACACACACACACACACACACCCCTCGGTGGCCAGTACCTCTGAGGTGTGTGTGTTCAAGGACACATACAGTACTGTGCAGCACGTATAGCAGATCTATCCACCAAGCTGGGGGGGGGGGGGGGGTATTAACAAAAGAGGCTGTTATTAGGCCCCGTCCTGACATCCTTCTTCATCTACTCTCGCATCTACTGAGCTGTAAATATGCATCCATCCAAGCATGCGCTGCAGAGCACGCTAAACTGTACAAGAAAAGCAACTCTGAACTTCCTTTTAATGTATCTCCCTGATTGATTCTGTTTGATTCCGCTTTAAAAGCGGCAGGCGGAGAGAATGCACATGATGCATTTGTTACATCATGGCTGCCGGTTGGTTAGGGAGACTCCATTACCTTCAAATTGCAGGAAAACGCACAAAATTGATCTTAAATCTTCCTGAAAAGCCTTCACATCTCGGCAGAGATCAGTGGAAAGTGCGTCGTGTTCTCCGAGGTTTGTGTTTCTTTGTACGAAAATCGAGGCGAGATTTTATTTATGAAGCACATATTTGCATCTCAGCGCTGTACAGTGTGTATGATATGTGATGCGCTGTATCTGGAGATATTTGAGCGTGATGCATGACGACCCGCCGCCAAAGAGGAGTGGGTCACTTAAGTTCAGGCTCATATTTCCAGATTCTAAATTTCTGTCCACGTCTCAAATTGTCTTTAGTCATTCAGATAGATCTGGCTCGTTGATGGCTGTCTTTCATTTTGTTAAAAAAACAACAACAACAACAACAAAACATCCCAAAGAAGCTCTGTAGGCCGGAAGGAGAACAGGGATGCTATCTTCCTGTGCCAGAACCTAAAGAACGGCACGATCAGCCTGAAGCAAAACAAACGTTTGTGTGGCTGTTTTTATTTTTAATATAACACTTGCATTATTGTTACCTTCGTAGGAGTTGACAGTTAAAGTGTCATTTGTAGAAATTATATATATAAAATATATTTAAAAAAATCCCTGTGTATAAATTAAAGAGGAAACAGGATGCAGCTCTGGGAAAAAAAAAAAATAGTTTTGTTGTCTTTGTGCAAGTGCAACTCAGAAGTCTCACCTTCTAAGTTCGGTGCTTTGGCCACAATGACAATAACGATGGGGCCCCGCTGTGGGAGACGCAGCATGACCACAGAGAGAATTAAGTCGCTCTGGGACACTCCCCCTGCAGATTAAATAATTCTGAGTGAGCGTCGGGGGGACGGCCGACCTGTAATTACACATCCACACTTTGGATTTCATGAACTCTGCAGAAAGAACACGGCTGATAATGCATCCAGAATTTTAAATAAACGCTCAGCTTTAGTCTGCCTGAATGTCACCAGAGACAGACATGTCGTGTTGAAGTCTATGGGAAAATGTCCCTCCTCTGGTCTCAGTCTTCAACAATGATGCTCCATTTAGAGGCAAACAGAGCAGGAAGGAGGGGAGGGGTTAGGGGGCGGGGCTACTGAGTGACTGACAGGCTGTACCACCCAATCAGGAGGGAGTACAAAGCAGGTCAGCTCCACCTTCTCCTCCAAATATTTGTAGTTTATTTATAGTTTTAAAAACAGCAACATCCAAATAACAGCCTGGAGAATGAAAATGAACCGATGACGTCACGGTGTGTTGGCCGTTGTTCGTTACAGACGTGTGATGTGTTTTAGCCTCAGCCATGAAATTAAAAAAAAAAACAAAACACAAAATGGGAATCCATCTTCCTGTCTTCCCCTCAATGTGTTTTTCTGTCTCTCTGTCTTTTGCTCTCCTTTTTCACTCTGTTAATAATTCAAATGAGCACTGCCAGATCACTCCCTTCAAAGGGAGTTGCTGGAACATTCTCAACAGTGCTTTTTTCTTTTTGTCGTGTGAAATCAAAGCCCTCAAACGTGGTGGAGCTATCCTCAGTTACCTCCCTGCTCTGCTTTTCTGCCAATTAAAGAAAGATCAACAACCGCTGAAAAACAAAAATAACAAACAAATAAAAAAAACACAAAAAGGTTTCCAGTTGATCACCAGAAGGAAAAAGAAATAAAAGTGATCCCAATCATCATCATCATCCTCATCCTCAGTTTAGTCAGTGTCACCCCCTTTTGTTTTCCTCTGTTTCCTCTTTGCGGTGCAATCACCACATCGCCGTGGCGGCTGTGTAATAATCAGCATAATCATTATTACCACAATCACCATCATCATCACTGTCACTGTCACGTCTGTCTTCTGAGCCCCGACTCAGCCTGCTACAGAACGGGATTTAGCCTCCGAGGCAGGACTTAAACATGTCTGATTGTCACTGTCTGCATGTGTGTGGATTTGTGCAGGTGTGAACACGATTGTGTTGAGCCTTGTTTGAGATTCAGCTGATTTGAGGCATTACAAGCTTTTAAATCCGGTTTTTAATCTCCTCTCCTCCATGAGACGAGGCTCCGGCGTGACAGAAGATGTAGCGTGGCTTGTCTTTTGAGTCCAGTGTTATTTTAATGTGCTCCTCAAAAAAAAGAGAGAGAAAAGGTTGAAAGCCGCAGTTCCAGCTGTAAAAAGCCATCACATGCACTGGGAGCTCAGTCAGCAATAATCAAAGGCAATACAAGCAGCGACTAATGGGGCCCAAACGATTGGCGGTGCATTCCTGTTCTCCGCTGTTTATCGTATGACCGCTGATCAATATGGCGCACTCGCACTAATCATCATAAGAGATGACTGTTTATTTCCCTCAACTCCCTTCACTCTGACAGCAGAGGAGGAAGAACTACTCAGATCCTTTACTTAAGTGAGAGTAGCAATAACAATGTACAATAATCCATTTGAGCCAAAGTCCTCGACTCAGACGTGGCCGCACCGGAGGAGGCGGAGCCACAAGGGGCGCCGATAAACTGTCGCTATCTCACAAAAACACAGGCGCTAGCTACGTGTTAGCCACCTCCGTGGTTAGCTTGTTGTTTAGATGTGGTATTATTATTATATTTGTTATTCATTTTTCCTGCTGCAGCCATTTCAGTCATATTAAATTCTGATAAATAATTAAATAGTTTGATAAATAAAAAAGAATTTCATTTTGATATGTAAAATCTTAATGTCACTCAGAATACACACCGACCTCTTCAGTCATTAACAGAATGCATTTTAATTACTTCTCTGTAACCACGTGGGCTTTATTACGCAGCTAAACTCTTTATTTATTCTTTATTCTTTATTTATTTCAGTGCTCTGACACCCAAACTGTCTTTGACTGAGAAATCTTATGTGGATGAAGCTGAAACCTCCAAACGTGGCTCTTTTGCTTGAATTCAACTTCCTTTTTTTTTTTTTTTTTTAAACCGTCTCCAGTGGGGAAATATTTCATTTAAAATGAAAATCTTACTAAATGTATCGAGAAATTTAAATATATAGATGGTCGTGTTTTAAAAATGTGCTGTAACTCACATAAAGACACTGAGGACTGAGAATAAAGATGACCTTCATCTCCTCTGGATAAAAAAAGTAGAAGCAACTGGCAAGAACCTGAAGCTGGAACGGCAGAGGAGTAAAGATGAACCTGAAAATGGACACAGCTCCCCCATCAGGGCCACCAGAGTTTGAACAGCACAAACATGCAGGAGTGGGATTATGAAACATTATGCTCCGATTCAAACTTTGCAGATATGTAAGAAAGTAAAGATGGAAGTTGTTCTCAGTCATTAGTCCCAGCGTGGAGTCTGATGAGCCCATCTGAGCCACCGATGCGTCCCCCCCCCCTCCCCAACCCGCTGGATGCAGCCAAGACCTCTGGAGATGCGTTCAGAGGAAAACAAAGCTGCAGTGTTCGGTGCTGGTGGACACTGTTGAGAAGCAGCGAGGTCTTTGGAGGGGCACCCTTGAAGTGCCCCTCTGACAGGCTTCCTCATTATCTGGCATCTCCAGAGTGCCAGCCAAGCCGCTGTGCAAGAGGGGGCACGAGGACGCCTGCATCAGCCAGCCCTGGGGGGAGTCAAAGAGGGGAGGGTTACGCTCTCACTAAAGGTCCGCTGATTACATCTCAGGCCCGGAGCTTCAGGGATCCCCGTTAATTAAAGGTTGTGTCATATCCGTTAGAGATAACAAACCTATGTAGCTCATCTTTAAATCAAGGAGTCCATTTTCCAGCCCCCCCCCTCCACTTTGATATCCGCACTTTCCGGCATCATGTCAGTTTCCAGCCTCGGTCTGCATTCAAGGCTGACCAGCTTTCGGCACCCAGAGGAAGGGGCTCCTGTTTAACCTGCCCTCACCCATCTCAGCGTGCCAGCGGTGTTGTGCAGGCATCGGGGATCCTTTGTCTGGAGGCATAATTAAAGCTCTCGTTCATTATTTCTTCACTTTGAGCGCAGATCTGAGTAATTAGGAGGCAGGGCCACAGGGAGGGAGGGAGGGGGGGTGGAGATTTCAGGGAAGCACGAGGACACACACACACACACACCCAATCGCACGTCTGCAGTCATAAAACCGAGAAGAAAGTGCGCCTGAAGACACACAAGAAAAAAAAGAAAAGAAAAAAAAAAAGCACTTGTTCAATCTTAGCACCAAATGAGCCGCATTCATCTCCCACCTATCTTTGGATGCCAATATCTCGCACCGAGTGAAGCATGCTTTTTCTCCCCTCAAAGCTGTCATGTACTAATACATTGATTAAAAAATTTTGATTAAATGGACAGTTAAAGGAGGAACTGCAAGAGCGAGCCGCGATCCGTGCCCCGATTGGACGCCAGGAGAGGATGTGGAGTCCTGGATTTTGCTGCGTTTGGAGCTCAGGCACTTGCTTCTCTAATGGATTTTGAAACAGAGCTTGGCTTTTATATGGTGTCATTCATCCTCATATGTTTTCGCCTGCCGCCGTCTCACAATCACTGCTTCTTTATGGCAAACTAATGCACCCGGTGCTAAGATCAGCAGGTTGGCTCTGGCCATCGCTCACTGAGCCACAGCCAGATATTAGGACATTTCAAAAGCTTCCACTGGAGGAGGCAGAGCAGAAGCCGAGGGGCACTGACTCTGCCTCCCACACCGTCATATATCAACCCCCCGTGCCACATCTACACCCGGAACACACACACACATGCATGCACACACTGAGCTACAGCTCCTCCTGCTGCTTTGACAAGAAAGGAAAGGAAGGAGGGGGGGGTTGATGGAGCTTTATGGCGGTGACAGTCAACGTCAATACATCGAGCGCTTTACCTCCCTCTTTTCCAAAGGTCTGGCTTGCTCGCGGTTACAGCCATGGGGGAGGGGGGGGGGGGGGGGGGGTTATGTGTGTGTCAGTCCTGGGTGGTGGGTGGAAGGAAGGGGAAAGGGTTTGTCGAGGCTCGGTGGTGGAAGACAACAAACGGGGGCGATGGCTCACGCCCTGTTAGCCCTCTAGGCCGAGAGAGAGAGCTGACAGGGCAGAGGGACGGCCGAGCATGGAAATCACATCAGATCAATGATGAAAAATTCAGTGGTAGGCCAAAGTCGCTCGGAGGGACGCTGTCACATGGTGCATGTATGAGGACGCACGGAGAGAGGATAATGTGTCACACCGCAAATATGCATCTGGCCGGTCGGTCTCCTGGTGTCGGAGTACGTCTACAGAGCTTCGCCTCCGTATCAACACTTCTCTTTGGTATTTAAATGTACAGCAATGATGGAAAAATCAAATCCGATGGTATGATATGAAAATGATGTGTCGTAAAGCAGCACCAGCACGATTTTCTTTAAATACATTTCCACAGGAGGAATAAAGTAAGATAACCTGCTGTGTCCTCGCAGCATTAGACCAGGAGATCAAACACATTTTTTAAGATTCAAGCAAAAATAAACTCAACATGCTTCACATTAAAATACATAAAGACCCACATCAGATCAGAACCGACTTCAGGTATCAGGTATTTCATTGAAAGTTGAAATAAAATAAAATAGGCACTGCTCTCTCTCTGGTTATGGCATCTGTAAATTTGCAACCGACGTCCCTTCTTAAGCTTTAAATCTTCATTTGCGCACGTCGTCGTTGATCTCGGGTCGTCTGCATCTCCACTAATTCTGTAAACTGTGTGTGTGTAAGCATGAATGGGCCGTATCGTCCACAGCAACTCTTTTTTTTTTTTTAGCAATTTTTATAACCAGCAAGTGCATGAACACACACAGACACACACACACACACACACAACTAGGCTCTATTGTAATCTATGCTAAGTTTAGTACCAATCAATAAGTCAGGCCAGCATTCTCAGATCTGGTCCTCAGGGTCCAGAGTGCTGCGGCTCCTCTCCTCTGCCACCTAGTTAATTGCATTCCCCCGTTGTCTTGGGCCTGAATCAGCCCCCTCTCTCAACACGCACACCGTCCCTACCAGGCGGGAAAGACGCTGACGCGTCGCCTGACGGACGAGTTGCACATATCAGCTGCTCTTTATGGCCGAAATGTCCCACAATTCAAATCCATCCACAGCAATCATTCTCTGAATCTAACACTCTGGTGCATTTCAGGTTTCATTGACGTTCTGTACAAAGAAGCAAACCCCTAACCATAATGGCTGCAGCCCAAAGTGAAGTCAATTACATAGATCGGTGCAGTGACATAAAGTGTATTCCATTTGGGAGCAGATTGGTCACACCCAGTAATGTTCCCTTCCAGCAGGCATACCTTTGACCATTACTCTGAACAGGCAGTCGGGGAAACGCAGACCTATTTCCCACAACTGTGAACGCCGGCGTGTCTCCCAGAGGGGTCAGGGCTTCACGCTGCAGCGACAGCCGCGCTCTCATAGTTAGTGGCGGCAGGTGAGAAATGTTACGTCGATACTACGGGGCCGCAGCAACCTCCAGCTCGCACATATCAAATCAGAACGGAGCCAGGGGCCACGAAGGTGTCAGGAAATGAGTGAATGTGGGTGTGTGTGTGTAGCTGTGTAGCTATTAGCATCAATAACACCTCAGCTGCTCGTGTTGGATGTGAATTTGTTGGATTTTGAAACATTATCGGCCTCGTCTGAGTTCTTTATAACCCGTCAGCGCGACCGTGGAAACAATCGACGTTCATGTTTCTCAAACAGACTGAATACAAAACTAAAAAGCTCTTCAAAGCTGAAGTCCGTTCTAATGACCATCAGGAGGCAACTCCACCGGCAGATTGTGAAGTCTATGGGAAAATGTCCCTCCTCCTTCCCCAATGAGTTTATGGTCTCAGTCTCTAGTTTCAACATGATGTTCATTTTTTAAATGATGTATCATGAATCGGGGGGTGTGGCTACTGTGTGATTGACAGACTGTATCACCCACCCTATCAGGCTAGAGCACAGAGCAGGTTGAGATTATGGTCTGGAAGCCCACTGGAGGTCCTTGGTGACGAAGGCAGATGAGGGGTGTTTTCTAACGATGACGTGCCCCTCAGCCTACAGGAGGCCGAGCTCGGTCAGCTGACCCTGTCGCTGATCAAAATGGCTTCCACAAACCATCTATTTCTGGCCAGCGGAAGGAGAACGCCCTTCGTCTTTCCACCATCGCATTAAACATTCTTTTTGTTCCAGCCTCATGAATTTTACATTTTTCCGCGGGACAAGACAAACAGATTGAATAATTGATTGATTGATTAAGTGATTGGTTGTTTTAAAAAGCCATTGACAGATTAATTGATCAAACAATCATTAGTCATCATTGGTTTCCTCCCCTTCGAGCATCTCCCGCTAATAGAAGTAGTTCTGCTGTGACCAGTCTGTCAATCCACCCCCAAAATGTGGACCGGCAGAATCTTAATGTTAAAACTGAGCTCATCATTTCAGCCCCCTTTTTCCTCCCACAAGCTTCAGGACATTTTTCAAGTCCAGACTGAAGACCAAAGGTGGCGGAGCTCCTGGAGGCTGTTGAATCAATGGCTTCCTCTCAAATACCATTTGTTCGAAAAAGGCTTTTCATAAATCTGACTGCTGAACGTTTTATGCATTTTTTTTTTTTTTTTGGTAACGATGCCTGTTTGGTAAAAGCCTTGTGTGTTTGGAGAAGTGTGTGCTTAAATAGAGGCTCTAAATATAAAGTGTGTGTGGGTGTGTTGCCTCTGTCCCACTCCTGGTGTGTTTCCCTCAGTATCTCTGCTGGTGCGTCTCAGGCTGTAAATGCGTTGTGCGTTTGTGTGTGTGTTTGTGGACACCTGCCAGCCTATAAAACCCTCCTGTGTAGCATGAAGCGCCCGGAGCGTCTGCTGTTGTTACCTAAGATCCAACCCTGCCCTCTGACCACATCACCAGCAGCAAACAACAATGACCCCGCTCCCTCCATTCCACCGCCATCATAACTTACCTTCGGGGACTCTCGCGCTGACACAGATTTTCCACGGACATCTGCCCCGGAACGATGGCGGCTCGAAGAAAAAGAGTTTAAGAAAATCCGCCCAAAGGAGGTGGAAGAAATGTGAGCGTAATATCTGTGAGTGGGAGTCACGAATGGAATATACTGAAGGGGGAACGCTGCTCCGTATTTTAAAGGACGCCCGCTTTTAATGTCACCCTTTTCAGGCCGTAATTTTGGCGGCTCTGATGGAAAACGTTCAAGTATCAAAGTCGTATCTGTGAGAGAGAAACTCACAAACATACATATAGACGCATGGCGCTACAGAACCTTCGGCAAGAGCGATTGTTTTTCCCGGTCATGCATGTCCGTTGTGATCAGTCATGCTCATGTTGCTGTATTACTTCCTGTGATGCTCACTCGCTCTTTCCCTAATGCTTCTTCTTTCCCCCCCCGCATCCTCTAAATGCTATCTGTCAGTAGGTGTTGCAGGACTGATAGAGGCTCGTCTGTTGCCTTTCTCATTACAGCGGGAGAGACAAAAACCCGGTGAGCGCGGTAACCTTTCATGGAGACAGAGGGAGGGAGGCATCCACACAGAGCCGGCACCTCCGTCTACTTGACATAACCCTATTACCGCTTCCTTAATTTGTCCCGCCGTGACAACTCGCAGCCAAAGAAACGGTTAAAAGAATGAGTGAACAAAAGCTGCATTGCATTACAGGGAGGGGAGGGAGTTGTTGAGGGTTGAAGACAATGGGGAGGCAGAGCTGATGCATCAGCCATATTGGATCGCATTATCTGGAGGTGGGCCCGACATACTCCACTTAACTCATCGCTCTCTGTTGCTGCTTCGAAAAAAAAAAAAAGAAAATATAAAACAGAAGCCTTGTTGATCACTGTTTTAAACTTTCTGCACATCTGAGCTGATCTTCTTAATCAAAAGATTTTGTCAACAGCTTCAAAAAGCTCCAAAACGGCAATAATGTTTTATTCCTTTTGGCCTCGTTTCCCCTTTAAGTGCGGCGACTTTTGTTCAATAACGTTGTAATAACATTTCTTCGCTCATTTAATATTTACAAACCAGGTTGTGAAGGAGCCTTCGCCACTTCCTCTTTGTTTCCTAAATCTGTTTGTACAAAATATGATCAAAGCGGCACGCAGACCGAGTGTACCTCAACATGAAAATGGCAGCACCTCAGAAATAACTAAATGACTCGCAAAATGAGTAACAGCTTCAAAATGGCTGATAATAATAATAATAAAAGCCACTGAAGTACGAGCTCGGTGAAAGTGCCAGACACTCAGACAAATGTGACACTAAATCCTGCATTTGGCACATCCTAAGTAAACAAAAGTGTTGATAAAAGGAAGCCAAAGCAATCTTCTTTTGTACGCAAACATTTGCAACAACAACAGCAAAAAAAAAAAGAAGAGGGCCTTCTCTTCTTGTTTCTTCTTCTGTGCCAACACAACGTTTCAGCTCCGACACCTCAAGAGACGAGTCTCAACTCAAAGACAGACACGTTTCTGTGGAATATCACACAACTAATGAGCTGAAATGTTTCAAACTCACACACCATTTCTTAAAATCACATCAAATAAGCAATCAACAAACAGACGCATACGTAGATCTGCTATTCTGACCTGCGGTGGGCGTTTGGACAGGAAGTGGTTTAAACTAGAAATCACTGATTCATATGATAGTTGGATCAAGACTGAAGATGACTTTATGGTCTTCAATACAACATGTTTAAATGATGCACCCATAAACCGACGGGAGAGACGGATTGTGATGCTCCTGCTTTATTTGGCTCTAACCAGTTTTCAAACATTCAGTCTGACTTTATTTCACTGACGACACGTCTGGTATTCTTTAAAACTTCACATATGGACACGATAGCAAGGTCTTTAACAGTTTTTGAACAACAATGGCTCAGATTTATCAACGTGTGAGGACACACACACAACTTTGTTAGAAGAACACATTCAGTTTTGGTTTTCATTGGCTTTTTTGACAATAGAAAAAAAAGCAGAATTTAAGAAGAAGAATTTTGAATGGAGAGCATCTACCTTTAATGGAGGAGCTCTACAGTGTGGTACTCCCACTTCCTCTCCAGCAGAAGAGGTGAATATGTCTTCCACTACAGTTTTATGTATCTACCAGCAGCAACAGAGGTGTGCGTTGAATTTTCATGAGGAGAAAAAACAAAAACAAACAAACAAACAAACAAAAAAAATTGTGTCGCTGAATACTTAATAACGGGCTCTGTGGCTAAAGAGACACACAAAAAGAGTTTTTGTGCTCCGGAGATAAATTCCTCCTCTTCGACTCTGGACTCCGGTGAGCACCTGTTTTGCAAGTAGACTGTCATGTTTTGGAGAAGCACAAAGTAGGACGAGCGTGTTTGGAGCGTACTGGTGGCGGTTGAATTATCCAGCGTTAACAGGAGACGGGGCTGGTGGGGCCTCGCGGTTCAGGCCGATCTCTGTCTGGCCTCTGATCTGGGCTGCAGCGGTGGCAGCCGCGGGTTCAACACCTGAGCTGTCTATGTAGAGAGATTAAAGGGCCCGTATCGATCCACAAGAGCTCATGCATTTTGCATAAGGGAGACATTGTCAAAGAGGCGTCTCAGATTAAAAAAAATAGCAGAGGGAGAGTTCTGGAAAATATGCTGAACTCTGTGAAAAATCTTAATGTTGAAGTGTTATGCATGTAAACTCCCCGTTATATATTGGATTGCCCGTGAACTCTCATCGACCTGAGATATTACTCGTTTTTCATTTCTTCTCCCCCATCACACCACCTCCGTCTTCTTCTTCTTCGCCTCCATTTTTTTTTTTTTTTTTGCTCTTTTTGGTGGTTGAGGTTGCAACGTAAAGTCGGAATGTGAAAAACAAGCCCCCCCCCCCCAAATAAAAAAAAGAAAAAGAAAAACTGGCAGCCTGAGAGTGTCTAATGGCGGCAGTGAGTCCGTTGGCGAATTCTCAAGTAGAGTGTGAATTATTTAGGATGTGTGGCTGGTGTGCAGAGCATGAAGCCACCCCACCCATGCACATTGGCCGAGAGGACTCAGTGTGCAACAAACACGCTTTATTTCTCCTGATTGCCATCAGTTCTGCTGGAGTCAGAGATGGAGGGTTGGCTTTCAGGACAGAGTGGATTTTCTGAGCCGAGCGAGGAAAAAGAAACTATTCAAAAGATTTCCTTCTCTGCTTTTGCACAAAACATTAATCTGCCAAATCAGAGCACAGAACTCACTTTGACCCATTTACAACTCCCATGATGCAACTGATTATTCATCATCAACATTTCATGCAGGTCATCATGCATGTTTAAAGGCACGCCACTGTACTGTAGCAACCCCCCCCAACTCCTCCAACACAGTCTAAGAGCCCCTTAGAGCCTCCTTATCCTGCGAGCACATGTCAATCTCACCTGAACGACCCCCGATAACAAGACAAAAGCAATCAATGTCTGATATTGGCCGGGTGGGAGAGTCAGGAGGGATGGGAGGGGGGCGATAACGCAGACACTATCAGCGAACACCAACAAAGACGGAGATTTTCTGCGCGAGGATGATTAGAAATGCGGCGGCTGCTGTGACACGCTGATCTGCAGCAGTTAAACAGAAGCGGCTGTCATCGCTGGCAAATGATGACGCCGAGCAGCGATAGAGGAGATGGGATCTAGATGTGTGTGTGTGCGTTTGTGAGGATTAGAAGGGTTGTGTTGATGCAAAACACAGAAACACTGTACACACACTGAATCAGGGCCACACAGATGGAAACACTCAGGTGAGTCACTGAAAAACAACAAACATACAAAACTGAACTGCAGCCGTAAGACATTCAACCTGTTCAGGCTTTTGAATATTTAAACTCAGATTTGTTTGACTTAAGTTAAACTAAAATAAAGCAGATGAGCAAAAACTGCTCCAACTCACTGAGCAAGAGGAAGAACGAGTCAATTCACTTCAGTCGTCAGGCAGAAAGCTGACACAACACAATAATTTATATTACAGCTTATTTTGATGAATCAGTTAATAGTACGTCGGATAAGTATTAAATAATGACAACTCCGCCATCATTCATGAAGGTAACATTCAATTTCATCAACATCTCTTTTCTCCTTAAACTGCAGAACCAATCTGAAACTGACTCTCTGACGTCTGGAGTCATTACTGCTCCAAAGGGTGAGCAGAAACTTCAGACCAGCTCTAGAATGACCCAAACACATCAGAGGAACTTTTCTTTGGTTATCCTTCTTTAGGAGCTGATTGAACAACAACAGCTGAGGAGAAAACTGAGCAGTTTAAACAATATAAATCCTACAAACTCAAATATTCAGCTGTTTGCAGAGAGAAATGATTAAATCTGCTCCTCACCAACTATAAACTCTCATTCCTCACATATATAAAGCTGAAATCAGGCTCACTGACAACCAGCCGCCAAACTAATTAATATCTCGCGCTTTGATTTGCAATTAATGTTTTCAGAAACAAATTCAAAAGATAATATTCCATGATATCACCTGGCTCCCTATGTGGAAGCCATGAGAGCGCATGTTGCTCGTGCAGGTTGTTTGAGGGTAATTTTTCCTGCATCAAAAATAAAAAAATCTAAGCATTTAAGTAGATTGCACACAAGCACGTCCTGGAAGCTTGATCTTACTAATCTACAAATGGCTTCTTGTTATTAAACCGCTAATTCAGAGGATTAAAGAATCCATGAGAACACAATCCCCTTTACTTCCTTTCCAGGGTATGCTGAAGGTGGCTTAAATATTAATTAAGCACAGGCACATACACACACACACACACACACACACACACACACACACACAGCGGTCTGACAGCATACAGAGCTCACACTGCAGAGCACTAAGTTTGGATATCTGGGAGTTTCCTCCTGTCTTTGTCTCATTTTGTCAAACAGCTCCTCCTTTTTTTTTCTCTGAGACAAACACACAACCGTAGAGCACACAGACACACACAAGCCTTTTTTCATTTGGTAGACAACCTCATCTTACTGATGAATTCCTTTCATTCTTTTTTTAGGATGCTCAGTGCTGTCATCTCGGCTCTCTCCTCTCACATCAGCACCAAATCCTTATTTGACTCCGCCTCCCCCTTTTTTTTTTTAAATAAAAAAACTCTCCGAGTGCGTCAGGAGGATTTTTAACAGGCTTATGCAACCAAAACTCTGAGAACGAACACACCTATGTTGCTGTTGTTTTTTTTTTTTCCTGTTCAGGGCAGCATGTTATTTACTGTTGAAAACTTTTTGCGTTCTGATTATTGTCATCAAAAAAACCCATGTTATGTGAAGAACCTAATGTGAAGAGTTTGGAGAGGTTAAACTCCTCCGCTCCTCCCACCTCCATCTGAAAACACAATATTTCCACTTTGGAAAGAAGAAACAAGCTAAATCATTTTTATTGTGCCATACGTCAAACATAAAAAAGTCTCCAGCTCAAACGGAGAAAAAAAAAGTGCTCATATTGTGGGCCAAGGGTACGTCAGCTCCTTCTGTAAATTGTTGGAGTCTCTTTCTTTCTGATTAATACCTTGTTTCAACATTTTTCAAACAGCAGTGATCTCATTTTTTGATTGAATCCATTATATATAGCACATTACACATTATATATAGTGCATTAACACTGACTCTAATAATACATTTTGACATGCTTGTCTTGCTGAAGCTGCACAAACTGCTGATAACGTGGCTCCAACACGCCGCGTGGCATTAAATGAAAAGTTAAATTATGAACCGATCTATTCCCAATTTTAACAACATCCTCTGACGACACATTATTTTAAGCGTTCCTGTTAAAAAGAACGACATTATGAATATAAAACACCTCAAATTATTGTAATATCCGTACGAAAAGGAAAAAGTTCATCTCACCCGATTCCTGCTGGTTTTAAAAATGGAGACAGTAAATTGACATCGAGTGTCAACCGTGTAAAAGTCAAAGAGTCAAATCTGCGTCGCAGCTCAGGGAGAGAGAGAAACTACTCGCAGCAGATCACATTACCTGCCTTTTTCACTGAAATAAGCAGTGTAATTTATCCTGACCTTTTTAGATTACTATGAATGTGCTGTCTGTGTAATTTTAACTGAAGTCCTCAGCAGCTTTTGCTGGTTTGGAAACCTGAGGAGGCGGCGGTGGTGGTGGTGGTGGTGGTGGTGGCGGCCGCTGATGGGATCAGTGAGCTGAAGCACCAAACAAATACAGAGGGACCGCCTCAAACACGCATCCAGGAAAATCACTTTATTCCATCATCATCATCATCATCATCGCCGCGAGAGCTTCATCTTCAGAGTCGGCGCTCCTGTTAGACGGATTCCTCACCTTCTTCAACTGACAGCTAATAACAAAAGTAGAAGCCTGTTTTAGCTGTGACAAGTGTTTCAGGATTAGAATTTAATTCCTAATGGGTTCTCTGGTAACGGTTTAATTCACTACCTATGTGATATCAATTCCATTATAATCTCATTAAGCTATTGCACACTGAGGTGATTTCGAATGAATGTGAAACAGCCAACCGTACGCTCCCCTCTAATTGAGCAATACTTTTTATTCATTATTATTGCCCATTATTAAATTAATGAACTTAATGGACTTATTTTCCAAATTGCAAAGACCCCTGGCAACATGTTTTTAATTCCATTAGCAGACATATTGAATAAAAAAAAAAAAAGAAAAAGGAAGCGAGAGAGAGAGAGAGAGAGAGAGAGAGAGAGAGAGAGAGAGAGATGCACAGAGGTGTGTGGGGCAATTAGCCTACTGCTGCGACAGATCATCAGAGGCACAGTTTCCCTCCTCTCACCGGCGGGGGTTTGTCCATCTCGTCCTGGATGTGAGGTGACGGCGCTCACCTTCTCACCTTCACGCACACACACACTTCACAAACTTCAAATGTCACGTCTCCCAACACCGAACACGAGTGCTTCCTGTCTTTTAACCTCCAATCCGTGGCCCTCTGATATTAAGACACGCCGTGCATGACATGACAACACATCTGAATATTGTGTTGTAAGCCGAGCTAAAGCACAAGCTGAATAATATATGGGATGGATTTTCTGAAATGAGATCTTTCAGTAACCAGAGGCCGCCACGTGAAAAATTTGCCCAGAAGATGAAAGGATCTGCATAAAGAGAACGGCCGATCGATACGTCTCAAACTAAAATGGCAAGTCTTGATAAGGTTATTGAATTTTCTTCTTAATTAAAAAAGCATACAACTCCGCTCTCTGTCAAACGCTGCGGCACTGATGCTGCTGCTGCTGCTGCTGCTGATGATGATGAAGACGACGATGATGACGAGAGGAGGACCAGGAGCGTAGTCTTTTATTTATTTGTTCATTTGACATACAGGCCACAGTGTCGACACGTCATCAATCAGAGCGGCGGAGAGATCTCTCTCTGGTCGTGTGTCACATCTCGGGATGAAGATGACGTTCATACGGGTATTAATTCTGACTACGTGTCACTCATCCGTCATTTTACTCTCATGCAACAACAACACTGTTTTTCCTCAAGGTAAAGTAAAAATGTCTGCAAAAACACTGACCTGCCCGGTGAATTATGTAACATACGAGACATTGCATCTGTTTTTCTTTTTTTTGAAGTGCTTCACTCTTCTCCCATATTCTAGTCATGAAGTTGCATATTTTAAAAGAGCCGAGCCCGAACTGTTCCTTGGCGGCGCAGAGCGAGCGCTGCATCGTATCACCGCCGACATCAGCGGAGAGGAAACTCTGCTCCCTGGAGAGGATGGTTTTACATTCAGCCGTCAACCTTTTGGAGGAAACTCATTTCACTCTGCAGCGTCTGAATGTGCTCTATATGTTCCTCTGCGGCGACCGCCATGTGATAGCGCGGCATGTCAGAGCCACATTAAAGGCCTTTTAAAGAAGGTTAGGGCACCTGAACAAAGCCGCCACCACAAAGCCACGGAGCACCGGGGCAGAACGGCCTCGCACAGCCTGAAGGACGGCCGGTAAACAGACAGGGCCGGCGCTGCTGCTCGTTGGGAGGTCCAAGCCAAGTTGTTGACAACTAAATAATGTCAGCTTCTATTTTTAGACGAGTGGAAGCGTCTCCTGGTGAAGCCTGTTTTAAATATTAATTCCTGCCTCCACTTCGCTGCAGATCCGAGCACCTGACGAGCAAACAGAGGGAAACTGTTTGCACGATTCACCAAACAGCTTTCAGAACTGGTTGTCCAAAGGCATGCAACGCACCGGGTGTGAGCTGCGACCTGGCGACTCTGTGGCCATTTTGTGAATGCTTCACTACTTTTCACCAGGTGGGAAATTCTGTATCTGTTCAGGAGTTACAATATTTCTCTCAAGGTTAAAACTAAAGTTATTAAATAAAGAGAAAGAGAATCACAACTATCAGGCAAACTGAGCCGAGGTTTGTCAGGATCTGACCTGTTCTGATTGGCTGTTACTGTCTGTCAGTCACACAGTAGTCCCGCCCCTTAACCCCCCCCAAGTGGAGCATCATTTAAAAAATTAACATCATGTTGTAATGAAGACTGTAAATTAGAGACTGAGACCATAAACTCATCAGGGAGCAGGAGGGACATTTTCCCATAGACTTCAATTAGACAGAATTCAGGTGTAAACCTCCTGAACGCTGACTTCACTTAACACATCCAAACAAACAGTCCCTGATGTGAAATCTACCGACAGTGAAAAAGTTATTTGACGGTTTCTGTTTCAATGTGCGGCCTGCACAGCTCGGGTGTCCATTCCAGATTAAAACAGAAGAAAACAAAAACACAAGCAGAGTTTGTATTCTTTGGCCACAGTCGTGTTACATCCTCTCACCTGTATATATATATATATATATATATGTCGGGGATAAAATGACAACTGTGGCACATTATGCAGCACTTTCACTGAGAATTATTTATCAGCAGAAGTTCAGTCATCTTTATGGACTGGCCCTTTGCTCGCTGCTGAATATTTCTGTTTCTAGTGGAAGCTTAAACAGGAGCTTTGACCGGCTCACACCGGGCACGGAAACAGACAGGAGCTACAAATATACAGCAGATTATATAATTATCATGAAAACTACATGAGACCCGACGAAGGACACACAAAAATGCACACACACACACACACACACACACACACACAGACGGACGGACAGACAGACTGGCAGACATCGGCTGACACAGCGAGAGACAAAGGCTGACATGAGGTGAGATGAAGTACTGTTTCTCATCATGTGCTGTGCCGGGCTGAGTGTGACCCGGAGGATGGAGGTAGGCCTGGGGCATGGCCTCAGGACCGGGGGGGGGTGGGGGAGGGGGGCGGAGCCATGGCAGCCTCCGCTGAGACTTATAAAATCCCAACCACAATTTACTGGGAAGACTCAAATTGCGGCGACCGGTGGCCGGCTGTCAGCGCCACTCTTATTTGCTTCATTCCCTTTGACACTGCCTCTCAATTAGGGTCATAAATTCCATGAAATCGGTCAATAACCTATAACACTAATGTCACTCTTCTGCCATTAATTTTACAGCCTGTGTGCCACACTGTTTCCTCGCCCCCTCTGCGTGACAACTGGGGTTTATACTCCCTGGGATTGATTGAGAGGAGTACATAAGAAGCTCTGACTGCAGCTTTTGCAACCATAAAGATAAACACACATAAAAATATGAGATTACCAAGCAAACATGGCTGGATCAGCCCGACCCGACAGCAGAGTAATCCAGGTAGAAACGAAGATAGCTCATTTAAATAAAGTCTTCTTCACAACTTTTTTCTGTTTGCACCGGACCAGAATCCAGCTCACATCAGTAAATGCTGACATTTGTAAAGGGGCGAGCTTTAAGTGCCAACGACATCCAAATGAAAGTCAGAAATATCTTTATTATTTCATTTCACTTCAGTGAGCTCATTAGTTCTGCTTTTCTGAACACTCTCCTCCTCAGCATGAATTTCTAAATGTGATTTCCAGACAAAATCTCTGGTGATGGATGTTCAAGCTAAAATAGTAAAAATACAAAAATTTCCATGAAAATGTGTAATTAGTTATACACATAATAACATATACAGTATTTATATACTGTTAAAAAAATTAAACTATTGTGTTTTAGTATTTTTACACACACACACACACACACACACACAAAAAAAAAAACAACTTTTTCTTTTCTTTTGTGCAGATAAATATTTGAAATCACATTTAGGAATTCATGCTGAGGAGGAAAATGTTCATAAATGAGAATTAAGGAGTTGAAATGAAACTATAAAGATACTTACGACTTTGATTTGAGCGTTTGGCGAGTGATGGAGTTTGGACTCCAAATGCAAACTTACTCCTTCATGCAGCATTAACTAAAATTTCATGTCTACGATAGAATGATAAAAAAAAAGATCTTTAAGAAGATGAAATATATTAAAAACACAATTTCTCTGTCCTCTTTGAGGCCTGTGACTGTCCTGCTGTCAAAATGCTTATCCTCGCTGCAGGAAGCTTTAAATCTCAGAAACGCTTTTGTCAGTGATATCACTGCATCCACCAAACCTCCTGCCTGCGGTGTCTGCTCGTGTATTTTAAAGAGCACAACTTGATGAGTCTATTTGAACAAGTTGAGTCTAAAATTGCAAAAATTGCACAAATTACATTTGTTGCTTTGAGAGGGAGGGCAGGAGTGGTTTTTCTTATCATGCGTGGCAGGTTGCCGGTGGATGTATCTCACAGGGGCTTCTCCTCCAATCTTTCTCCGTATGTGAGAGCTGACACTTCAGGGCATATCTGTGGCACGGGCGTGTTAGCGATGCACACACCTTCTGCTGCAAACGCTGCCGAGCAGGATGAAGGACCGCCATGAGAGACTTGCTGAGAGTTGCTGGCAGTGCAACAGGCTGACTGCAGGAAAAAAAAAAGTAAAATAAATAAGACTGCTGAAGATAATTACCAGCGTGTGGCGTTTGGCACCGGAAAAAGCTCACTTAGACAAATACTTTTGTTCAAGTTCATTTTGAAGTGAAAGAGAGGAGAGGAAAGGGAAAGTCTGCAAATGAATGAGTGCTGAGAGATGCTGTTTCTTTTCTTGGATCAGCTGAAGTGGGACATTTTTTTTCCTGCTTCTCTCAGGGTTAAAATGACACACACTGTGATCCTGAGACACACTTCAGGTCCTGCTGTCAACACTCAAATGATGTTTTTGTCTATTTTTAGGCTGAAGACGTCACAAAATTTGGGGCAAAATCTTCGTACCTTTACTCCACTTCGTTCGGGCTCGTCGGAGGAGCCAACGTTTGATTCTCCGGAGTCAGTAAAGAAGTAAAATGTCTGCTTCGCTTTACTTTGAAACATCATTCAACAAATGGCTCCATGTGTGATTCACTCGTTGGTGGTTCACTCAGTCACGAGTGAAAAACAGACAATATCACCTCATGTTCTGGCAGGTTGGCCTGTGTGTGTTGGCACCTTTCCATCCTACTACTCCACCGGCTCCTCATTGTTTTGCAGCTCATGTGCGCTCCTTTACTCTCCACTTCTCCTGAAGAGAGAGTGAAGGGGAGGGCCCTTTAAACAACGCTGCAGCCGTTAATCATTAAATCGGATTTTTATTTTTTCGCCTCGTCTGGAATGGCTGGAATTGAATTGATACGGAAGGAGGAGAGGGGGGCTCGACGGGGGCCGAGGCAAAATGGCCGCTCATAGTAACAGCTCACAAGCCCCTGGACAACCTGAGGCATGGCCATCCAATCCCACATCATTAAGGCTAGAGTCCTTTATTGTGTTGGAGGCATTAAATGGTGTGCTGGCTATAGCCCTGAAGTCACACTCCACTAGGAGAAAACAGCAGAAAAATAACGGCACAGCTGGATAATGACTTTTCCCTGGGAGGCTGACCATGTGTACAAAAGCGCTAATGATAGCAGGTGCAATAAGCGAGCGCAAGGCTTTTACTGCGTCCGGATCTATTTTCCTCTGCTAAACTCGCCAGTGATTTCCCCAGTGTAGGTGTCTTTCTGTAGTTTAAGAACCCCCCCACCCCTTCCTCCCCCCGCCACCATCGTCTCTCTCTCTCTGTATCTAATCTCTTTATCAGCTGTGTAGCTAATATCAAAGAGGACTGTGGTGTGAAAATCCTGCAAGTAAAACCTGCTGTCAGAGCCTAATCACAATTAGCCGGGCTGTAGACCCATTAGCCCCGAGGGGAAGAGACCAAAAGCTGACAGAATTATTGTGAAAGCTACTGATTACTAATGAAGAGCACGAAGAGGGTGGGGCCTTTGGTGATAAAATACAAATAAAATACTTTTCCCCATCTGAATCGATTCTATATGTTGGCAGGATTACACGATAAAACAGCCAGACGGGGTCGGATCTCAGATAACCCGTTTCCTGAGCACGCTGACGTTCTGCTTCCTTAGCTTTGTAGCTGAGCTCTTACATCAGCTGTGCTACAAAGGCATGTGTGCCTTCCAGATTATAAAACATTAAGCTGGAAGTTAATGACTGATTGCAACAGCCGTTACTGAAACTTGTAAGGAAAAGAGAGCAACAATGCAGACAAAACAACACCACGTGCCTGCGGTGGGGGAAAAAAAAAAAAAGCCTTTGAAAGAAGCTCCTTGATGTCGAGCCCCAAAACTGTCCTGGCTGTCGGAGAAACTTGCCGCGGAGATAGAAATGTCTAAAGTTATTACAGCAGTCAGGTAAAGTGTGTGGAGACGTGGCCCCTGTAATGGGGGGCTGGAGAGCCGGCCAGCAACATCTAATGAAGGAGACTTGGGGAGTGCTAAAGAGTCTACGTGACACGACTCCTGATTCTCCCGTCTGAGGACACAGATCAATTAATACATTAACAAACGATTGCAAGCACTTCATCTTGCAATATGAAACCAGCGGGCTGGACTCGCCGAATGGCTGATCGGCTCTGCCTTCTGCAGCCCGTCCTGCCGTGCATTTCAACATCCTCTGCAAACCTCTAATCTCTCAGCAGAGACCACAAACATGCATTCTCGCCGCACGGCAGTGCAGCGTAAAGTGCTTCGAGCTAAAAATAAAAACATTTTTAAAAATAAGGGAAGAAATAAAAGAAAAAGTAACCTACACACTACAGCTCTGATTGAGCGTCTGCCTGAAGGGAATCCACTGCTGCTAATGACCACTGATCCACAGCCTCAGAGCGGCTCCTTCTGCCTTTTACACTCACTGTTGGTGGATGTCTTTTTTTTTTGCAGATAAAAATAAAGCATTAATGCAGGCCAAACACACCAACCATGTGAGCAGCCTGCGGCACACTTGAGCGCGTCGGTCGGGGGAAGTCTAACGTAAGCCATTGCTCCTCGCCATGCCATATATATCCAGTCTCCCCATTACCACCATCTCTGCTCGACAGCGAGGGCCCTGCACTGCTAAATTATTCATCACACTGAGGGGAGGACAGAAGCATGCATGGTTTCTCCACTCCATGCCTCTTCCCTTTTTCCTCTCTGTGTCTAATACAAAGGAACAGCCGGGTGGAGAGAATGATATACAGGCTGTCTCTCTGTCACTATATATGGCCATCGCAGGAGATCTGCTTCCACTTCCACCAATTACCATGCAGGAGTGACGGTCGGTTTGGGCCGGGCCCCGCCGTGGTGGACCAGACGGTCGCTGGCTCGCCCGCCGTTCATATGTTGGGGGGTTGGGGAGTGAGGTGGGTGGCACTCAGGGGCCCCATGCATAACCCGGGACGTCTTTGTATACACATTCATCTATATCAGTGGGCAACAGGGAAATGTAAGCCAAAGGTAATTGCCCCGGATAAGAACATCTGCTTGGTGAATAAATATTCTAATTAGGGGAGCTTGCAGGTTCCCCAGACTGATGCACGACTGACAGGCATCCGGAGGGACCGCAGGTAATGCTCACCACCTGCAGTTCAAACAGGAGGCGGTCCCATCCTCCTCATGCAGCTAAACGCTGGCCGACCAGCACACACACACACACACACACACACACAGTGTATACCGGAGAGATGGTAAATCATTGATCATGCACCAGTTATGATGATGTCAGGAGTGACATGTAGAACGCAGCGTTCTCAGAGTTTCACTTTTCACGCCGCAGAAAAAATGTGGCGTCTGCAGAAAAAAAAAAAAAAAAACAACCAAGCAAACCTAAAAACATAAAACACGAGAAGCTGAGAGGAAATTTATTCTATTTACCTCCTGCAGTGCGGCCAAACTGGAAATATCTAATATTTTATTTTTTAATTTGAAATGAGCTGCTCGTTCACGTGTTAGTGACCTCACAACTTTTTTGGTTTAATCAAGGATCCATTTTAGTTTCGCAGACTGCTCTGCTCTTAATCTGTTTGTTGCCTTCGTTGGCGTGAATGGTAACACAATTACAACACAAGATGTTTTTGAGTTTCTGTGAAGATTAAAGAACATCGATAGATTATAGATTGATTTCTGATTGATCCTCTAATCACTGTAAAGTTTATTTTTCAAATCAAAGCTTTCAAAGTCGATTCAAATCCAACAATCGTTTTTGTTGTCAATGGATGGAATATTTCAGATAATTATATCCATCGATCGTCATCAGAAAACAAATAAACAACAAATACTCCCTTTAATAAGTTTAAATGAAGAAGTTTTGCCTGATTAACACTCTTTTAGCTAAACTGACTTCATTTCATCAGCTCAGCACTTTAACCTCATTAGGAATCACCGTGATTTTCATCCTTTAGTTCCTTTTTTAACCCGACAAGTCGTCTTTCTTCTAACTGGAGCTCAGCAGAATGCAAAACAGCAGCAAAGCTTCACTGTCTCACTGTGGATTTATTATTTTCCAGGCAAGAAGATGAACGTCTGGCTCCTGCGATCAGTCAGAAAACGAAGCGTCGCGACGCTTCGGCGTAGAAAAGACTATTTGGGAGTTTTACAGGTGAATGATAAAATAAGGAGTCATGTACTGAACCGACGCTCGGAGCGAAATAATAATGTTCTTCTTGTGTGAGTAAAACGTGAGCGTGGTTAAATATTTAACCGTTTCACCGCTGAGCCTGAAGGGATGTAAACTGCTTCACTCTGCTCAGCCTGTACCTGTATTAGTGTGTGTGTGTGGTCATCGCTCCGAACGGCTGGAGGTGGAGAAAGAAGGTGAGCCCAGAGACGCTCACTCTCAATAAGCATCGACACCCAGGAGGCCTGCGTCGGACCGACGGCTGGGGCCTCCCCACGCTCTATTATTTCCTTTGAGTTATGACATAATTTGGAAACGCTACACCCTTCCTGTCACTTCCACTCTGCTTGGAAACAAAAAGAAAACTTTTCTCCTGCTTTGAATATGAGCTCATTTCTCCACTTAGAGTAACTTTGGCCCCAAAACATCCGCTCTCTCTCCAGAAATCTGAGCTGCGGATCAATACTCAGCGCCGTTTCATTCATCGCATGCATAACATGTTTTTGTTATTCATGTTTTACTCTCAAAAAAAAAAAAAAAAAAAATCTGGTTCAAGTAAAAAGTCATTTATAATGGAGCCATCCATGTAAAATAACTTCAAACCCCCACCTCTCCAAAAAATTGATGCTTTCTCTCTGGAAATCTGAACTCACGATCAATAGCTGAACATACACACACACAAACACACAAAGACTCTGCAGAACTCACATCTGTAACTGCATTACAACTGGGAATATGCGTTGCATTAGAAAATAATTTCGAGGGGATTAAAATGGTCTGCAATGTTGATTTGTAAGAAATGGGAGGCAAAAAAATAAAGAGTGTAAATGCAGCAGCAGCGAGAGCTGGGCGGGTATTGTTGTGGTGAGACGACAAACCACTGAAGAGACAAAACCAATCGGACTAATCACACATGATCTCAAACAGAATTAATCAGCAGCTTCTGTTGACAATCTGTAATCATCTTCCTTCTGTGCTTTATGTCACTTCATTTATGAAAAAAAAAAAAACTAAACTGGAGGAATTCAGCTGACTTAGATACGCGGGCAACAGAAACATCACATACACACACAAGAAAGAAAGAAAGAAACAAAAAAAGGCATTTGAAACAAGCGCAGACAAGGAAATCAAAATGTGTCCCCAGAAGACCCCGAGCAGCTCATTTTCAGATCCCGGTGTTAAATTGGAGAGATATGGTTTCAAATGACAGACATACTGCATGCTGGGTAGTTTTGACTGTCGGTGGAAGTTGAATAACAATACTTGTAAAGGTATCAGTGTGCGTAATGATCACACTCCGACATCCTCGCTCATTTAAAGGCTGAATAAATCCGACACGTACGCGCAGGCAGGCCTCTGTAGCATCTGGCTGCAGCATCCAGCCTCAATAAAACACATGGAAGTGGAAAACCATCAGCTCTGTTCATGCGTGTGGGAGGTGCAGCACACACACACACACACACACACACACATATTGACACTGCATTTGCTTGAATCACAATCCGACGCATATTCCACACACACACACACACACACACACACACACACACACACACACCCATCTATCTATCTATCTATATAAATATGTATGTGCACATGCAAACTCTCTGCAGTCGGAGCCGTAAGAGATCCACAGACTTGGCGGTCCGGTACTCACCCAAAAGTACATCATCATGGTGGAAGCGGGACGGGAGCGGGCAGGCGGGCAGACGAGAGCGGGGCCGAGCACTGGGACCAGTCCAGCCAGCGTGGGCGTCAAGAAGAGTCCGAGCGTTTGGACAGAGAGCTCTACTGATCCCTGTTCGACTGAGGCAGCCCTCCCTCTAAACTGTTCAATGGGGCTTGACTTGAGGTCCCCCCCCCCACCCCTTCACCACCACCAGCAGCAGCAGCAGCAGCAGCAGCAGGAGCAGCACTACCACCGCCGCTGCCACCCCCCCCCCACACACACACACTCACACACACACACTCACTCTCTACAAGCAGCTTGTTCTTCAGTTAATTTTTAAAAGCGCCCCTTTTCCTTTCTTCTCTTCTTCTTCTGAGCCAACACAAGAAAGAGAGAAGGGGGATTAAAAAAGAAGGCAGACGGGAAGAAGGGCAGCGAGCTGGGGAGGTGTTGTAACCTCTTTTTTCTTTTGACACTCTTCCACTCTACTTGCCTCTCCACACCACTCACTTCCAGACTCTGCCTCTCTGCCTCTCTGCCGCTCTCCCTCTCTCTCTCCCCCCCGTGCCGCCTCTTGTTGGTGAATGTGAAATCAGTCGGTACGGCACCGAAGCTCAACTAGAGCAGCAGCAGCAGCAGCAGCAGCAGCAGCAGCCTGCGCTTGACAGCTGCCTCCAGCGTTCCTCCACCGGAGCTGTGTTGCTCTGCATAGAGGAGTGAGCCGAACAAACCGGGATCCTGCAGACGGTACTGTAAAATTCAGCGTCCCGGGGAGGAGGGGGGGGGGGTGAGGGAGGGAGGGAGGCAGGAAGCTGGGAGTCGTGGTGGAGAGCTCTGTAGGTGGGGAGTGTGTGTGTGTGTGTGGGGGGGGGGTGATGATGATGATGATGATGCTGCTGATAGTGGAAGACTAACATCGTTCTTCTTCCTTCTTCTCGCCGTCTCTGACTGAGACGTTGCACTGAAGTTGTGGCAGTTTTACTTCATTGAAGAGAAGAAGAAGAAGAATACAACACAGAAAGAAAAAAAAAACACAAAACCCTTAAACCTTAAAATATGCCACAGGCATTTGGGAGGCACAGCCTATTTTCCACTTGTTTTCTCCTTATAGCTGCTGAGCTTCACTGTCTGTGCATTTCCTCTTTTTCCCCTTCAGTGTGAAAGCCACATTCAGGTCGGTGACCAGAGAGAGAACAGAAAAACCCTCTTTGTGGCAGATCAGAAGCCAGATCAAGTTGGTGTGAAACACCTTTGTGTGCCAAGCTATATTACATTACATGCTTTAGTGTGTTTTCCATCTGGCGGCTGTAAAAGGTGGAGGGGGGGTGGGGGATGGTTGGCTATCTTCTAGACAGCACTGTAACAATAAGCCTGCCTCAGCAAATTTCAAAACACATCATCAATACATGACTGGGAGCTGGCGCTTTTAAATATTAACCCTGTGGCGGCCGGGGCGGGCTGCGGAGAGCTCCGGCGGTTTTGCGGCATCCTCCAGCGCCGGATCATCCAATAAAACAGGAGACGTCCTGGGGGATGAGCTAATTTGCTGTAGGATCCTAAAGAACATTTGCCAGCTATGGAGAACATCGGCGTAATGAACACAGCAGATATATTCAGGTTACATTACCCCGGCGGTAATTGCCACATAAGGAGGGTGAGTTACATTTGCAGCTGGCTTTGAGTGAGAGGCCTCATTCATACTACCAAACTGTCATTCTAAATTGATCGGCCATTTTATTTCCCTCCCCTCGTTCTGAAGAGCAGAACAAGCCGAAGAATTGCAATTAGCGATTTTGCAAATATTGTGATGTTTTATTTTAGAACGGTTTATTTTCAGGAACGAGTTCAGGGGACGCATCATAAAATTCCCCTCCTTTTCCTCACATCTCCATCTCATCACAATCCAGCCTTTCCATTACTGCACACACACAATCTCTTCCTGGTGGCATTACCATGCACATACATACATACAAGCCCCCCCATATCTTTCTACATGTCCACCAGAACCCAATGGATTTACATTAGCAATCACAGAGAGGGTAGCCGCCCCGTTCCTACATCAATCTCTGATGGGAAATAAAAATGAAATGCACTTCTCAGGCAACTCGGATTAAGGATCACGCTTTTATCAAATACTGAAGTCTATTTCAAGTCCTGCTCATAAATAACTGAGGGGGAGAGAGGGAGGGAAAGAAAAAGGATGGAGGCAAAAAGAAGTGAAAAAAAAAAAAACAGACTGGAGGGGAAGCAGCAGACAGGCGGGGGTGATGTGGATGTCGACAGAGAGCATCATGGTCTGAAGCTGAGGGCACTCGGGTTTGGAGGGATTAAGGAGGAAAGGTAGAAAATAAGAATTTGAGAGCATTTTAGAATCATATAATCCCCATGTCTCTTTTCTAGGAATCTCCTCCAATTAGAGATGAAAAATGGAGTTTGGGTTAAGATGGCGTTGCTCAGGGTGCAGACCTCGTCCTTCCTGCTTCCCGTCTTCCTGATTTTTTTTCCCTTCTCCCACGCTCTGCAGTGCTTACCGAGGACGCGAGTGGCTTTTCCGACCATTTAGATTTCCCACCATAGTCTAGACACTCCCCGGAGACTCTGCCATCCATTACAAAGATAGAGCTTTCAGAGAGATGAGGAAGTGAAGGCCTCACACAGAGCCGGTTCTGCCTAAAATGTCCGTCTGTCTCAGAAGCCTCGCTGGCTCGAAGTCTGTTGTCTTAATATTTCATGATGATCTCACCTCTCTGCTGTAGTGAACTGCCGCTCGCCGTCAAAGCTACACGCTGATCGTGTCACTGGGAGACTCCAGAGGAGTCCACATCCTCCGACTTCTCACTCGTACCCCCCCCCCTGACTCCCCGGTGGGGGCTGTGGGCTGCAGTTATGGTTAAATTGGTGTTTCGTCCTCATTTATTGAACCCTCGTCCCTTCGCAGTCCAGCCTGGGCCTCTGCCGAAGCTCAGTCCTGAGTCTCTCATGTTAGTTTTCTTTAATCGCACACTCCACTTTATGGAGTGACCCATTTTACAACTTGCTGACGAGGATCCAGAGCTACGCTGGTTTTATCTGCCGTCGTGGGCTCCACAGGTAGATATTGACATTTCAATGCTAAACGCAGGTCATCGTGAACGTGAGAAACAGGGCAGGAAAAACACGGAGCTCCGTCAGCTCTTTCACTTCTGTCTCTGTCTGAAGGACGCTTCAGCTTTTTTTTTTTTTTCCTCATGCATTCTGGTATACTTTTATTCTGGTAATGGCAGGATGTCGGTCCAATTGCTGCTGCTAAACACTTGCAGTTAAAAAACAAAACCAAACAAAACAAACTGCTTTGTTGTGACATCACAAAGATCACTAAGTCCTGACAGCCTGCTTTAAAGCTCACAGACCTTTGATACTTTCACTGCATTAGTATAGAACCTGGACCTGATGTAGAATCAGAGACCACACGGGACCTTTAAAGGGTAAAAACACGTATGAGGTACTGGTAGCTTTTGCATGTTCGCTCTTTTGGTTGTGTACAAGTTAGCGTCACATCTTAATGTTGTAATTACTATTCTTACTTATACTAAGATACGTTAGCCACCTGGGGGCCTTTATTTGGTTGATTCAAGTATTTTTAAATTCAGCATATTCAAATTTGACTGCTTGGAAGTAATAACAAGACAAATAAATACATAAAAGATTTTCATGTCCTCCAGAGTGTTTCCCTCTGATGGTGCAAAGGGCCATTCAGTCCTTCATGATGGGAAATGGTGCCGTACCATCAAGACGCCCTGACAGCCAATAAATATGCATAAAATAACAAGGAAAACACACAGCGTTCCTTATTTTATTTAACTCCAGCTTTCTGACATAGCCTGCATATTTAGCCCCCAAAAACGGCAATATTTTGCTTCCTGGGCCTGGAAGACATCATTAAACATCATTTGTAAGCATACATTACACCACACACAGCAAATCGCCCATCTGCTGATTTTGGAGCTTAGTGTGTGTGAAACAATAAATCTATGGTATGGCGAAGGATCCCAGTAAAGAAACGCCCCTGTGCAGACGTACGTGGAGTGTATTAAAGCGCAGCCGTATGCACAGACTGTATGTCGTGTTAATAATGCAGTGTTTACATCTTGGCATTGAGCAGGCTCTGCTGGCCCAGGGCTGTGCAGTAATTAGGGGCTGTGTGTTGGGGATGTGAAGGCTTGCTGCATGTCATGCTGATACCACTGCAGGGCGGACCTGGCGTGTCGGCAGGAGGTGCGCAGAGGTGCTACACAAAGCTGCACCTTTCTGTCATGGAGGGGGGCGCGTACCTTTTGCTCAGCTGTTGCCCAGCAGTCTGAGTCGGGCCACAGAGGATGTCAGCGCAGTCATAGCCTGTCTGCACGACGTGTGTGTGTGTGTGTGTGTGTGTCTGAGAGCCATGTCTTCAGACACACCTGTTAGGAGATTTTTAAAACTCCTGATTCCACTGCAGCTTTTTCTATGAAGGTGTTTTCAGGAACCAGCCTGATGACATCACAACATTATCAGCATAAGACAAAGCCCTCAACCTTCTTCAGCCAGCTCAGATCTGGATCAGTCTGTTTGTGTGTTTATTCGTCCATCCTGGCGGACTGCTCCTTTAAGACGCCATACTGTGTTCCCTAAAGGCCACACAGAAGTGACTTTTGAACCGTGAAGTTTTGTTTTGCGTGTTCGTCATGAAGCAGCAGCTGGACTCTCGTCATCGCTTAGTGGATCTCTCTACAGGGTGACATTTAAATTTTACTTTCATAAACAGAATATGTATTTTGCCGTACGGGGCTGCAGGAGAGTCCGTCACTTCGCCGTGTGCAGCACGAGCAAACTGGAATCGTCAGAGTCTCTGTTTGACATTAATTGATAATCAAACAAGCCTTCACATTACACATTTATGAGATCAGCTGAATTATCTATTCAATGTAACCCAATTGTGTGCAACCTTTGTGCACCAATCAACAGTAATTCCCGACTCACAAATGACAGCTACAGCGACAGATTTAATCAATAATAAACATTGATGAAAACTTGCGACCCGCTCAGAAGGAGGGTAATTAACAGGAAGGAAAAATGTTGGATTCTTTTCTTTTCTGATTTTAGGAAAGGCACACTGCGTTGTTAGAATCTCCCACTCCAGCATTGCTGGGAGTAAACGGAAAACAAACACTCCTCTTCCCTTTGACAATTCAACACCACTTATCATTTATTATCCATTCCAGCTCTTAATTAAAACCGCACATTTTCTTTTTTAAAGCTGATGACACAAAAATACATTTCAAGAATTACATTTGGCCTTTTTCTAGTGCAAACTAGACACCAGGCTGGTCTCAGCGGGGGGAAAAGGCAGCTCGGCTTCACCTGTTTAAGGCCTGCAGATGATGCACTGCTGTTATGCCTCACATGGGACTCCCCCACATGAAGCCCGAGCACAGAAAACCTTTTAAGAAGCCTGATACGAAACAAGATGCTAAGATACAAAGAGGGTGCCTGGTCTTAAATCCACAGCAGATGACTGTCCCATCCTGCACGCTGAGTCTGACTTAAACCAACACATGTCAACAGAGCAGGCATCAAATGAAGCCCATTAGAGACTTGTGGGAGTTCTGCACCTGAAGCTTGTTTGGCTTCAGCAGAACTGCACAAAAGTCTTCCGACAAAATGGAGGTAAGTGTGCACAGAGGGGCCCGCTGCTCTTACCAGTCTTGTAAAGAGGGGCACTCCCAAATGCCAGAGGTGATCGTTCAGCAGTCCGCTGTATACCACGTTCCCGAAGACAGCGATGCTTCCTGACTTACACAACGTGTTTCCTGCAGGGACACAAAGAAACAGAGCCTGGCGTCATTGAAACGGACAGGAAGCAGCGAGCAGCAAGACGCTCTGCTCCGGGAAAGAAAATAAAAGGCAAATTCAATCAAAGGAAATCATTGCACAGGAAGAGAAATAATAGAGAATGCAGTATTGATTGTTATAAATATTGATTTCGGAGGTTTATTGACCTTACATGTAATGACGAATACGGATAGGTAGCTCCTCTAGAATCAATAAAGTTGCACAACAGAGTGAGTCCAAACAACACAGCGTAAAAAAACTAAAGTGTGGTGAGAAACATCTGGTTAAAAACACACAGACATTGTAAACACAGAACTGGATACGTTTTATTGTTGTGTTTTTTTTTTTATGCACTTGTGTTACAAGACCAGTGAGAGCTTCTGCTGTGAAATTAGGATCTTAAACGTGTTTACACACAATGAACGCAGACGATCTGAGTGTTATATGATTTGTAGATTCTTGTGATTGAGAGTGAACTCCTCCAGCCGCCTGTATTCAGTGATGCTTATAGAACCGGAGCGGATGAAGTTTACCACCCAGTTCGGCACATTTCCAGGTTAAATCAGAAGCTGATGAAGGTCATGATCCAAATTAAGATTGTACCTATGCAAGCAGGAAGTTAGACTCGAACATGGCCGAAGAATCACCATCAGAATAATAAGATATATGTGGAGAACGGAGAAGCTCCGGTTCCACCGAAGAAGAAATCCTATAGATCTTCGTTCACTCTGACACAAAAACACATCCTTCGGTCCTGGTCCGTAAACTCCGGCTCACAGTGCCGGGACGGGCCTTGTGTTGTTGGGAGCGTGGGGATTGGGTGCTGGGTTGAATGGTGACTAACAGAGAAGGGCAGAATCTCCTCCTTCTTTCTTCCATCCGTTATAATAATAAACATGTAAATATCAACAGTGTTTGTGTGTCTGTGTGTTTTCCTGCCTCTCTCCTCTCTCACATGTTGCCCGTTTGGCTGTTAGACTTTGTCATGTCATCACACATTAAAGAGAGAGAGAGAAAAAAAAAAAATCAAAGTTCCAGTTAAACTTTGACTCTTTGAGGCTTTTAATAAAACCAACAGCAGCCCGATCAGTGACAGACACACAACAACTGTGACACGCTGTCAGCGCCGTCTGTCCTCTCAGAGACAACCTCAATTAGCTCGCTGCCAATGAACGGCCTTGACAAGCAAAAAAAAAAACAAAACAGAACAAAACAAAACACACCGCACATGCCAACATACAACACACATCCCCAAGAGGGTGATGTGCTGCACACTGACGTCCCCATGTATGTGATGAATGCAGCTTATGGAGGAGGCACAGAAAACACAGGTCCCCATTGTAATTTCTGCACAAAGGAACGCTGCAAAGGCTCACCAGGGGTGGAGTGAAGCAGTGCTGACAAGCAGCACATGCATTATTTAAAAACAAAAGTAAAAAATGCCCATTAAAGTGTCAGTGGTGCTTTCGGCAGTGCTGGCTTGGGCGCGGTGTGCGTATTACTGTTATTAATGGGCCAGGCGTGGGGGGCATTGCTTCGGTGTGATTGCTCTGCTGCTGTTGCTATCTGCAGTTCAAGCCCCCCTCTTCGTTTTTCGTTTCTTCTGAGTGTGTGTGTGTGAGAAAGAAAGAGAGAGGAAGAGGAAGAGATAAAGAGCGTGATACAGACAGAGACGGAGAGACACCGTAAGACCCCGAGTGCACAGTCAATGAGCTCCTACAGCTAATATCATTTCACATTATTGAATGCATATTAAGGCAGAGAGACCTTGTCGGAAGAAAAAGAGCACCAGAGCTTATATCAAATTCTGATCTGGCATCACGGACATGCCTTAAAAGAAGAAGAAGAAGAAGAAGAAAATGCCGGGAATGTAGTCAGCATATTGAAAATAAGTGCACGCCATTTTTTCAACCCCCTTTGCAGTTTAAGATCAAGGGCTATACATTACAGCGACTGACACAGCAGAATGAGGTCATTGTGCATGTTGTAATTACAGCTGGGTAAACACTCTCGCTTTCTGCTGCAACGCTGGGAACACACCGAGCATGCAGAGCAAAAAAAGGAGGTTGGAGGGGAGGGGGGGGGGTTGCACAGAGAGGATAATAAAGAAACAGCATCTGCAAATATTTAATGCATCGGTGGGAATAAATAAATTGAGCAAAACGATCATCAGTGTTTGTTATGATCAATTCCACAGCACAGGGCAGTGCATTAAAATCAATGCTCGCAGGGTGTCGTTAACTGTTGGACGGCGGAGTGGACAAACAGAGACGCATCCCTGACCTATTGCTTCTCCAGTTTGTTCTGCCGTTAATGGTGTTTACGTGCAATCAAATTTTTTTTTTCTCCTCCATATTTGCATGTGGAAAATGTCACGTAGAAGAGACAGCTTCATTTCTCCCTCCTCCGAGCTGCAGAGACGGAGCTGTTTTATTTATTCATTATTTTATTTTTTATTTTTGGTTAGAAAAATGGATTCAACCTCGCTGCAGCAGCTGTGTTTCTCTTCAAACATAAACTGATGACATGTTGCTTGTTGGTTCATGATGAACTTCCTTTTTTTGTTAGTTGTTAATCCTTTTTTTCTCAGCAGTTGGGTGTTCTCTCATCTGCAGACTCGACAGTATTGAGTCCAACCTCTGATTAATTATTAATTGTGTAATTAAAGTGTGCGTGTGTGTGTGTGGACTGTGGAGGAATGCAACTTGCTGTTCACGTTGGATTATCTACCTTTAACTATTTTTGGCATTTCAGAATATATTCAAAGGATCTCAAACCTAAATCCTCAGGTGTTTACAACAAGGAGGAAAGCTTCCTTTTTTTTTTTTTTACTAAGAGAGTGATGCCTACTTGAGTTTGGCTCATTTTTCTTTTGGCTGCAAGTCAGAGCTTTTTTATTTTTTTATTTTTTTTATCTCAGAGTTTGGCCTAATGTAGATGATGCTGCAACCAATATTTCAGGATTTAATGCTTAGAAAATGATCCTAAATGCCAAGATTCAACCTTAAACGTCACAGTTGTTCAAACTTCTCTAAAGAGGCATTTATTATGTCTGCATGACAAACGGTGCAAATCAACAAAATGCATCATCATGCATCTGTCTGTATGAGAGTTGTTGTCGCCAAACTAGAAAGAATGGAGGAGATCGCTGCAAGTGTGGAGAGAAAAAACTAAATTAAAATGATTTCAGCTGAGACAGTTAATCAGAGATGGAGGCAGATTTGTTTCTCTCACTGAAAACTGATGAATGTAGAGTTTTTGTGCATTTGGCCAGTAAATGTTCAATTCTTTTTGATTAAAAAACAAAATGAATTAGAATGAGCGTCAGATTCTCTGATCAGACCGTAAAAACAAAGACAAGAGCCTTAGTGACTGTGAGGGGCGTCGTTGTTTGGAAGACTATAAGATTATTTATTAAATCTGAAAATAATCATACACAATGAATTTTGATAAATAAAAAAAAAATAATAATAGAACATTGAACTTATTTTTTTGATTTTTTTCGGTTTGACCAGAACTTTGGGTTCAAAATAAAAAAGTGGGAGAAGCTTTTAGATTTTTTTTTCTTTTTCTAAATTTCTTACATAATGCTTGGTAAAAATAAAATAAATAGAAAAACAGTTTGGAGTCTTTTAAAGAAACAGAAATCGTGCATGTGTGTGTGTGTCTGTTGCAGGCGGGTCGCTTTAAGAATTCAAACTCCAGAACAGTTCATTTCCACCAATGAGGCACATTGCTGCAATGCAATAAGGGAAAACAACACTTTTAATAATTCAGGCTCTGAGATCATGAGGTGGGGGGAGGGGAGCATGTGTCGAGGTGGACAGTGGCGGTGGTGGTGGTGATATGGGGGGGTGTGGTGGAGAGAAGACGTCTTAAAGTACCGCAGAATGGCTCATTTAGCTCCTGCTACGCATTATTAAAGTTGTATCGAACCCCCTCCTGGGTCTTTCCCAAAGTTTTTTTTTTTTTCATTTTCCTTTCCTCTTTCCCCAAAAGCCTGCGAGGTATCCAATAACAGCTACCAACATTTATAAACGACAGAGTATCCTGCACCTTAGAGGAAGAGGTAAACAATGGTGTAGCTCTTAATCTCCCCCCCACCCCCCACCAACCACCGCCACCTCCGTTCACGAGTCCCCCAGTCTGAAATTTGTCAGCGCTTTATCCTGTTTGAACTGTAATACCGAGCTCTCGCTGTCCAGATTATTTTCTGCCTGAGCTAAACCCACGATGCATAAAAAATGTGGGGAATGAACCTTGTATGGAATCAAATTGAGTAATAAAATCGTGTTCGCAGTGGCACTGATGGACGCGTGATGGTACCGTTAAGGACGTGTTCAAAGGTACCGTAAATTGCCTCAGAGCCTGATGGCAAAGAGATTGAATATGAATAATAATAAAAAAAAAATACTAAAAATGCAGAGACAGAAGAGAAATGGGAAAACGTAGATGTTCCTATTAATCTCTTTTTTTTTTGCTATCCAGGGAAAATAACAATAAATCAGCGCACACAACAGGTCAAGCTGGACGGCATCACTGTTCATTATCCTTAGAAAACAACCCGAACGTCCAGTTTTCTCACGTCTGATTTCCTAAATGATCATCTTTTGGAAAAAATCATTTTAATCTGCACTCCTGATTAAAGAGTCTGATGGCATCATTCATATTCTGCATCATCTCATTCCAGCTCCTAATTGAAGCCTCATGATGTTTACACTGAGTGAAATATTCCAGCCTGAGCCGCATCATCTCGTGCAACGGAAACTTTCCACATGGTTTTATGAACGTTTCCGAAGTATTCAGCCGGACGTGTTTGATATCTTTGGAAAGTACGTTACTGTTGATTTGGCTGCAACCCATGAACTCACGATCACGCTAATTTGATGTTTGGGAGATTCTGCGTCCGCTGAGTGAAACTAAACACCCTTCAAACTCTCACATACGCAGTGGTGGTCAACTGCTGAACTAGACTGTTCTTCTTTGTGAAAACTTGACATTTCAGAGATACCGTGAAAGGCTTTCAGCCGGCGGCAACAAATTATAATTAATATAATTTATGATTACTGCTTACATTGCACAATACAATGAAAAAAAAAAAGGAAAAGTAAAAGCCTATTAAAGTGTCCATTTAGGATATATTCACCATAAACTGCTTGCAGAGATCCTAAATCAAAGCCCACTGCGCTGGAAGAGACACCGAGACGGAAGACAAGAGGTCAGGAGAGCGAGGAGAGTGCTGGCTGTCAGGCCCGTTGTGATTGGCTGCTATATTGGTCTTTTATGAGAAATCAAATACAGTCCAGTCGACGCTCAGCCACGACGTGATGGATGTCAAACAGTCGGACTGATTACATATTTACTCTGCGACGTGACGCCACTTCCTGATGCGACACGTTGCTCAAATTTCAGAAAAACGATCATAATTTTATGCAGTCGATACAAAACGTGATGGATGAACAGCCACGATTCTGCAAGAATAACGTCGCGTTCGGGAAAAGATTGGGATTCGTACATCCTCATTTCTAGGTGACTGTCTTCAACATGCTGCTTTGGAGTTGTTGTTTGTTAAAAGTTAAGATGCATGAATGGAGGACGTTCCCTCAGTGACAGATTCTGGGTTTGATTCCACTGAAGCATTTCAGCTGACAGGAATAAAGTTAGTGAAGTAAATAACTACCGGCTCCAGAAATTCACCGCCACATGCAGCCAAAATCTGAAAATAAGAAACGCTCTTCCTGCTTCGTCCGTCCAAGCTGGCTAAACACGGACCTTGTTTTCATCACAGATATGCAAATTAGCCACGTTGCTAAGTGGATTTTTTTGCTGCAGAGCCGCAGGGCTGATTAGGGCCACTTCCTATCCACAGCATGCAGAAATGTATACACACCTACATACAGTAGAGCGCCACACTGCATTACTATTCTCTCTTTATCGCTGCTCTCTCTGTCTCTCATTACTATTCTCTGCTTTATTCTCCGTGGTCTTCTCTCTCTCATAACATGGCCCTGCTTTAATAGATCGGTTGTTGAATTTACAGTGAAAATAATGTACATTTCTCTGCTGTAATTAAATTATTATGAGCAAAAAATGGAGACGAGAGGGCGCTAATAAAGATCAAAACCCAGCAGAGACACACAGAGGAAATGATCTTTGACCTCAGAAAAACATTGTTCTTCCTTGATTGCCTGACGTGTGCTATCTGACCAAAAGTATGTGGACGCCTCGACCACCTTGTGCTGGAGTTCAGTTTGCTTTTTTGTTTTTGAAGGGAGAGTTTAATTCCTCAGCATATATTATCTGTGGCAGTAGCCTGATAATTTCCTTTTTTTTTTTTGCGTTAAATATTTCATGAGCTAAACCAAAGATGGTGGATGACGGCTCTTAATTGGAAAATGAAGCCAACACAAAGTGTGTTGTCACGGAGGCTGTAACGTGATGGTGCGCATAAAGAAACCTACTTCTCAGGTCTTTATCTGTCTCTCTTTAACTTGCTTCCCTTCATTCGGTGTTCTGTCTCTTTAAGAAAAGGCTCCTCTCGCTCTCTTCAATCATCCCTCATTAGCACAGCGCCATGTTCACTTTAGATTAATAAGTCTTTGGCACTGGGCGCCATTTACCCGCCACCGGCCTGGACTCTAAGAACCGGGTGGGCTGGTGGGGCAACTGGTATAATGACTGGGAAAGTTGTGCTCTTTCTCCTTTGAGAAGCAGCGAGGATGACAGAGGGAGGGGTGACTGCGCTCTCATCACCATCATTATAATAGTAATTATTATTATTGGTGTAAGAAAAGTGTGTTGTTGCTGTCGCGGAAAATCCGACTAAAAACAGCAACCCTATTTGCTACAGTCATTTCCATTCCTTCTTATCATTATCTCTTCATTATCATTATCACCATTACGATCGGTCACGGCAGTATTATCCTAATTGTTCGCAACATACTGCAGCTAATGGCAACCTCAAGATGCAGAGAGAAATGGGGGGGTGGCAGTGCAGGAGGTGATGGGGGGGTGGGGGTGGGGGTGGGGGTTAATGCAGAAATGAATAATGCAAAGACAAAACGAACAATGAGAAGAAAAAAAAGAAACAAGAGAGAAATGTCTGAACTGCCCATTTTTTGAAAATATTCTGCAGACACAAGCGAGAGGATAGAAACCAAAAGCTGTTTTGATGTTTCAAGTCTGGATGTGCGTTGGCAACAAGCGAGGGCCTCAGGATTCTATCAGATTATTGATTGTTACCAACGCTTGAGTCCTGCTTTACCACCCTTATAAACAATCCCTCTGTCGAGCACACTACAGGGTAACAAATGATTTTATTTCATAGATTTTTGGATTTGACTGATGAATTATTCATTGATGTTCTACCCTTGGTGTGAGGGGATGGTGGGGGAGCGGGTGTTGAAAAGGAAAAGGACAAAGAAATAAAAAAAAGCACGAGCTCGTACACATGAACTATTTCTCCTCCAAAAGGTCCTTTTTTTGTGTGTGTGTTTTTTTTTCCAGTAACCTACATCAGCTCTGCTTTGTCAACATCAGCTGAGTGAAAACTCCCAGGGGCCGACAAATCTCCTGTAATCTGCCAGACCCCCCCACCCCATGTCCGGTCTTGTTGTTTTTCCTGTATCCGTCTAAGTGTTATTGAGTCTGCAAACTCAGAAAAATTGTTATCAATTTGGATCCAGTCCAGCACCGGTGAAACACACGGAGCCTGTGAAATTACACCGGCTTCAGCGGCGCACGCTCCGGGCCCAGATGTTTGGGATAATGTGACAGTAAAAGCACGAAGAAAGATGGTTACAAACGGTAAAATGTCACCGTTTAGACTTTGTGATGTTTTCTGCTTTGTGAAGTGTTTAACTGTGGAGGTCAATTGCTGCTCCCTGATTTGTTTGCGTGTCGCCCGCCACAGGTGGATCACATCGGTGAAAATCCGAACCTGGGAAATACTGGACTGCAGCAGCAGCAGGGGGTCTGTGAAATATAAAAGCAGATCAAGCCACGCTTTGCAGGCGGATGGGGTTAAACTCAAGAGAAGAAAACAATAACTTCACAATGCCGTTTTGCTGATTTTCCAACAACACTTCTTCTGCTGCTTCTGCTGCTCATACAATAAAAATACATAACAATGCAGCTTCTTTGTGAGCGCAACAGCACCAGCTGGAGCTGCACCGAAATTAACTTTAATGCCATTCCCTCTAGAGTGAGAGACAGAGGCCAAACAATGTATCCGTGGTAGTTAACTTCCTGAAAAATAGCCAAAATCACCGGGGATGATGACTGTTGCATTGCATCTGACATTTGTGTTGTATCCAGTGTCGGACCGAGGCGCTCTCAATTGCACCCTGGAGGCTGGAGCCTGCTAACTGAAGAGAAACCAGGTCAACTGATCGGGGAATGGTGTTGTTATCTTTATATGTGCATGCTGCAGAGACGTTGGCACAGCTCGCACCGTTTCACAAAGCAATCGGGGCCAGTTATCGACGCACGAGTAGCGGGGCTAAACTACAGTAATCTACTCCAGGTTTACTAATGAATCGCCATTTAGGGACACGGCTCAGCCCTGCATCAGACTGAGCGTGGGTGGGGAAGACGCCGGGCGTCATGGACTTGACATCCCATCATGGCTGGGGGGAGGGGTTGGTGGGGTGCTTGCTGGCAATGCAGAGTCTGTTTGTTGTGCATCCATCAACTCCGGTGTCCTGCCCAGGAGCCGATCGATAGCCAACACAAAAGCTCATTGATGACAGACAGCTCTTGACAAACATATAGCATTTTTTCTGTCTAGTATAGCAATAATCTCCAAGGTCACCCCGAGTCATTCAACGGGGGCTGCCAGGACCGTGAGGAGCTCATAGAAAGCCTTCTCTGTGTCTTTTCATACGAGGTTGGTGGTGGTGAAAGAAAGAAAGAAAGAAAAGGTCTGATGCATTTTAAGTCAGTGCTGAAAGCTCTTGGCACATTGTTAGGCAGCTGTACACAAGCAGAATGAAAGCAGACATACTTGACAAGTGGTGGGGCTGCCATGACATGTCACTGACTGACAGCTGAACCCCCCAAGGACACATGACTAATCAGATACTTAATGGTGTAATGGAAAGCCAAATGAGTGGACAGTGTTGGTCAGCTCGGATCAAAGAAAAACTGCAGTTAATATTTCAGGACTGTTTGCACGCTGAAGTCTTAACGCTGCGTCTCCCTCCCGCAAAAATGAGTTTGTGTGACAGCTGAGGAGATGGACAGCCACACACACACTCAGACTACAGGTGTGTTAGGGCACAGACTTGGAGTTATAATAGGAGGGCCAGGCTCCCCCCCCCAGGCCATCCTGCCAGCTGGCTGGACTGAGTGTGAGTGATGCTCGAGCGAGGCAGCCCCATTAGAGAAGTGCTGGTGGTGAGTGCAGGATAGCTCAGGTAATTAAAGCCAAACCAAAGCAGGCAGGCGAGGCGGGGGCTCCCAGATTTATGTGGCTGAGTAATGCACATACTGAAGTCAGCTCGCCATCCAAAGGCCTCCCTCACTTACAAACAGTCTCAAGAGGCATTAGCTTCCTCACCACTCTGATGCAGCCTATTACTCCCCCTCTCTCCTCCTCGCTCTCTCTCCATCTTGCGCTTCATTTAACGGTTTTGTTTTGGATCCCTGCCTCGCTCTGTGACTCCGTCAGATAAAACATCCAGATCTCTGACGATTAAGACTAGATTTAGATGTTCTCGGCGCACATTCACTAAAACCTTCATTACTACCGCCACTACGGAGACCTCCATAACAGGCTGGGTGCTGCTGTTTTGCCGGACAAAAGTTAGCTACCTCGAGTAACGATAATAAAAAAGGAGTTTGCACGTTTGCACGGGTTTGCTGCAGCTTTTTCCTCTCACAGTCATGCACTATTAAACTGCAAAATTTTTACTGCAAAAGTGGGAATGGCTGTTTGGTCCACCCTCGTGACCCTGGAAAATAGAAATGCAAAGAGCTTAAACGAATTTCAGCTATTTCACATTGTTAGAATTACCAAGGTGACTCTCAGCAGAGATACTTTAATTCTTTGTCACTTCCTATAAAAACATAGAAAAATTATCCTTAAGTAACCTTTTATAGGATTGTTAACATCTTTAGAGTCCGATTTTAACATTTACAATAAAGTGTCAACCCTCTGTTAATAGGTAGGGACGTTTTCCCATAGACCTCAGTACAGTCCCCACCAACATTATCTAATTAGCTAACCCTTCTATCTCCATTTTGATTAAAGAGATACAGACATGACGTATCGTTAGTAGACACACTTCTGGTCACTCCGGTCTTTGTGTGAGTGTCTTCTTTATACTCTTGTCATTGTGGGGAGGAGAAAAAAAAATCTAAGTTGTGGTGTGTTTGTAACAGCTCGTCACATCCGTCTGACACCCATTAACATGATGTTAAATAACTGCGGGAGTGATAGCAGCGGTGTCTGAGCGGCGGAGAAACAGTTCAGAAGTCAACGCTGTCAGGAAACTGTCAGAGTAAAATCTCAGAGATGAAGCTCTCAGAGGAAACCGACCACACTTGGCATTGAGGTTTTTGGTCGATCACACCTGTCAGCCTGCACATCAGCCGCTGATGTGGGCCCTTGTTAGCCGACTGATGATGTGAATAGCTTCACAGTGCCCTGTCTGCCGGGCGGCCGGACGTGGATCAAGTTATTCCTGACCATAACTTAACCCTACACCCGCTGATCAGATAGGCCTGGGCCGGATCGGCTCACCGGCTCAAACAGAGAGCTGAGATCATGAGTTATCCAGTAAATCCAATCCCATCTCCACAGATGGAAAGACAGCAGCAGACACACGGACGTATCAGATGGACAATGCTTAGATTGTCAAACAGAAAAACAGATCAGCGCCAGAGAATGAGAGACGGGCAGCTGAGTCCTCTGGGGGGAGAGCCAAAAAAAAAAAAGCCAGATGGGCAGACAAGCACAGGGTAAATCATGGAGAAGCTCCTCAATGCTGGAGCAGTATGGAAAATGGCAGCACAGGTTGGGAAGAGTTAGCCGCAGTGTGCAGCGGCTAGCATTATCAATGCTGACAGCCAGACAAGCCGTTTATAGGGAGAGGAAAAAAAGCATCAAGGAAATCCTGCTCTTGTCTATCCCCAATTGAATTACTGCCATGATCCAAAGATGGGAGGGGTGAGGTCGGGTGAGGGAGGGGGGATAATATTCTTTGACGCTCCAAAGGGGCCGCTCCAAATGCTCACAGAAAATGTATATCCATACAGCGCATCCCTCAGGGCTCACATCTCACAACTTTGCCCATCTATTTTTATTTGTTCCCCGTGCTTCTAGTTAAAGCAGTGCTGCAGCCCACAAAATGGACAGAGTGGGGGAGGGGGGCGGGGGGGGTGAGAGAGGGTGCAACAAGACACACTGCTGGGAGTGAGCGGGGTGGTAGATCGCATGACCCCCGTGGTGTTGTTGGAATACTAATGTCACACAAAGTTCCCCGGCAAAATACGCAGGAACAAAGTGCAGAGGGGAGTGCTGCAGAAAACACACACACAGACACGGCACGGCTCGGGCCGATGTGCACAAGCTTCCAGAAATGACGGGGGGGCGGGGGGGGTGACAGGAAGTGGAAAAGGGAAGGCCGAGCCCTCAGGATGACAAAGAAACGGGAGGAGAAAACCTGGTCCAGTTCCGTCCAGTTTAGCAAAACACACACTAATCACTCTTTAACGAAGTGTGACATGCCGAGTCAGTGACCACGCTGAACTCGACATGATGCAAACACCCCCGCCCCCCCACGTCTCACAGGCCAGATGCTGTTTGCCAAACAATTGCATCAGCGCTCGTATTCAGCAGGCGGCCGATCAGGCCGAGCGATTCGGAGGAGGTGAGTGCCGCTGACCTGCGCTCGTGAGCAGGCACGACTACGGCAAGTAAGGTGGGTCAAAAATCCATTTTAAAGGGACAGTTGTGGTCGTTTGCGTTAGTTAAGCAGGAAGAAACACATCCTGTAGTATATTTACAAAAGAAATAACCTCTTGATTGATCGTTGGATTATGACATGACATGTTGTAAATTCTATGGGAAGATGTCCCTCCTCCTCCCTTATATTGAAGTCTATGGGGAAATGTCCCTCCTCCTCCTCAGTAAACATGATGAGTTTATGGTCTCAGGCTCTAATTTACAGTCTTCAATAAAACTTGATAATTTTTTTTAAATGAGAGAAACAGACCAGACAGCAGGGGATGGATTAGGGGGCGGGGCATCAGCAACTCACGCACCGCTGGGTGACATCGCGGCGGGTTCGCAATGCTGTTGGCCATCTGTCCTGGACATTAACTGTCTGTGCTGGTTTTGTTCCCCAAAATAAAACCCACATTGGCTGGTCCAGCGCGTTCGTCCTGGCAGCCATCTTTTTATAACGTTGCAGGCAGCCGTAAGATTCCACTAAACAGCAGAACGCAGGTGTTGGGGCTCTCAGGGAGACTGATGCCGCAGTAGAAATTGTTGTATTGTCAACGATGCCTTTCCCTCAGTTGTCAGTGAGCAGGAAATAGGAAATGATGCATAAGTATGGAGGATTTACTGTCACATACAGTACGGCTGTCACCACACAGAGCTGCATCATGATGATATACGTCCCCAATCCTCCATTTCTACTCAATGTCTTTATAACTCTGCATTAACCCAAATCCCCAGGTGGCTCTGGGAGGTATGAGTGGGTGGGGGGAGCTGAAGGTGGAGGTATTTCCTCAGTCACACCTGCCTATTTCGCTGGCTGCACAACAGAATGGCACTTCCAGCCGCCCCCAGACGTCTTGGTGAAGATCATTTTCTTGACAAAATACTCAAGTCAGGAAGCTCTTCCGCTATATTTCTCTAAAGCACCTGTACATAAGTGTGTTTTCTTTGGGCAAAAGGATCCCACACAATGACTGTGATTATTGCCCTCAGCACCTCAGCTGGGATCAGGAGGTGACGCAGTGTGACACACAGAAGAAAAACTGGACTATTTAAAATTGTGATTTGTTGAATTTGAGAGAAAACAACAGGACGCCACTAAAATACAGCTAATGTTCTTTTAAATCTACGTTTCAGGATGATGGGAAATGAGATATAAACACGTGACCGTTCTGCAGCCATTAACGCGACCAATTCATTAATCAGGAGACGCCATTTGGATTGAGCCAACTGAACACATGCTGCTCGACTAATCCCATACATTTCTGTGCACCACCTCATTTGACCATTATCGTACGAGGTTGTGACCAAAATTAGATGCAGGCTGGCTAATTATCTGACAGTCGGCAGCTAATTATCTGACTGTAGCAAGACAAAGAGTCAGGAGAGGGAGCGAGCAGCCTCCGACCACCTCTCACAAACCAGCAAACTAGTCAACTGCAGGACTTATGATAGAGACCACAGCGAGGGTGGAGATCAGGATGAGTGATTCCATTTAAGATCTGAAGCAGGTTCCTCCAGAGGAGCGGCGCAACACTGAAGCTGAATGTAAAAACTCAGCCAGACGCCGCAAAACGCCATCCTGACAATGAGCCAGAAAAAAAAATAAAGAATAAAAATCACCAAGCATGATGCTTGGCCTGATTTTCATCTGATGAAAATTATTTCCATCATTCACCTGACGGCGGGAGGACTCCACAGACAGAGGCAGCAGACCGTAACACACACTGTGTAGTCAGTCAGCCAAACAAATGACTGGAAGATCGAGCGTAATAGCAAATTAGCACCGGTGCTACTTCCCGTGGATCAAATGTGGTTCGGGCTTTTTGTTTGGCAGGTTCATGGTGAGATATTGGTGTTGATGTTGGAGGAGGAGGAGGAGGAGGAGAAGAGGAGGGGGAGTAACGCAGCGATGGAAGACAACTCCTGAAGGTCAGAGGTCACGAAGAGAAACCAGGCTCAGATGCACTAATTACCCATGAGGCTACGCCCAGCCGGCTGCTCACATCCAGGGGATGAGCTTCACAGCTTCACTGCACAAATCACACACGTCCACCAGGACACACACTCAGCTCCAAAACACGTAATCAAACTAAAATCAGAAAGTTTTCTATTGACCAAAAACACAGAGCAGTGTCACTTTAAGATCTGATGATGAGCTGTTTTTTTTTTTTTTTTCACGAAAACAATTAATGAGTTAATTAAAGGAAGTGACTCAAATAATTATGTGTAATTCCCAAACGTTTTCTCCTGAACAAACTACATTTTTAATTGCATGTTAGAGAATAAATATTATGTAATCAATCAATAAGAGCTGCAGAAGCTCATGTGGAGAAACAACAACGTATTAAATAGGTTGGATATGATTTAAAGGTATATTACATAACTTCCCCGAGGCTCGAGGTGCAGGATCAGAAGGAGTTGTCAGTTTTGAATGGCTCTGGTTAGGCCAATGTGTCAAACTATTTGAAAAATATTTAATAAGTCAATATATTTTTTATATGAAGCAAACTTAAGAAAGCTAGAAAAAATGTGGAACACTAATCCGTCGATGCTTTTTATCCATTACTTTGTGTAGAGTCGGAGCCATTATCGGTCCTGCTGCCCTTTCTGCTTTAGAATTGGGAGAAATTGCAGACTTTCCCACTAGTAGTGGTACAAATCTAACAATTTGTCTTTCTCCCCTCGGTAGGTGCACCGCACTCATCCGTCAGGTCCTGTGTCTATCCTGGATAACCCTTTGCCTCGGCTCTCGGCGTGCGTGACCCGGAAGTGCTCTGACAGGAAGCCCCGAGCAGGCGCAGGCTGCTGGCGGGCTCGTCTGCCCGGCTTTCGGTAAACATTTGGCGTGTTTGTGTGAGCGATGGGCACGTCGTTTGTTTTGCTAATGGGTGTTTTTCTCCTTCACACTCCGCGGGGAGTGCTATCTAATGAGCCGCCCACCCGCGCTTTCCCTCCTGCAGCCCCTGTGCCCTGAGTGTGCGGCTTTAACCCTGGTGCAGAGGAGGATGGATCACAGGGGCTGGGGCTGCAAACACACTCATGCACACGCCGAGGGAGGAGACGTATTCAGCTAAAGTCAACTAAACACACATGCAGCGAGGAAAAGGGAGACTGACCTAAATATATGCTTTATGGAATATGTTACACATTTTTAAATATTGATCAGCAAACGCACACACACACCCACGTGAAAATAACATGTACGTATTCCCCAGCTACTGCACAGAAATCTTTGCTAACACATGTGGACATTCGTGAACCGACGAGAATGCGGTAGCTCAGCTGTACCGCTCTCTAATGCACCAGAGAAGATGTTAAATATACATGTGAACCCACGAAGCCGGGGCATGGGCTCCTTGGTAGCGCATCACACGGCGGGGTTGGGGGTGCGGGGGATGTCATGCGAGGCTGTAGATGATGAAGGAGGTGCAGCGATCAAAGCTTCAGCCTGCATGTAAGGGTGCATGTTTGTGTGTTTCCATAACGTCGCCTGGCTGACTGGTTGGGTAACGCGCTCCAGCTATTTCACTGCCAGATGCTGGATTGCTGGATGTTGTTTGAAGTAGAACATGAGTTTAAAAAGAAAGTGAATTCAGGACGAGTGTCTCTGTCAGCCGTCCGTAACTCTGCTGGCTGCACCAAAGACAGCTGATATTATTTTTTTTAAATGCGGTTAAGTTCACGTTTCAACCAGTTTATCCAACATCAGCAACCACAGATGGATGTTCAGATGCCTGATGCCTACGATGACGAGGCGTGCTGCGTCTCCTCATCTCTGTGGCTGGTTTAACTTTTAGAAAACATGGTGATTCAGTTCAACATCATCTCTGCAGCTCGACTTTTATGTACCTGGACCGCCTCAGGTTTTGGCCCAGCGTTCCCTCTGATTGCATCACTGTTGTTTTTCTTCCAACTATCAAATCATAAGATGAGCAAATCCCCCAAAAAAGGAAAATTCACAATAAACAAATAATAAACAATTCAGTTCTGGTGATGTGATTTGTTTTCCTGCTTCTGATTGTTATCACGTGTAGCTCGCTGGCACAAAAGCGGCTGATAAGGACGAATGTGTTACCAAATAACAGTATTTCGGTGTGATCGCAGTCGGCGATGCAGGGAGGGAAAAGCATCACGCGTGTCCAATGTGTCACTGTACACAATTTTTAGCTCGTCGTCGTCGTGGCCCACACGTAGCCTGTTTCATTGTTTGCTTTAAATTCTGGCTCCTCAAATCTGCAGCAGTGAAAAATGAAAGCAGGCCAACACCGTTACCGGCGCTTCACTTTCCCTGCTCTCCGTAACGTGACCGGAAACATGTTCCATGTATGATGCCGCACAGACACCGCCGCCTCCACCTAAGGCAGAGGTTTTGATGTGTGTGCTGTGCTACATTCAAATTAGTGTGACATCATATAAAATGCATTTAGATTTGCTAACCATCTGGAGGCAGGCGGAAACAGGTGTTCTTCGAGAGTGGAGGCGTCCCTCAACCCAAATCTCAGCATCGATGAGAAAACACATCAATAGTGAGCAGCACATCGCAGCGCAACATTCCTACACTCACATAAGTGGAAATAATCCGTCTCTCACACACAAACGCCTGCTGAAATACATGTTTGCTTTTTTTCCTTTTCAAATTGGGAATATGAAGTTTTATAGTTCAGCCAGGATAAAGTTGCTCCTCCCTCTTTTTGGGATTGATCTCAGAGGATAAAATAAAAGGTGTCAACGCCAAAAAGACACCTGTGTTTGATATGAATGATAAATTCCAGTCATGCAGTTATTTGAGCTGTGTGAGAATAGATCGTCCCACTCAGTTCGCCTCCCAGGGTGTCTATATTCATATGTCAGATGATGAAGGCTGAGGCGGTGCAGACAGACAGGGGCAAAGTGCCGTGGGTAAGAAGACGAGGGAACAGCTTTCCTGGGAGCGCTGAGGGTATATGGGCCTTCTGCAAAACAGCAACACAAAGGAAGAAGCTAACTTTTTCTTTTTTCTTTTTTTTTTTTGGACCATATGCTCCTGTTCCGCACAGGAGCTCGCCTGAATGGGATATAAGGTCCAGAGACACCGCTGGTCCAAGCCGAGCAGGTGTGTAGCCGAAGCTCGCAATCACATTCCCGAGCACACACACAAACACACACACAGATATATGCGGCTGTTTACACTCTGCGGAGTCGTAACACAACAACTCTTAATGTAGCAGCTGCCCAGATTGGCCATCTTGAGCCACGAAGCCGCATATTTACACTGTTAAGCAATTTTCAGTCAGTAAAATGAAAGTTTTATGACGATGAGAGAACATTAGCCGGTAAATATAAGGGGCCTGTTGGTGCTGCTGCTTTTACCTGCGGAGGTACGCAGTCTGGTCCACCCCGAGGGCTTCCCAGACCTTTTCCAACTATTGGAAACTACAAAAGCTTCCAAGTCCTGAAAACTGAAATGTCTAAAAACGGCAGTGGGCCACATCTGACGGCAAAACAATACAGAGGCCAAATTATTCCTACTTTTTATGATACAATATGAGAGAAGAATTTAAGTTTAATATTTAAAACTGATATTTTTAGGATTCATCAGCAGGCCCCGGTCCAAAGGTCAGGCAGCACTGCTCCCAACAGGACGAGGGGACAGGAATCTAAGTTGGCCAACCTTTGTCTTAATGTAGATCAGATCGGACAGTCCGTCTTTTATTATTCCAGTGATGCCTCAACAGCTCCACTTGTGCACAAGAACAATCAATCCAACGCCTTAATGAAGTTTATTGAGCCAACTGACGCTCCAAAGAAGACGAACCCGTTCCTCTACAGTCACAACAGAAGCTTTTGCTCTCGCACCGTCCTCGGGCCACACTTTGAAGCTCATAAAAAAACGTCTCCAGTGGAAATGGGCAGAAACGAGCAGGATTTGTATTCCTTCAGGGATAAACCTTTGATATTAAAATAGTAGCCCACAGAAACACTTTAGGAGTAGTCACGCGCTTGATGAAGTCGTAATACAAGTTACAACACTTTCTTGGACACCGTTTGACACAAATTTGCTGTTGGAGCTGTTCAGCTTTCGGAGAAACTTTCCAAGCTCGTACTCTTTACCTGCGAACCGAACCCATGTTCCTAAAACAAGGCAAAAAAGAAAAGCATATGATACCATAGATCAATTCATTGAGGAAGGATCAGCAGTAAGTAAGAAGTTCACTGGATCAGAACAAGCTTCAGCTGAAATACAACTGGATGCAAGAAGAACAGGGAGAACGGCGCTTTGTCAATTCAAAGCAAAGCCTTCGGCATTGTGCACTATAAAATACCTGTAAAACGCACACACACACACACACAGCAGTTAATGCTTCCCTCCCCTTATTTCTACAGAGGAGAAACCCCGGTCTGCTGGCAGCCCTATCCATCATCGCACCACGCCACACAGACAACAGAGCACACCCTCACACAGCCCACATTCCCACATTTGCATTTGACCACCTTCATTAAATTCAGCAGAGGTAGGACTAATTTAGACTCTCGACGGCGACTTGATCTATCCATCAAAACTTTTTTTTTCCCCCCAACGATTGTCCTCTAATAGAATTAAAAGTAAAGGTCGCGTAGTGTATTAGTTTGCTGATTGAGTTAGTTACTTCATCCCTGTTGTTCTTCAGCACCAGGTGACATCTTTATAATCAGGAAACAGATTTTTCTCTTTGAGAAACGTTTGAGAGACGTGAAACCGGTCGATGAAGCCGGACGATGTGAAATACACCAGATCATTTCCTTATTTTATCATCGAGATAACTCTCCATCTTCTTTTTTCTACTTCTGACCTTGAGCTGGGAAAAAAAGAGAGTTGCTATGAAGCCTCACGGTTCATCCAAACAATCCTAATCCGCCAAATCTTAACAGCTACCGAGCTCAGATATCCTAAGAGCCACCCCGTGTTAACTTTAAAGCCCGCCTGTCGATGAAGACTGTGTGATACAACTGAAAACATTTCTAAGAAGACTTAAAACTGTTTTTCAGAAAACAAAATTTAGGCCACAAGTCGATAAACACTACTGCCATCAAATATCTTGCAATCTAACAAGTGAAAGTGTTTCCAAGAGACATCTAATTGCTCCTGATGCACGCAGCAGGTTCATTACATATAATTTTTTCATTCAAGATTAAAGATTCAAGATGCTTTTATTGTCATTCCACAATAAATACCAGACAGGCACAAATTTTGTTGCCACTGGCTCCACGTAAAAACAGACAAAAGACTAATTAAGTACAATAAAATAAAACACTCCTAAAAAGAACCATACATAAACATCTGGATGTGCAAGTTGCATGATGTGTGACTATAAAACGGTAAACAGAACTGTAAATGGAGCCGTTTGTGTGGGAGTCCAAAAATTTTAGTTCTGTTGCAGAACCTGGATGACCTTCTCAGCGGCCTTCACCGCCTTCTGCGGGGCCGTCCTGTCTCAGGCGGCTGTCTGTCTCTGTGATGGACTGGAGACCTGTCCAGGGTGACCCGGAAACAGATAAGAGGCAGAAGATTGATGAATGAATGGATTATTGTTTTGATGTAATTGCGTGGCCCCCCAGAGGAGATTATAATTATTTCACTGACTCTTTTTCTTTTTGCTGTGTTTTGGTTTTACTATATCAACACTTCTCTGCATTTCTTCCTATTAAATGAATCTATCTTTGTGATTAAATGTATTCCATAAAGTGTCCTGCCTGAGGTGAAGTTTTCTGCTTCAATCTGTCATCATTTACATGAAAAAAAAAGTGGATTGAGAGTCAGCTGCAGTCTGCATATAGGAGAGAACCGGAGGAGGACCGTAACCTTGTGGCACTGCTGTCTGATGACCTGATGATCTCCTGCTATATTGTATGCTGCCTCTGCCTGCTTGTTTCTTGTACTAGGTGGTGCACGCCGGCGCCAACCTTTCCCAGCTCGGGGCGATGTGAATACAGTTGCGCCGAACAGAGGCCAGAACTTTTGGTGCACATGCAGTGAGCGAGTATTTTCACTCCTCTGTTGGCCTCTGGCCTGTCTGACTCCTGACTGCTGCTCAGACCAGGTTCTCTAGAAAGAATGTGAAGCACTGGAACAAATGAGAAGTCTCCTTTGGCCAAAAAAAAAAAAAAAAAACCTGCTTCAGTCTACTGTGTACGCAGTCTGCAGAGGAATTCACAACGCCGGTTCACAATCTCACACATGCTGAGCTCCGAGGCTGTTGTCCAAATCTCTTCAATCCTTTCTGCCGTATATCACCAACTGCAGGTAAAAGCTGCAACCTTGAACAGTATTTTAAAGCAGGAACTGTTATCTGGTTACTGTGGCACATCTATAATTATTATATAAGCCCAGAGAGTTTGCTGTCACATATCACCAACGCCATGCTTCTACTCATAAAGGGCTGCAACAGGGTGAGAGGAAGACAAATCTGAACTACAAAGAGAAAGCGATAAAATAATCAATAGTAAATAATAAAAAAAAGAGCTCAGGCCATAAATAAATAATGATAAGTAAATATTAAGAATGAGCTCCTGTGGATACTATAAAGCGGGAAATGTGTGCCTTCTCTCCAGTGTGTCAATCACACATCCTACTGAGCGCAGGAATAATTTCATTTCCATTCCTTGGGGGCAAAGAGAAATCAAGTTGCTCACTGACAGCGGGCAGCGTCTCGAGCTGTTCAATATCTGAGCACGAGCCGGACGAGCTGTGAGCTTTTCAGCGAGAGCTCTGCAGCCTCGCAGCCATTACAGGCGGTGAAAAATGACAATCAGATAAAGAGGGAAGCCGAGGTTCTTTTCTTTTAAGGGAGAAAAGAAAGTTGACCTTACATACAGATGTCCTCATCAGGGGTATCTCTGTTGAAGTGAGGCTCAGGCAGATTCGCTCTTCTATTGATTTCATCCACATCTTTTGGCGATAAGCGGCCGTTGCTGCTGTGTTTTCTGTTTCCAGTGACGTCCAATCAAACTGTGTGTCTGCGTTGGGAAATTTGTGTTTTTGTTGGTCGACACGGATCTTATCTCGGCCGAGGCTAACCACCTCATTCTGTTTACAGGGATGTTAAGTCTGGGATCTGCATGAGATCAGCCGTATCATTATAACCCAGCAGAACAGCATCCAAAGCTGCTGCCATGGTAACCAGATAATCAACGTTGCTCACTTCACTTGTCGGTGGTCGTAATGTTACAGCTGATCCGTGTCAGGTCAGGTTTAGCAGTTTTGATTGGTCTGCACCACGGAGGCTGGTTACTGTTCCAGTGACATGCAAGAATACTTTAAATTAACAAGTCAGCTATTTGAATTAATGCTCTTTCAAAAAAAAAAAAAAAAAAACATTTATTAATTATAGTAGTTTGAGCTCTGCAGTGCAGCTGTTCCTGGCTATGATTTTGGTTGTTAAAGCACAAGCCCATGACAGTAAAAGATAAAGACATAACTGCTCCGCACAGCAAAGTTAGATGTGCATACAGTATCCATCTCAGATTTAAATGCAAGAGTGAAAGCAAAAGGGAATAAGACAAGGTCGCTGGCTGACTTATCACCTGTCTCATTACTTGAAACAGCGGCTGTCAGCAACCGAGCATCTTCCTCCTGGTCTGGTACATATCCGTACTCCAGCAGAAAGGAAATCAGCGGAACGGGGACGCTAACTGGTCTTCTTCGAGATCAGTGTGAGGACGGGTCGTAAGGACAGTGCTGAACTCTAAAAGGATGTGCCATAGAAAACAGGGACAGCGTTTTGACGATGCTGAGGACACGCAGCACATTAGCAAGTAGCAACACAGCAATGATGAGTTATAAGTGAAAGCCAATTATCTCAGCAGGGTGCGTATTAGTGCACCGACGAGCTGCTCGGCCTTTGAAAGTTCTGTCAAGGTTAAAAAACAATGTTTCAACCTTTAGTTCGCTGGAAGAATGTGAGAGAAAACAAAAGGAGTTCAACAGGGAGGTGCGGAGAATGCCAAAGAAGAAAAAAAAAAAAAAAAAAGAAAGTGTCTGAAAGAGAAAGATGAGGGAGCGGGAAGGACAGACAGAGTCGGGGAGCGAAGAGGAGAAAACACAAAAGTGTGGCCCTCCTGGGTTGGATGCTGACACCGGTGAGGGATTACTGAGGGGAGGAGCGCGGCCATATGGCTGCATGGCAAAGTGGAACCCAGGGGGAGGCAGCGGGCCCATTAGCTTGCACGGGGCCCTCCATCGCTTCCTCTGCACTGCGGTTTGTGGGACGCACAGGAACATTGACAATGACATCAGGCTCTCCCACCTCTGTGATGTGCTCCTGGATCCCCATCTGACACCCCCGGCAAAAGGCCAGGAGGAGAAAAATCACCTGCTCCGCCCCGTGAGCGCAGAGTTACTTATGCCACTCAATAATGACCTGGGGACTGCCGCGAAAAACAACAAGCGCCGCGGTCACGGGGAAGGCTGAGACTGAAAGTGCTCACCCGACGCTTAGTATCGCTGGCCTCTTTCGAATAACAGAGGAGAGAGTCATAATAGCGCCACGTTTCACACCAAAAGCGCCACTGTCGTTAAATCAATAAGTCATTACCTTTAATGGGATAAGCACTTTGAAAACTAATTGAAAACAGCTCCATTTACTCCAGCCAGGCCCTTAATGCAAACAATACTGTTGTTGCAGCGAAAAAAACAAAGAAAAAAAAAAAAAACCCAAACAAACAAAAAAACAGAAGCAAAGATGGAGACAAACACGGCCGGGATGTGGCGTCTAATAATGTGGTCAATTGTTTCACTTTGTAACGCGCTCCTTTTGAAAACCGATACGCCCGTTTGACCTTTGTCACACGTCAGACGGCAGGAAACACAAAGGAATGAAGGCGTTGCATCATGACGCTGAATAATATTTGACACCCAGCGGTGGCCACGGAACGGGGGGGTGCCATGAGGCGGCAAATGTTTGACATGGGGAGACATTTCAGAAGTTTAGGAGAAAGAGCGGATCTGAAACTTTTTACTTAGCAAGGTAATATGATTAAGCCTGAGTGGTTCTTAAGTGATTTGTTTTCCCAGATTTCCCCAAACAGACTAATCTCTCCGAACACACACACACACACACACACACATATATATATATATACGTACACATATACAAATAAAAACCAAACAAAACCAAACTAAACGTGTCAACCATTTGACCGTTTCACTGGTGCCCCACGCTGCAACTGAGCAAGTAGTGAGCGTCAAAAAATGTGTTGTGGCAGGTTTGGAGAGTATTGATTTATATTAGAGAAAATGACTGTGCATTCAATTCCAATCAAAAGCCTCCATGGCAGGCAGCCAGTTCTGTTACTGGGTGAAAGACACTGTATTAAATGTAAAGCAAATTGAATGCGCAAAGCCAAATATAAACCTTGGCAAGCTTTGCTCAATTCGAAATGGATTCTTATCAACACGGTTTCTAAGGAGGACACATCAGCGAGGTTTTTATCATATGATTTAAAAAAAAAAAGAAAAAAATGAAGAGTTTTTAGATATGTTGTCTTTATACTATCGACAGCAGCTCTGAAAAAGACTCCAACTGTAAAATACAAAGCCATGACAGTTTGGTCACAGAAACTCTGCACAATCCTCAAACAATTAGTACTAATTTAATAGAAATATGTAAATAAAATAAAATTGATGCGACCCAGACGGAGGTATGGCTGGCACATCCACCCGACACCCCTGAAATTGAATTGATTTAAGTGCAGACTGCCCTCGGTGGTGTGTACAGTTTGTGATAACTGAGTTAAGCCATTAGGCCGGTGCAGGAAGAGATGATCGTGCTGACAGGCCAAGCTGAAAGATTAGTTAACAGGTGCCCCCCCCCCGCATGAGTCCAACATACACATGTGCACACAAAAACTCATTCTATCTCTCTCTGCTTTGTTGTTGTACACTTGGAAGAATGACATGCCCACATAAATGGGTGAATAAAAGAACGGGGGCACCATCTGGTTGATCCCGGTGCTAATGGAGCAACTCAATTACGCTTTGACTTTCAGTGGACTGACCGGGACGGCGCGCTAATGCTGGTTTGTACTGTTTGTGTTTAACTCTGGACACCGAGTGGACACGCTGGAGTGCTGGAAGGCAGAAAAAGGAAAATAAATAAATAAATAAAACTTTCAGGGATTCCTGCAGGGGCTCCAACAATGTGTCACTGGCGCCCTCCAGGCCAGGTACCACTTCCTGTTCACTTGGCGTTCTTAGGGAATCAGACAAAATGGAGGGAAGGTGTTGTGTGGCAGCGGCGGGGGAGGAGAGGGCGTTTTCTCACTTGTTGTTCTATCCTTGAACGAGGTGCTCAAGCTAAATTGGCTGCACAAATGGCTAATGTGTATAATGGAATTGAGAGTTGCCCCGTATAAGGGCGTCTGCTAAGCAAATAAATAATTTAATGCAAATCCCAGCATCGTGCCTCCTGCCAATTAAGCTAACCTGTTTTAGCTGTAAGTGATTTTATTACATTAGCATGCCGTAGCTCTGACTGCATTAGGGAGGGTTTAATCAGTCTGTAATCAAATTAGAGCATAAGACAGAAGGAGGAAGTGCCGCGCTTCCACAAAGCACCTTGCCTGCACACCTGCAGGTCTCAACTGAGAGAAATCTATATTTTAAAGGCTATTTATACATATGTAGTGTACACCATCATGAGGCGTGAAAGCATAAGCTTTGACACCTTGGAGCACACAAGCCATTAGCCAATAGCTTCCCCGTTGTGTAAGTGCAACAGATTTGTGTGTCAGCCTTCGTGCCAGAAACGAAACCGTGGTTCGTTGTGTTGTTGCTGTTTGATTCTAGTGACGAGAAGCAAAAGACAAATCGACTGAAGGGACACTCTTTTTTTTTCAGTTTTTTCAACATGACGTTTGTGTGTGTGTGTGTGGCTAACTACATGTCATCTCGTCCCCTGCTGATGTGCGCTGTCACATCCAATAAAGCGTCACCAACAGGCAAACTGCATTAGCAGCGTGTTTAACGTGACGTCGTCCGCATCTCCTCATCGCTGCTGACCCGAGGTAAACAAAAAAAAGAAAAAAGAACAAAGCAAAAAAAAAAAGGATGGGATTCAAAGATGAGCCGTGGCTACTTTGCACACAGCGTTTTGGAGTGTTCACAGTGAGGTAGCTGCTGTGCTTAAGCTGTCAAGGAGCATCCTGGCAAAGCCTGACAAATCTGCCTCAGTCAGAGTGAGCGCTCAGGAGGCGCTGCCAAAACTGATACCCTCATTGCCTCCTTTTCCAGCTTTTGTTTTTCCTTTTGCTTATTGTGGGGGCGGGGTATAAGAGTAAAAGTTGGGGCGGGCAGCAACGTGAGAAATGTGTTTGCCCCGAAGGTAAAGTGCAGAGAGGAGTCTTTAAAGCCGCTCGGCGCTGACAGATGACAGACGCTGTCTCACATCCGGGAGATCTGCTGAAGTTCAATCACAATCACCTTCCTCGCTGTCATTCTCCCATCAGGATAAATAAACACACAGCCGATTCCAGGCCAATTAAATGTGCACAAACATACGTGTCCATCTGAGTCTTTTTCCATACAATAAAAAAAAAAAAGAAATGCAAAATCACTGAGAGTGCCAGGAAGGGAAGTGAGCTCTAAGTGGCCCCACTCCTCTCGCAGCTCAGGTTGATCCTTTCTTTTCCAGGAGAGTGGGGAGAACTTGATGTGCTTATCATCTGGTGCCAGAGATGTGTGTGTGTAAAGTTCATCCTTTTGGCCTAATTAACTGATGCCGCCTCTGTCAGCCTGCAACAGCACAGCCGCTAATGAGGCTCGTTACAGGTGAGACAATAAGAGAGTTTTCCACACCCTGACATATCTGATGACATTTCTACACCAACACGCAGCCAAGTAATGAAGACGGGCTGATGGGAAGGGTGAAGGAGCGGGAAGAAACCAACTGGTCCGACTTGATCTGCAGTTTGCAGCCAAATGGACACCGATGTCGAAGATAAGCTGGGTACCGTCCGAGTCCGACGGGAACTACAGGGAGGCAGGTGACGCAACGTGAGCGTACGTCTTTGGATTTTGCCTTTTTACTAGTGAACACAATCTGCCCCAGCAGCCCTCAGTGGTGAATTATGGCCTTGCAGTTTGAGAAGTCATTGATGGGAACGGCTGGGCAGTAGTAGAAGAGGAGGAGGGGGGGAGTGAGGGGAGGGAAAAAAAAAGAAAATCAATCGGAAGCGTCTCAATTAATCTGGCGAGTGGCGGATTGATTGCAGCCCTAAACTGGGTAAACAGGATTGTCTATTTAAGGGCCATGATCCCTTAATCATCACTTTAGCTCAAATAGACCAGGAACGCCACATCTGCTGGCCTGGCCTGATGCAGATGCCAGAGCCTCGCCTTTCAACTTCAGCTTGACCACCCCCCCTCACCTGTGATGGACGGACAAGGCGCATGTGGCCTGGAGCGCTCTCGCCCCCAAATTGCCAACGTGGGACTGCTGATCCGAATGGTCCAACCTGAACCCTGACCAATGCACAAGCTGGGGTCTTCCCCCCCCCCTCACTGGTTTGTGGGTGATAGCAGGATTGAATACAAAATACGGTATTATGGCTCACTCAGCTCGCCATGAAGAACATATTATCAATCTGCAAGCGAGGGAGGAGGAGGAGGAGGAGTTGCATCCACATGCACATATGTGAGCCTGTACCAAAAGCCCAGGCTCTCGCAGCATAACATGAATTACAATGGCGGGATGTTTTACGGCGGGATGCAGCGTGGAGGGAACTGAGGGTGCAGAGATACAGCTCTGAGAAGATGGCTGAGGCCAGATGAATGGTACACCTCACTCTGAGTGCAGTCATCACCATACGGGAATATCACTGTATCTCCTCCTCCCCCCTCCTCCCCTCCCTCTCTCTCTTATTGTCTGGAGTGCCAGAGATGCCCGGGCTCCATTCTCTAGAGCCTGATTGAAGAGGCTCTCCTCTCCTCCTCACTGGTTTGATTTACTTAGGCTATCTGTGGGAATTGGACTGGAAGCTTCCTTATTAAGAGGAGACTGTCTGAAGGGTTCCACTGACTGATTGGGCAATTGAAGGCAAGGCACGTGAGATACAACAGCTATCGCTATCCACCACAACACACACACAAACGCATACAAACACCCCAGTGGTTTATGTATGAGGTCTAGCAGGCACATGTCTGTCACAATTCTTGTTGCCAGCTTCAGCCCAGTAAACCGGACGGATCTATCTCTATAAAAGGCCCTTAAATCGCTCCCCGGTGGTGACTAGCTCGCATTCGGCGGCTGCTCCCACACAACCTGTACACGCACCGACACGCTTGTGAAGAAACAGCCGAACAAAGCTAAGATCAAAATCCTGTGGCTGAGGATGGAAAGACAAAAACCTGCCCTGCCTGTGTGGCGCAGAATGTAATGACAGCTCATCATTTACATTTTAGACACACACACACACACTCTCCACCCTCTTCCTTCCTAAACACTCTCACATGGCGAGCAACAGCAGCTCAAAGAAGAGGAACGATGCTGGAGGGAAGCTGAGCGAGAGAGATTCACCCAGCCCCACGGTCGCACAGGCGAGCCGGCGTGAATGCAAAATGTGAGGAATCGCGTTCGCCTTTCATCGGAGAGACAAAATAAAAAATAAAGAAAGAGAAGAAGAAATCTGGTTACGGAAGGGTGGCAGGGAGCCGGAGCAAACGCATTCATCAAATTATCCCTGCCCATTGATGGCTGTCTGTGCCCGGAGGCCCGTCCTCTCCCATATGCACTGACTACATTTTGCGCCAGAGACACCTCTTAAACAAAACTCCTTCCTTTTCCGCTCCACACCGCCGGCCGACGTCTCGAACGCACGATTCACCAGACCTGCTCGGTGACCTCAATTTGCTTCCGTCTCTGTATCTGTAATAGCCCATCTGTTTCTTCCCACTCATAAGCAAAGTGGCATGGTCACAATCTAATATCTTGGCGCTTCTTTTCGACACAACAGATAGATATGGACTGCGGCGGTGACTGTGATTGTGTTTTCGATGATTCTCAGAAAGCAATAGAGCTATAAATAAAAATTCAAAGTGGTTCAGACGTGATGCTCTCGGCGGCTAATGAAATGAGATGATATATTGTGAGGTGCATGAGATTGCGGACAAGCGCTCCAGAATTCCTGACTTCCTCTGATGTTCTCCGTGATGCTTTGCTGAAAAGACAAACAGTAGCTTATCATCCATCTGCGGCGTGACTGAGCAGGGCTCTGGCGCATTCATATTCAGCCATATATGCTGCATAAAGATTAGCCTTCATCTTAATCAATTCTGTAAATTATTTCATCATTCAGGGGAAATCACATCAGCCTGGATATCATTTTTTTTTCTGCAGGTCGCTTACCATTCTGCATGCACAATGTGTGTGTGTTATGAATATTTATACTTTTTGCTGATGAATAATGTTGTCTGTTTATCCCAATGAAAAGGGTTGTAATAATCAAACAAAATTACCATTTACGACAGTTATGGTTTCCTCCTAAGACCGTGTGCATTATTAATTAGCACCCATCGATTACTCGGTCCAAAAGAAGGTGAAGCGGGTAATTCCATAAGTGCCATAGTGTGGATTGGTCCGTCAGCTTGGGCTCTGGTTCCGCCTCTCTTCCTCACTCCATCTCATCCTCCATTTGTGCCTTTCGTCAGTGCACCCAGGGCAGGGTCTTTCCTGTAATTCCATTACTGCGCGCTATGATGGCATCCCATCATCCCACAGGACAACTTAGGGACCACTTAGAGACTTGTGCACGTTTAGCTGCGTTACAGCAATGCTGCCAACTGGGCAACAAGCGCTATCTATCACTACCTAACAAACAGCGGCTCCTGCTCCAGTTTAAAAGACACTAGTGGAGACGAAAAGGAGCGAAAAATACATCAAGGCGGGTAGAAAACCGAATAAAAGCAGCATCGGCTCGGCAAATTTGCAGAAACGTGAGACTGCACGTCAAACGGCTGATGACAAATGACAACAGATGCACAATGAGGCACAATGCATGAGGAGAAGGAGACAACTGAGGAGACACAAAGACACAAAGGATGATACAACTTCAACGTGAATTAGTGAACATCAAACATGACCTGAGTGCACATGCAGCCACGTGACAAGGTGACGCCTGACTGGTGGCCTTCGCCCTCCGGTGACCAATCTCGGTTGTCATGGTTACAGTAATAAAAGGTTTTAGGGAAACGACAGGAATTTGGATACTTCCTGAGCGTTAGACGATAACTGTTGTCATGGTGAGTGGTTTTTACTGCCGCCTCACAGCGGGGCGACCGGCGAACCACAGCAAACAAACTACGGATTTCTGGTGGGAATCGGTGACGATGTGGCCTGACAGCAGAAGCTAACGATGAGGTCATATGAGCTATAACGAATGACACAAAACAACAAAATGAATGTATTTGATTTGTCTGAGCAGCATAAATAAATGGAAATGTTTAAATCCTCTAAAATGAGAAGTTTTTCATCAGAAGCGGTTTTCTTGTTTCACCCATTGTCGGATTCTTGAAAGAATGGGTTTGTGAGCAGAGCTGCAGCAGTGCTGAGCGGAGCTGAGCACCTATCAGAGCATTATGGTTTATTTTAGTGCCGTGATGGTGCAGTGGATTAGTGTGACCACAACAGACTCTGTGATGGGCTGAGGAAGTGCTTTTCCTCCACACGGGGCTCACTGCTCCACTCAACAGATTAGCAGCCTTTGTTACACAAGTGGTGTTTTCTGAGGAAGGACAGCAGAAGGAACGCACACACACAGCAAAGCTCAACGGATCAGGCCCAGATCTCATCACCAAACCACTTTAGACTACTCCTTCCTCCCTCCGTTTCACAGGCTCGGATCAAGTCCCCGTTGTTTTGGTCCTCGTTTCCATGCCCACGTCGAGGGAGGTAAACCGGGCTGCAGGAGGAGGAGGAGGGAGGGAGGGGGTCAAGCGTGGGCTCACCCAATAAACCCGCCTCCCCCTAATCACCCGTCTTTCATTCCTTCCTTCCTTCCTTCCATCCCTCCATCTCCGAGCTGGAGTGCATAAATCTGCCCTTCTTGACAGTTGCAATCAACAAGGGCCGTAGTGAACCATGCGTAATGGGCGGTTAAGACAGGGGCGTAGGGGAGCGGCAGAATTTACGGCAACAATTATAGCCCCCATACAACGACATGCCTGGGGGCGGGGAACTGCTCGGGAAGGGGTGGGGCGGCGGTGGGTTAAAGTGAGACCCCAGGTATGCCCACCCCCCCCCCCCCCCACAGCAGCCTCAGTGGTAATACGTTCAGATTTCTAACAGAGCAAGCCGAGGAAAAAGTAACATGTAAGAGATAAATGACGATGACGTGAGGAGAAGACATGGCCCCCACTGCCGCGACTGTAACTCCGGGTTTGACCAACAACAACAACAACAACAACAAAAAAGACACCCAACGAGAAAAATAAACAAACAAAACAAAACACAAGAGACACAAGAAAAATGTGATGATATTTCAAAAGAGCAGGAAGCTTTTCACAGATTTGCCCGACCTACTCCGCTTATTCATGTATCCGCGGCCCTCTCTGCAGCCATCCATAACAAATGGCACTATACACCATTGGACACAACCCGCAGATACGCCTGTGTGTGTGTGTGTGTGTGTGTGTGTACGTGCGCGTGCATGCGTGCACGTGTGTTACCGACGGATGCTTTTAACGATCAGTCATTTTAATCAACACATGTGACCTTTTAAAAGCCATTATGACAAACAGATCAGCCACGAAAGCCAGTGACCTGGTGTGTGGCCCCGGGACGTCAGGCCACAGCTTCCCAACATGACCCCTCCCCCCTCCTGCCATCTCGCTCACACACACAAATCCAATCCCACGGACAATAACACTGCACTGTACTGACCAACGGATTCGTATTTAGGATAAAACATACATCATGAATCTTTTTTTTTCTTTTGCATTTGAATGGAATCATCTCCTGAATGTATGAATTCACTGACGAGGAACGTTAATTGGACTTACCTTTATCTTATCATCTTTTATTGCTCGGGCATCAACTGAAGGTAAAGTGAAATAAAATACCTTCTAATTAGCGATTCAAAGAGTAAATTCATTTCGTTTCCATGAGTGGAGAAACTAACAATATCAACATTCAATTTCTAATCCAATTTTTCTGCAGTACTTATTGAATTACCCGACTGCGCGGGGAGGGAATGGGTGGTGGTGGTGGTGGTGGTGGTGTTGGTGGTGGAGATAAACACTTGGTCATTAGTTCTAAACAAGGACTGAGATTCATTAGGATTCACGGGGAAAGGGGGGGGCGGGGGGGAGAAAGTTTAGATAAACTTTAGGGGAGAAAAGAGAAATTGTAATTAGACATGAAAAATATTCCCAATAATCAAATCACATTTTGTACTCGGGGCTTTGAAATTAAATTAACTGAGTTCATATACTGGTGTATCTCTCAGCCACTTTCTTCACTCTAAAATGTGTTGCCGGAACACCAATCCCCGGAGAACAGATAGGAATCTAATTAACTAAGATCAATATTACTCAGAATTTTCTCTCTGTCTTTCCAGCTCTTCAGCTACCAGTATCTCCTTTGTCTGCCAGTCTGAGACTCACACCAGCTTTATTTCAGCAAAATGTGTTCAGCACGAGCAGGTCAGCGACGCGTTGGATCGCTCCCTCCGTCGGGGGACACGCCGGCTCCAGTCGCAGCCCTGCCTTGCTCTCAGCAAACAGGGTGAGTGATAGAAAATGTCTTCTGGCTTTTTAAATATAAGCCAGCATGTGTGGTTTCCTTCTTCTTCTGGGCAGATGAAATGGGATAACACCTTTTCAACCATATGGGTAAACAGACAAAGAGAGTGATGCCTGAACTGGCTGGATCCCAGCAGAGCACCCCTTTTCATGGGGAAGAAGCCAAAATGTGCTGATTCAGACGAAAGAAGTGAGATTTGGTGCAGGGAGAATAAGATCCCACAGCCATATGCCGCGTATAGATCAGCGGTTGGCCTTTTCCCTCTCACGACAGTTCAGATTAATTACGATCATCACGTCCTGAGTCTGGGCCCCATAAATCACACTGACTTTAAAATAATGTAGTAAAATAATATTCCATATATGGCATGGCTAAAAACTCAACGCCATTATCACCCATCTTCAGCGGTGAGGTTGGGGGGGGGGATTAGATAAAATGTGTGACTCCTTACAAAATCTTTTCTCTACGCTGGAGTGTAAATAATTTCATTTCTGGTTAACGGCTGGAGGTTGAGAGCTGCTCGCAGCAGGACCACGGAGCCAGCTGGGAATGTAAAGTTCAAGTAAAGTGTAAAAATGTGTGTGTGTGTCGTGGGGGGACACGTGAGGCACACAGAGCCATCATAAACGTAAATCCACGCTCAGGAAATCAACAAGGCTGTCTGTCCGCAAGATAAGTTTGAGCCGTCTGTATCCCAACTGGACACAAATCCTCTCAGTCATAAATCTGCAAAGGGAGAGAGGGACAGCCCCTCAATCAAGAATCAGCTCCTGTCAACAACACCGCCCCCCCCCCAGGTGAGCACTTACATGCCATGTACATTACTGCCCCAACTACCCTCCTGTATTACCCCACAGCAGGTGAATCCGCTGCGATTGGTTTTGCTGCTGCAGGATATGAATGTTGGGACACCTGACTGTCCCGGCAGAAGACGCGGCTCCGGTCCAGCTTTGGGAACTATTTAGAGCGAGATGGACTCTCTGCTGTTTTAAGGACGTTGTGCTTTGGCCTCACTTTCAGAAAGAGGTCTGCTTTGAATTTTTGAGAGGATACATTCCCTCTCCTGTGAACACGCGCAAATTTGCAATTAATCAGATGACCCTAAACCAACTGGCGTGCAATGAATCTGGGGCCTTTGAGGCACTTGAGGGTCTCGGGCTGCAGGCAGCGGTCGCCTCGTCGTTTAGCCGGGAACTCGGTCTTAGATGAAAGGGCAACAGTCCCCGACCTGCTCCCCTTCCTGCCGCTGTCGACGAATGTGAGATTCAGGTAACGTTTCACTTTTTTTTTTTTTTTTTTTTTTTTAAATTTCCAAAAATGTAAATGAGAATCACATGACAGGACTTCATTAGGCCTGGAGTGTTTATTAGGATTGTGTGTGGGGTTTTTTTTTTCCGTCCTCTGACAGATGCTCGGGCTTCTTCTCCAGCAGAGACGACATAATACATACAACGCTACCAACAGGAAATGTTTGCTGTCTGCTTCATTTCAAACAAACCAAGGCCGCTTGGGGAAAACAAAATGTAAGCGATGTCTGTTTGTGTTTGTGTATGTAGTGTACACAGGTCTAACACAATATTGCATAATGTCTTCTTTGCACATAACGCCATCTGAAATGTGATCCGGCGCATCGCACGCACGTCGCAGTGTGAATAAAACCCACACTGATTGGAAGCGAGTTGAGGGAGGAGTTTTACATCTGTGTCCGCTATAAAAACGCCGCAGCGCCTCACAAAGTCGTCATTCTTCCGTATTGATTGTTACTTTTTAGGAGGAAAGGGATAAAAAAAAAAAAAAAAGGAGGAGAAGCAGGAGGATGCTGTTTATTGATTCATGCTCTGAGATTAAGCGTCATTCATTTTCAGCTGCACACAAACGGAGGCGTTAAGCACAAGTATCACTACAGGCTTTTCCTTGTCCTGAGCTGTCGCACCAGGGGGGGCTGTAAAAAACTGATTAGTCATCGTTTCACTCATGATGAGATTCTAACACTTCATTTGATGGCAGAGGAAAAAAAAAGGTGGGGGTTAAAAAACAAGTGGTCTGGATTCCTGCCTTCCATCCCCAGAGCTCCTCGTCTTCTTTTCCATCCTCCTGGGGATTTTATAGTTTGGACTCAGTCTTAAACAAGGAAAAAAAAAAAAAAAGCCAACAAGATTCTGGTTTAACATAAACACCCACGTGTTCTTCTCACTGTCTGCAATTCTCCTAAGTATCTCAAACAACAGATAAAAGCACGAAGCATCAAACAGCGCCGTCAGAAGAGCCCGCGGCCATGCCGGGTTTGTTCCAGGCCATTGTTCTGAGAAAGACATTCTTTATTTCTGGAGTACAATCTTCACTACCTCCCCCCTCCTCCCCCTCCTCCTCTCTGCCGCCGGCCTTCCTCCGCACCTCTTAACCAACTCTCCCTCTTCACGGGGAGTCTGAGCAGTTCTGTGCACTCAGCACATTTTGGCGCAGTGGATATTTGAAATGTCAGGACATTTACTCTGCTTATGTGTGGTAGATCTGAACCTCCATACCGCCAGGCACATTCCTCACCCGGCCACATGTATTATTCATGGCGGGATGCATACGGGGGGCCAGTGTACTTGACTTTGTCAACGTTCTGTAAACACATGCACTAAATTATTGAGGTGTCTAAAGGAAGGCCTGTTGCTCAGGCCGGTCGGCCCGGCGCCATGACAGGTTGGATGGGCAGTAACGAGGGAGCTGTGTAAGCACCAGAGATGAACATTAAAAATGTACGAATTGCCCACCAGCTCCCTCCGGCCAGGATCTTTTCCCGCCACCCACAACTTCGGCCCCCGCCACCTCAAACAACCGCGACAAGATACACCTGCCAGTTCGCTCCTGTCACCTGTCTTTGGCGCATCACTGTCACCTCCGTCAGCTGGGGAACGGAAAAAGGCAACTGTCACTCCATCGCCACTGCTGCCGCCGGATCATCGCGGCAATGCCGCAAACATCCAGTGTGACCGGCAACCGTAAAAGAAACAAAGATATGGCTTTTCTTACGGTATGTAATCCAATAGATAGTAATTTCCCGATGATCTAATTGGCCTCAGGGGGAGTTTTGTCTTCATCTTATGAGGAGACCCAAAGGACCTTAGCTTTATTGGATTTATGACCGCAGTGAGAGAAAAGATACTAAAGGTATAATTTGTTAACAGTTATTTTTGATTGAGCTGTGTACGCAAGCTGCCTCCTCTTAGACTTCCACCATTTCTAAGAGAAACAACAAGGAGGACGTTAAAACTCATCATAACAGCCAATTAAACTGATGAACCAGAGGCCTCGCTTAGATCTTATATCTATTTTTGGTAGACATCGATCCGGTTCTCATTGAATCCTGGTTCTGATTGTTGGCAACCCGCCATAAAAAGTAAAAAAAAAAAAAAAAAGTTAGAAATGTCGAAACTGCTTTTTGATCCCTTTATGAAAGGAAGGAAGAGCATTATAAAGATTTTCCAGAAGTTTTAATATTCTCTGTTTGTTTGTTTTTACTGGAGTTCGACGTGCTACATCATCCTGACAACGACCGGGGACGTTATCATGTTAGACAGACTTGCTCCCGTGAAATTGTTGCTGCGCCGTGATTAGATTAGATTTCTGTGCTCAGCCGCACTTTGGAGCTCCAGCCTCAGTCTGCCATTTTGCCAACACTATATATACAGTATGTGTTTCGATGCGTGCAGAACCGATGATGCAGAAGGGGGGAAAAAAGCCAAAACAAAACATTTTAGAGATCAATCAAAAAGTGCTTTTTCTCCAGAAATGACCGATTCTGAAAAAGAAAAACTCATTTGGAACAAGGTGACAGTCAGAACTGGGAGTTAATGCCCGACCTGAGCGGTCGCCATTTGTTAAAATGGAAACACTGAATGTTAAACCAATAAGATCGATTAGATTAGATTTGTAGATGTTAGCTTATTTAAACAATAAATAAATAAATAAAGACATAGAATCTCCGTAAACAATGGTGGCAGCTTGTGTTAACATTAATAGAACAACAGCACAATCAGACCCGGGTGGCTCGGTGGTGCAGTGGTTGGCACTGTGGAGCATGCACGCCTCCCACAGTCTGAAGCCATGCATGTTTAGGTTAAACTAAAATTACCTGTCGGTGTGAGCGTGAGTGGATGGTTGTTTGTCTCTGTGTCTCGGCTCTGTGATGGACTGGCGACCTGTTCGGGGTGGACCCCGCCCCCGCCCAGTGTCAGCTGGGATTGGCTCCAGCCCCCCAGTGACCCTGCATGGATAAGCGGTATAGATAATGGATGGATGGACAATCAGACCACACCTGAACCTCTCTCACTGACAATATCTGCAACACTTGCTGAACTCAGTCCCCAAAGGTCGGCCCCAGTGGCCCCTGGTACGTGTGCCTGAGGACCAAAAGGCAAAAGGCAAGGCAATTAAAAAGACACACACACACACACACACACGTCTCCTCCCCCTAAAGAGTGAGCTTGATCTTCAACACCGTGGTAGGTGGAGGTCTGTCAGAGGCGCTGTTCAAATCTGAAACACAATAAGCTCCGACAGTTTGACCCCCCCACCATTAAGAGGCTCTGTTTTGTAAAAGGACGGCCGTCATAATTTATCCCTTTTTAAGTTACAGTTGAGTACTTTTCCACATCCATCTTGGCACGCATTAGAATTTCAAAAGCATCTGTGAATCAGGGCTGGAGACTGCCTGAGATGATTGCAGTGGTTTTCTATAGTCTCTTGTGGCGCTCTCCCTGACCCCAAGTCTGTAATCTATATTTTCAGAATAATACGGAGAAGCAGGGATGTTCAAGGGCATAACCCTCTAATCTACTCTACTTGCCATGTTCTTGGAATGCCCACAACTGCTCTTCAGCTTGGAGAAATAAAAGCTGCCTGCTATAACTGGCTTCAATTTTCTGCAACACTTTAGTTGTCACAGCAAATAATCTAAGAGCAAAAAAAACAAAACCCAAAACAAAAAAGAAACATCAGGTTCAAATATGTTAGCTGTATCCTGCAATTAATCGTTTTTGTGAGGAGGTAAAACACGCACCCTCCACATGACAGCAGCAAAAACAAGCCGAGAGGCGGACCAACACAGAGCATATGCTCCTTCCACAATGATCAGTGACCTCGCAGGCTCGCAACACAGCGCTAAATGAGCAACTTTCCTCTGCGGAGTAGTCAATAACCACACAGCCACAATGATCGTGTCAGCGTCCAGCCTGGCCAGCATCCCCCGTAATTAATTAGTTCATGTCTCCTCCGCTCAGAGAGAGGGAGACAGCACCAGGCATATGTACTCATCCATTACATGTGCTATCTGGGGGTCAGGGCCCCCCGCCCCCCCCCCCACGGGTGAGTCGGCCTGAAGCGTCTGCAGACTTTAACCCATTTTAGAAAATTGCCTTTTCGGGTTTAAAAAAATTGAGCCTCTCGGCTGGCGTGTCAGTCAAAGACAATTTGATTAATATCAATCAGAGTTTGGAGACAGGGGATCCATACTGGGGGGGGGCAACTTGTCCAGAGGCAGCACCAGCCGGCCCAGACGGAGCCTCTGGGCTCCGGGTTGGTTGGACTGGGGCGGTCTCAGGCTCCTGCTTCTCCATCTCTGTCTCCGTATTTTTCTGCTTCGTTTTCAACTCCAATCAGTCCTGCCTGTCCCCACATCGCCATCCTGTCATCACCGCCAACCCCAGTCCCACCGCCCCAGCACAATAGCCAACCTGCCCCCCCCTCCACAATCACCACAACCTCTTGTGAAAGTCTCATATCACCCCATGTGAAAAACAAGCCCTATCTCTGGGTGGGGAGGGAATCAATCTCTGCCCGCTCTGTGGAATCCCTGACCGTCAGATACCAGGAGGAGGAAGAGGAGGAGGAGGAGGAGGAGGAGGAGGAGACGAGGGGGCGGGGGAGGAAGAGGAAAGCAGTGGGGGGAGGGTTGTTCAGCACATCAGTCTTCCCTTCAGTCACATGCTGCCTTTTGGACTCTGTGCTGAGTCAGGATAAACACTAAAGACAAAAGCCAACGCCCCCCCCCACCCCACCGTCCAATCACAGAGCATTCCCTTTATCGATTCCCACAGCAGCCGCCCTCTGCGTCCGAGCGAGGTGGAGGAGCGCAGCACATCTGTATCAATCTGTGCCCTCCTGTACGTCTGCGCCGTCTGCGTGGGACGGCGTTTTAATCGCGGCCTGCAAATCAGATTAATGGACGAATCTGATAAACGTCTCGAATTCATGAGCAGAAATTTTTGCCAACTCAGGACTTCGGCTCAGAGCGATGGGAAATGAAGAATTAGAGCAGAGAGGAGAAAAATGAGATGGTTGAGGTCCCCTTTTTTCAGAATTAAAACCATCTGCAATATCCCACTGATGATTTCATTATCAGGGAACCAAGATGTCATCCATTTTGAGCACAGGATGTCAGAAGTTTTCGGGGACCGGATCGTGGGCAGCTTCGTAAAAATTCGGAGCATCTGCTGCCAGAACTAGTCACAGTCATTAAGACAGACAAGACAGGTCTCATAAAATATTCATGCTTTAAATTTTCTCTCCGCAAAGTGAGCCTTCTTACGTTTAATTTTTAATGAGCATTAAATATCCTCAACAAAAACTAATTGGCATACCCTTTAACTAGCAGGGTTGAGATTACACAGTGATTGAGTTCACCAACGAGTCGAAATAAACCTGCATGTGGCCGCTAATAAAACCTCAGTGTCGACAGCCCTGCCGGGAGTCAGACGGGAGGGAGACAAAAAGCGGTGAGAGGAAATTTACTGTAGAAAAAAAAAAGAAAGAAAAAAGAAACCAAACAAAACTCAACAACAACAACAACAGCAGCAACAACACACCTCCGGTTTTCATTATGCTTTAAATGGCTGCGCCCAACGCTGGGAGGGTGGCAAACTTTCATAACAAATATAGATTGGTTATTTTCTTGCTCTCTTTTGACATTGTCACACAGCTGGGATAATATTGATGGCGAAATTATTCTGTTTATTAAGTAATCTTTGTGAGGCAGAGTTTCAATCGCGCGGCCGGTTCGGCGGGCGACCAAAGTGGCACTTTGCGGGCACATTGAACCATGTCACCGCTAAGCGAGGCTGACAGATCGGGAGATGAAAGTCTTGTCATTCATTTGCCGGTGACAACCTGTGTATGCTAATGTCCAGGCGTCTTTAGCTCAGGAAGAGGACGACACTTCTGCTGAGCTGATGGGGGGGACAAAGGGTCCCAGCCTGACACTCGGCATCACCAAACTGAAACGAACAACTCTGTATGTAGAAGAAGATTCTCTGTCGCAGCTTCTTTTTCCAGAAGTTTTTCACGTGTCCTGAAAGGTGCTTAGAAGTGAAATGTATTATGAAGTTAGCCAGATTGTGTGTTTGTTCGGGTTTTTTTGGGTATCTTTAGCGCTATTCAGTTAAATGTTGTCGAACAGGAAGCTGAAGTTTGATGTTGATTTTTAGTGTGTCTTTGAGCATCGTGTGATATTTTCCAAGCAGTCGTCTCATCTGCTACACAAACTGTATCTCATGATTGTTTGTCGCTGTCTATAATTCAGTTGTGTTGAACCATCATATTATTTTGAGAACACAAACTCGGTAATAAAATAAATATGCTTCCACAGCCTGAGTAGAAACGGTTAGTGTGATCCACACTATCATTTCAGAGAGAGAGCCTGCGTCAGAGCTGCAGCCTGCCATGGTAAACACGTGTTTGTTCAACAAAACACAAGAAGTAAAAAGACTCCAACTCCAACTAGTTCCATGTGTCTGCTAAATGAAACACAAACACAAAATGCAGGTTAAGAGTCAAACGCCAAGAGTGTGTAGCCCCTGAAATGTTGTGCGTCCTCAACACACCTTTTTAAACATGTCACAATAAAGCGATTTTCACTCTGCTGAATTGTTATGATGATTCATTTATGCTGAAAAGGCAAAAATAAAAAAATCTAATAAATGTGTTTGGACACATTAAGGGGGGGTGAGGACATTATTTGGGAGGAAGTCCCAAAATGGATTCTACTGATTTCCAAGATGGCGGACAGACAAACTGGAGGCCAACTCGGAAACAGCAGCAGGTCATGTTGGAAATCAGGTCGGGAAATTCTAGACCTGATGTTGGGATCCGGAGCAGGTTGGGGATCAGAACCTGTTATCGGTTCTGGGTCCAGCGGCGGACTTTAGAACTGGTGCACCCGGCCACTTGAAGCTGATTCTGTGGGGGTTTTGGTATGAGTCAGGAGGTGATGATGAGCGGGGACAGACGGACGGACGAATGAAATTCTGTAAATTTCACAAAGTTCAGAAACTTATTAACTCTGAACACGAACCGCCTCATTTTGTGTGAACTGAACTTTCAGCTCTCGTGGATGCCGCTGTTATTTTATTATTTTTTTTAGCTCCTAACATTTCACATCATCTTGAAATAAACAAGGCTATGCTGAAATCTCCAATGTACCGTTAAAGTCTGGATGATGAGAAACATTCAATACAGCCGCCTCCAGCCAAGGTCTAGTGCCCGTCACCTGGCAACCGAGCCAAATACTAAATTCTTCAAATGCTACACATCAATAGAATTAGCCTTTGAGCGGTATTGACACACGGTTAGCTTTTCAAGTATTCACAGAGGCTATTTAGAGGGCAATAATTGCATAGTATGGATGGACCTCCGTTTGTTCAATGAATTCATCGAGCGGACTGATACGTTGGGCTGCTGATGTATTCCTTGATTAACGCCAAACCTATCACGTTTGCTTTCCAGAGGTCAGAGGACTCGGCTTTGCACTGAGCAAAACATGTTGGCGTAATGCGTTCAGACTGTGTTGTTCATTAGACGTCTGATTTAAAACGGATAATAACGACACTTTGAGCCGATGCAGATGGCCGTCGTTTCTCTCCTTCCTGTGCTCCGACTTGATTCACTTTGGCCCTCAAGTTATCACCAGAACACCATGGCGGCGGCGGCGGTTACGAGGAGCGCTCCATGCATCTTCCCTTTGACCGAATCAACACGGCTTTTCTCTGACTGTAACCGCTCTCCAATTACGGGCTCAGATCGACCCCGTTAATAAAAGAGTCCATTTGATCCAGCGAACCCCGTTCGTGTTTTGGCTCTGAGCTACAGTGTGTGTTGATGTGATCAGATGTATCGAGGCAGGCACCTGACATGCTGGTGTTACTTTCACAGCAGCTGTCACTGCGGCCTGTCAGTGATTGACTTGCACCAGATCTGCTTTCAGATTAATATTTCATCTCTCACTTAATAGAAAAACAGATGTTCTGCAGCCATGTACACTGGGAAATAAGCTGGTGGTAATGTATGCATTAGTTACAGCCAGCTAACTAAATTTAGAATGAAATATGCATCTGACAGATGCCTCACAATCAAGTTCCAAAAGCCTATAATGGGATATCGACAGATTTCATTTATGCAGGGCAGACTGACCTCATTGGGGGAACTAATAAAACTTTTGGTACATTCAACCGGAAAGATGCCCTGGCTGTATTTCAGTCTTAGGCAGCTCTCTGGGTGCCCTTTAAAGCATTGACCTCTCCACAGAGTGAGGGCTCCTATGTGATTAATACTGCTGGGCGTTTATTGGCACGCAAGGCACTTTTACCAATAGGTCACCTGCCTGACCTCAGCGCGAGTGTTGAGATCGAAACCGAGTGGACAGGAAACTATATGGCTTCGAGTGGTAACAGCAGGCAAAACACTAAAAAGGCATCTCAAACTCATAACCATCCCACTCATGTAAAGCTATTTGGGCACGCACACACACACACATACATACATACATACACATCCTTAGTCTCTATCACTTTCACCAAGACCCACCCACACAACACATACAGCCCGGGGCATAAAAGGTTTCTGCGGCCAGAACACAAACAAACTCATTTGTAACCTGCCATGACACACTCCAACACACACACGCTCTCACAAAGCCACACACACACACGTGTGAGTGTGCACAACAGACAAGCAAAGTAACATTATCCCTATGTGCAGCTAGATGGATCAGACTGTTTATCAGAGACTCTCCACCAGCACACTGTAAGAGGGATCATAATGTCAGCCATCGATCGGCCGGCCGATCAATACAGATACCTTTTCAGATACCTATTGATGCAATTTAACAGGAATATTAGTCCAAGCTCAGGTAAATGTCAGGAGTTCTACTAAACAGTGTTTCTAGCTCATAATTGGACTGAAAGGTGCCTGAATGAGACTGGGCGGTTACACACAGTTAACTTGAGTGAGCTGAAATGTTGCTCCAGTGTGGCGAGAAGAAAAAAAGAAAAATAAAAAAAGCTTTTTTTTGCTCCTCGTATCAGGTCAACAAGCTTCTTAAAATAGGATACGATTTGTCTTAGAAAAAGCAGGATAGATGGAGCATCAGAGTGAGAATAACAAGCAATCGAGAAATGGCGATGCAACACAACAGCATATGCACACTCTGGTTTATCAGCAGTAAATAGCCAGTGCCATGTTCCCATGCTCCTTAATCATACTGATGCACTCACACAAATACACAATAACGCACAGGCGCACACACACACATTCTTCTTCCTCTATCTTCCACAAGCAGTTCAAAACGTGCACGTGCAACACACATGCGCTCATTCGCACATATTTTCCGAGACCAAAGGAAGAGCTGACTGCAACATTTTTCTCCACTTCAAAAAAGTAGCCAGTGTCAAAATGATAAATGAGGGATCATGAGGGAGAGCGTGCATACTTACATTAGACTGCACAAGAGCTTCACGAGCTGCAGCGGCGTGGACGAGCGCTGCTTTCAGATGGTTTGGGCACGCTTTAAGGCGGTCGTTAGTACACAGAAGGAGCCGGCATGCAAATTACATGCCACGACAGTGATTAGCAATGTAAAATTACTATCAACAGAACAATAACATTTCCAACACAACGGGTGTGTGGGGTGTGTGACCTGACATTATGAGCGGCTGGATGTGTGTTGGGGGGGTCTGTTGTGTTCCTTATACAGGTGTTGGCTGGTAAAAGGTTGATTGCTAATTTCCCGGAGGTGAATGCAGCTCACAGATGTGTGCGGAGAACATCTGATAGGCCTTCAGACTGCTGATGCAGGGCGGCGTGGGGATATTTTCAAACATCATTTATAACATCATTTCAGCATCAGTTACAAAATGGCGGTGGGGAAGATTGATGGGAGGTGAGGGCTGGTTAATATGCGTGATTGGAATGATACGCCAAGCGTGCTGTTTGTTGTCGCAGGAGTGACGGCACGTAGACTGAAAAAGACACGCTGTCGGATTTACAGGATCAACATTCATTCCAATAAAGCAGATATTGACATGTAAGCACTTCTGTCTGGGATTTCTGATGAGTGTTTTCAGTTTTATTTAAAATAAAATTCCTTTTTGCATCTCCATTTTATGGTCTTCAATAAAAAAAAAAGAACATTATGATGCCGTGGTGAAACTGACCTTTGACCTCTTGTACATAGGATCATTTTAACAGGTCATCCTAGTAGATATTTGGATGAAATTCCGTCATTATTAGCATATAAATGTTTGAATTATGGCCTGAAACAAAGTTTTGTGAGGTCACAGTGACTGTGACCTTTGACCTTTGACCATCTGATTCAAATGGGTCAAACGGGACGTTTTTATTTAAAGTCCCTCCAGGTGTTTCTGAGTTAGGGTTCAGGTTCAGAGCTCAACTGTTGGAGCGTGGAACAGGATAAATGGTTTGTATTTGAGGAACATTATGATGTCACGGTGAAGTTTACCTTCGACCATTTGGACATAAAACCTCTCCATCTTTTTATCCCCGGAGATATTTCAGTGATATCTTGTCATAATTAGCATATTAATGTTTGAATTATGGCCTGAGCGATGTTTTATGATCTCACGGTGACCGTGACCTTTGAACTTTAAATCTTAATCAGTTCCAATCAATCAAACTGGACATTTTTGCTGGATGTAATTAAAGTCCCTCCAGGTGTTTCTGAGATACCGACTCATGGACGGATGGACGGATGGACAACCCAGAAAAAAAAAAAAAAAAAAAAGCCCTCATCGGCTCCATCTCTGCCTGTTGATGGGCTGAAGGTATAAAAAGCTTCAGAGGGTTCGACGCCGACGTTTCTTCGCTCCAGATAACAAAAGAAAAGGAAAGCCCTTCCAAAGTTACTGCAAAGCACACCCTTGGATCAATTACAATGTAATTACAATAGCAGACAGAAATACAACCTGAGTCTGTGCTCTGTCTGCACTGATAACTGATAGATAAGCATCTGAGGGATGGCTGAGAGAAGCACCTGGCCAGAAACACATCTCAATGCTGTCAATAAATTACTCTGCTGGGACCGTTCTTTCCCGGGTAAGGCTACACGATCGGCGGGCACCAGCCACATCCCAACCTCCTGCGCAGTCCATCTAGCTGTCCGCTGGGAGCGGGAAAGGGAAAATGGGGCGGACGGGAGCAGCAGTTTCAGATACTGTGGTACAGAAAAAGGCCCTGTCTTTCTGCTACACCCCCCCCACCCCCCCGCCTCCTCCATAAGCCCTTTGGTAACCCTGCAAATCTGTGCAATTTCAAACACTCTGATCAACCCTTTGCTTATCAAGAAACACTCACAGCTAAAATGTGTGACACTTATGCAGATGTGCCAGAGATCGGCAGTAAAAAAAAAAAAAAAAAGGGTGAGCGGAGCAGCAAAATTCGCTGCAGAGTGTACAAAGACAAAGAGATCAGCGATAAGACAGAGAAGTGCACCCATATCGACTGCTGTCAGTTAGGAGCATGTTAAGGAGTGTATTAAGGATTAGAGGGGATTAGTCATATCAGATCACTAGAGGGTTATCAGTGGTCGCAGCTCCACAACGAGGAGCTCCCGGCTGCTCTGAAACAAGCACCACATCGTCCCTGTATAAGTCTTAATATTAACCCATTAAGCCGGACGATTTATGAGTTTGGAAAAACAATTAAGCCTGTGATTTTTATTAGGAGCTTGATTGAGTGCCTCCTCCCCGGTGTCTCGACACTACCAAAGTTTCCCCCTCCAGAGAGCAGAGGCCCGCTCAAAATATTACCGTGATTTAAGATGCAAAACCAACACACATTAAAACGGCTCAGAGCTTATTCCATGTGCGCTTCCACACAAAACCAATTTAGTTTCCATTGATCGCTTTTCAAGCAATTAGATTTCCATTGATGGAAAAAGTAGAGGCTGCTTGTATAAGACGGGGAGGGTCAGTGGTTAGGTGCTGTGATTTGCACGTTTATTCAGGCCGTTTGACCAGCTCCTCTAACCCCTGACAGATCCCTGGCTCCTTCCACGTCCCCACCTTCCGGACAACAAATAATTCACCCGGCATGAAGAAATGCCTGGCGTCAGATTATATATCCGTCTTTATTTCCGATATTGCCTCTTTGTTTCTGCAAACTTGGCTGATTTTCTAAATTGTGGAGTATTGACTGTTTCAGAGCCTGACCAAGCGAGTCTGATGTAACACATTGGAGGTAATGATATCCCAGCGACGGGGAGAGGCAGTGGCTGGGGCAGCACTGGACGATGGCCAGGCCCTGTAACCATTAGTCTCCTCAGAAGCCGGAGTCTCTTCTGTTCCAGCACAACGGGGCATTAACATCAGCACAAAGGGTAACCCAACTCAACCGGTGAAGCCACCAGAGCCCCTCCCATGTGCTCGCCATCAGGACCCGTTTCCCCTCATGGAGCCAAGGTCATTCCTCGTCTCTCTGCAACATGTTTAATCCCCGCCTGTCACGCCGCTGAGGGTTTTTAAAAAGTGAACGAATCCATATTCAAAATACGTTGTAAAGGTGAAAGGGTGAAAAGTAGATTCAAGGTATAAAACAGGAACACTGAATGCCATTAATGTGAAAGTAGGGGAGTAATTCCCGGCGCGCTCCCAGAGGAAATCCACCTTTCGCCAAAGCCGGGGGATTTTGACAAATGCCTTTCTCAACACCAGCAAAGGAGACAAATGTTACATTTAAACAGAAATACTTAATTTCCGCTTTTGGTGACTTGCAGCAGATATCATTAATCAACAGAGGCCTACCACGCTCAGTGAGCCTGCTAAGAACCAGATGATCGCCCTCTTCCACTCAATCCATCAACTATGATTGGAGAAAGAAAAGGTTCAAAAATTTTGAGTTGCACCCACGCAGGAAGAGTAATTACCCTCGTGCCAGTCGCTGAGGTGTTCTGGTGACACCTCGACCCTCTGTTTATCATGCACCAGATTACTCATGGGTTTGTCAGCGCAGCATGACAGAGCCGGCGCCTCCACCTATGTTCCCCTTTCTGGCTGCTACCGGAGGGAGACAAACATGACGTACGAACGTCCCCAACTTTTAACGAGGAAACTTATCTTGGGATCCGCCAAACATCATACCCTTCATGTTTTGTTTTTTTTTTTTAATTTGGGAAATCTGAACACACTGAGATCCAAAATTTTGAGGGATGGCATCGCTGCCCTGTACTTAAAGACTGATCTGTTGACTTTTGTCATTATTTTTGCTCTGACATGCCAACCAATTGCCTCGCCTTTGGGGCATTACTCACTGTCTGCTTTATGATAATATGCAATGAAACTGTTTTTTTTTTTAAGGAACTATGTGCAGCATTTTGGACATTAATGCATCACTGTCAAATTAATTGTGATGCATTTGTTTACCTCACTTGTGAACAAATGGGACTATTATAGCCTCTAGATCACACCGTGAAAAGTGTTTCTGGCTTCTGTAAGTTAGTGCCGCGTCACTTCCGGGCTTTTCTTATAGGAAGATAAGAAATGAGGAAAAAGCTGTTTATTAATCAAACAGTTTTAGGCTTTGCACCAACAGAAAACTTCTAAAAGCAGCAGGTTTGTATTTTGGAGTAAATACTGATGGTAGCATGACAAACAGCGAACCGACGGTGAGGGAAATGAATTTTGACAGTAGGAGATAATCAGTGTCACCAAGATGGATGTATCGAGACAAAAGGTAAATATAGAAGAAGTTGCGATCTCTTAAGGATTCTTATTTTAGGTTTCGCCAAAATACTTTTTATCAGCAGAGGTTAACATGATTTAATGACTCTGATACACATTTGTGTTGCTCCTTGCTGCAACGAGACTCTAATCACATTACAGCAAATGAAGCCCACATACGACCAGGACTGCACCAGATTTCATCTGAGTAAAAAAGTCTTAATTAAACTACAATCCCCCCAAAAATGCCAACTTTTCCATTTTTTGAATACAGCGTTGACCTGCTTCCTCATGTCTGAAGTAAACAAAAATAAATTCCACTTTTAGTAAGTAAAAATCTAAAATAATTAGGTCTTCACACAGAGTAAAATGCCGCTTTCAGACAGGATCAGACCACCAATTTTCTCAGCGATTGCCTTGTTTATTTCCGGCAATTACACCAATTTCTTAAAATAAGGTGGTAATGTTTTATTGATGTTAAAATGCTACATGCAGCGTTGTTAATTAATTTTTTTAACTAAGTGGATCGATTTGTTTGGTTTTTTTTTGTACAAAGAAAAGAAAAACAGGAAGAGATACTTCTCTAAACATTAAAGATCACCAAACTTGCATTTTAAACTGTGACATGAGGTGAGCCGGAAGAGGACGGACGTGCAGAGGCAATAACAGTAAAGCAAACAGGCTGCTGCCTTTGCACCACTGCTTCTTGCCTCCCTAGTGATACATGCCAGAGATAACAGCTTAATTTCAACCTCAGCACTTTTACTGCACTGTCCAAGGCGGTCACTGCATCGATGTATCAATGTACCGCCATGCTAGTCACTCTCCACTGCGACAACTCACAATTTTTCTATGATGGAAGCTTTCAGAGAGGTGCTACGGTTTAAGCCTGCACACGAGCCGCCCTCCTCTGATGGCCTCGGTCTTTGGAGACTCTGCCGGCTGTTTGTTTCTCGGATAACAGGTCACAGGGCAGATTTTGATTGAATCCCCCCACACTGTTGACGAGTAAAAGGGGGCGGATTCGTTCTTGATTTTTTTTTTTTTGCTGCAGAGAGGTGCTTCCTTCCCCGTGCGTAACATTTCCTCCTTTCGCTTTGAAAAGCAGGTGCTGGAGCTACTTCAACAGTCTCAAAGAGGAAAAGAAAAAGAAAAGAGATTTTTTTATCTGAAGAGCCCAGAGTCCAGTAAATCATGTTCGAGGAAGACAAGAAGGCTTCAGTTGTTTTTCACATTTGATGAACAAGATCAGATCTACAGGATGATATGGGATGATGTATTATGGACTTTCAGAGGAACGCCTTCCAAAAATGGATCACACACCAAAGAAAAAGATTCACGTTAGAAAACAGACTACTTTCTTTCTCTTTAAACTGATTCAATATTTGCAAAATAAAAAAAGAAGAAAGTGCAAAAACAAGCAAATACTTCTGTTTAAGGGCCACACTGGTGCTAATCATTTGGAGCGCCTCATCGTCCTCAGAGAGGATTTATAAAGAGATAATACTGAAATGACTCTGCTGAGAGTTGACATGTCAGCTCTCAAATCACACATTTCATAAACATTTGTGTGTGTGTTTTTTTTTTTGCTTTTTTTTTTGCAAAGTTTAATAGCTAAATTGTTTTTGTTATAAGCCGTAGCTTGACAAACAAGCGGTACTTGAACCAAGACTATTCTCAAAGCAATTAACGCTTAAATTTAAAATGTGCTAAGATAGATTACATTCATTGCAAATCCTCCGTCAATTTGCATTCATTCTCATGCTCCCAGTGTAGCGGGAGATGCTGCACATCGTAGGGGGATTTCCTTTGGATTTTCAGAGCGTTGACCCCACGTGGCGCCGGGGGCAAGGCGACCATGCCGGACTGTTATTAACACTGACGTAAAAACAGAAAAAAAAGGTTGGGAAGCGGGGGTGAACTGTGGCTGCTCTGGGCGCCGAGGACACCGAGGGATCTGGTTCACCAGAGGAGATCCACCTTGTCGGGGCGTCACGGTGTGAAAGCGGCCACATTACACATCGCCTCCATCTGTGGGGGGTCACGGAGGGCAGTGTTTAAAAGGGCAAACACGAGTGGAATGGAAAATATGCCGCAAAGCACCTTTCTCTGTACCCCTGTTGGGGAAAAAAAAAAAAGCTTAGAGCTGTCTGGATTGTTGAGGTGATGTTCTTTATGGGGTACTCAAACACACCAACACGTAACGGAGTCTTTCCTGCTTTTCTGTTGCCTTCCCTCCGGCGTTATGACAGCACATCGTCTCTGTTAGCTCGTGCATCTCACACATGAGTAATGATCCTGTAACTTAAAAGCAACGCAGCTCTCCTCCACTTTCACATACGTGCATGCACGTCTCCTGTTATCCATGGAGAAGGAGAAATGAAATGTGCTTTTTATCATGTGTCATGAAGAACCCCTCCACTCACATACACGTTGAACCTCTCGTCAAAAAAATATTGGCAAATGTTGTAATTACGTGCCGGGTATCTGCGCCTTACATGGCTCGAGGCCGGCAGCAGTCCTGATATTCCAGCTTTATCATATTTTAGTTTTATTTGAGGACGGTGGCGGTGCCGTGCCTCCAGTCAGCCATAATTGAAATGAGGGAAGGAAGATGTAGAGGCTGTGTGCCCCACTCCTTGTAATCAAGCCCTTAGTCCTGTGTGCTTTGCCATTTTTCAAAGTGAAATATCCTCGCAATCTTTATAGTAATATGCAGCGAGTCCTCTTCATGCCTTAGCCCATGGGTAATTAGGCATGAAGAAGTGTACTTTTTACATGCGAGGGCCATGCATTAGGAGTGCTGAGGCCACAAACTAGGCCCCGCACGCTGCGAGTCTACTGGAAGCATTCAATTAAATTCATGATCACATACACAACAACATACGGCTGCTTTGTAACTAATTTATTATTCTTTCTGTAGCAGGCGTGACATCAGTATTCAGCCGGCGATGCTCTCTGTTCTGGGCGGGTTGTGTGTGGGACTTGTGCGCTCGGAGGTGAGTGGTGAAAAAAGTGAAGCCGGGGGGAGTGATGGGGAAGTTGATGTATGATCCCTGGTGGCTGAGCTTGTTTGAAGCGTGGAGCTGGGCAGGTGATTCGGAGGCGCCGGCTCTTTAAACAGCGTAATGAGCCAGATAGGACGCCGCACCACGCCACACCACACCGCACCACCTCCCCTTCCTCCCGTCAACACCAACAAACCAAACAGTTGAAGGACATCATTTATCAAGAGTCAACAAAAGAAATGTTTCTTTGTGTTTTTGCTTATAAATTTGTCATTTTCTCCAATTTCCACCTGTCCAGAATCAGCTGATTCCATCTGTGGCCCAGTAAAGATTCTGTTCTCTGTAACAGGAATGTTTCCTTCTCCAAAGAAAAGTTCCTCGTGTTTATCTGAGCAGGAGTTCTGCTCATTAATGATGAAATATCAGCTCCAAATATCTGATTGTCTTTATTCTGTCAACACAATAAACTCAGAAACATACAGGACTGATCCAGAGACTCTCTGATTGGCTGTGACATCATCAACCGGAGCCAATAGGAGCGTCCGACGAAGAGACGTGACTCCAGAGGTCACGATCAGAGATGGAGGATGAGAATGGACGGATAAACAGAGCTTTGGTTTTGCGGTACAGCTCTGATGAATCAGCAGTTTTAGTTTTTAAAGATACTCGTCTTATTGTTACAGGAGTCGGGCCTCTCTTCGGTCCACGTGTCAGAAGGTATGTGTGCTATTTTCAGGGTCTGCTGGGTGTGTCTGCCCTCTAATGGCCAAAAATAAAAGACAAAAAATGATTTCTGAATAATGTGAGGTAATGCACATATTAAGATGTTAAGATGATATTAATGGAAACATGCAACATGGTGGACTTAATGTCAGCGACAACGTAAAGCTTTAACTTGTTGTCTCTCCAGGAGTGACAGAAATATTCTTTTTGTGTTCGAGGGTTCGTTTAGCGTCTCATCAGCCTTCCTGCAGGTTCGGTGTCCTCGGCTCGGCCTCACACGCTCCGGCAGCACTGCTCTCTTTGTAATGCTGTACGAATGCAGCACAGCACTCACACTCCACCACCACAATCACAATGTCTGAAGACACTCCCACAGGTACGCACACACACTCAGAGAGGGGGAGAGGTGTTGGCGTGGCGTGGGTATAAAGTGTGACAAACAGAAAGTTAGTGCAGATGCTAAATGTGTTTACATGAAAAAAAAAGAAACAGTCCTCATGCACAATTTAATGTGTGTCTATTTACAGACATATTTTTTGTGAAGCTGAACATAACGCTGCAGCCGCAGCTGAAGGAAGAAACAAAGACGGGGGGGCAGAGAGAGAGAGAGAGAGAGAGAGAGATGGGCTGCGAGCCTTCTGTGCAGCTCTTTCATTGCTGATAATATATAAATGCATGCACACATGGATGCTGCTCGTAAATGAATAAACACATACATCAATTTCAAAATCCAACACATTTGAATTTCAAATGCAGCGGCGCCCCCCACCCTTCTTTTTCCTTCCCTCCTCTTTCTTTATGATATGTCTCATTTCTCTTGTGCAGATATAAAAGGAGAGGGGTTGAGGGGGTAAATTAGAGGGGTGGGAGAGAAACAAATGCTGTATGGAATTTGAGATTATGCCTTTGGTTGGTGTGGTTTCCCTCCTGCTTAAATCAAAAGGCACGGGGGCCGCGTAGCCCTCGGCTTGTTGCTGGTGACAGTTTCAGTGTTTCTAGACTTCTCTCCTCCCCCTTTTCAACGACAGTCCTGAATTGAGAAGCGGGGTGGAACGGGGTGTGGGCTTCTGGCGGAGGGTGAATTAAATAGTCACTCTCTCTCTCTCTCTCTCTCTCTCTCTCTCTCTCTTTTTTCAGTGGCGTTTAAAATCAATTCATTCAGTGGACTGCTGACACAGCCCGGCCCAGAGAGCCCAGGATTTATGGCTCCCTCTAATGGGCATGCTCTGAACCAAAGCCCTGCCGTCAGCACAATTCTGCCAGCCACCCGTCCGCCCCGCTCCCTCACTCCATCTAGCTTTTAAAGATGCAGGCACCCCTCCTCTTCCTTCTTCCTCTCTCTGCTCCTTCTCCTCTCCCCCCCCATCACCCTCTGGCGGCGGCACGGGGCCCTCGGAAAACACACACAGGCCCGAAAAATGTCTAATTCCAGGGCCTTTACCACAACATCCCAGAAAAGGAACTACACTATACGACAACTTGATTTATTTATTTTAAAACATTTTTGTGCATTAAATGATTCCTTTTAGCGTCGCTTCAGCGTTTAATATCCAGGGAATTTCTTTGGCCTCTTTTGCAGGAAGCTTCTCTAACAAGTGTTGTCTCCCACAGCAGTGAATAACGTCTATTAATAGGCATCTATTAATATATGCAGTCGGAGCATAGGCAGAACAGGAACTACACCATATCATACTGTCAACTCTAATTTCAAAATATAAACATTCAACCAGCTTTTTAGTACGTGGGCAGACATTTGCAGCTAAAGATTTTCTATTAAGTGTTGTTATCAGTGAAATCTGGGAGGAGATTTCCTTTCAAGTGGATCTCTCCGGAGCAGTATATAATATCTCCCTGATTATTTACCATAACTGCAGAGGGTTTTGTTTTTTTCCAGAACGGGAGAGCAAGAGGGAGGGAGAGAGAAGGCCTCGGCATGAAACACAGATTTAATGTGTCTGTTAGCGCTGTGGACGTACATTTGGATGTTTGGATGTTTTCCAGTGATCATTCAAATCCGGGCAAAGCTTTGCGAACAAGTGGTGCTTCCCAGAGCGGTGTATAATATCTCCCCTATCCATTACTCCGTTTGACTGGTGGCGCTTCCTAAGGTCTTCTGAGTGTATACATATATGTATTCATATATTCATAACCAAGTCTGGTGTCACAGGATCTGAAACAATTTATGGTGCAAGAGTAAAAAAAAAAAGGCAGTGTGATTGAAAACTCTCGCCTATGAACTTGGGTGTAAAGATATATAAAAAGGATCATGGCCTGAATTGCGATGACAACATGAAGTCACTCCTGCGCAACACGTGATCTGAGCGAGCCGATGAGTGTCTGCGTGTGAGTGTGTGCGTCTCCTGCGTTGTGGTTACGCCGGCGCTGCACACTGTAACGCTTGACCCCCGTTATATCCTCAGGCAAGCTGGTAATTTGCAGACAAATACGGACCTTTGCTTCAGCCCCGGAGACTCCAACGTACATCCTTCTCCATATTCCAGCCCTGCTCTGCAGCCTGTCAAGGCGTTATAGGCCCTGAATTAGCCTCCCATTACAGCAAGTCTCCGGCTCCCCCCTAAAGTTAACCATAACTGACCATTTGGCGTGGCTTCATTATAGAGCCATGCATGTAAAATCGAGTCATGGTCCCCGGCCGTCACATCCAATTTCAAAATACAATCCCCCAACCAACCCCCAGAATCTCCATCTTTCTCTCTTACTTAAGTTCAACCTTCTCCTTGTTTCATAAAATATGATCTGATTAAAATAGATTACACACCTTGTTAGCGGAGCATTTCATATTTGATACAGCGGCGCTTTAAGACAGGCAACCTCCGCCGCGATTCAAAGAGATTGTGGCCTTGTTCTCTGGCCTATTTGTTTAATAAGCTCTGCAACATCAGTGGGCCTTTTAAGTGAACACACTCCCCTGGAGCAAAGGCAAAGATCAATACTCACACCTGTATAAAAAAAAAGAAGAAGAAAGAACTGAATTAAAAAAGAGAGAGAGAGACGGATGATGGCCAAGGATTTTCTCCTTCGAAGGAATAAAAAGCGAATTAATCAGCAACAATCCAACTGTATGAGAGAGAATCCAAAACAGGAAGCGGCTTTTATGTGCCGACCTGTAGCGAGTTGCTACGGGTCAGCTGTGAAATATTCAGCACCGATTAGTCCAGCGCAGCTTAAACCAAAGCTCCTCCGCCGTCTCCATCATGAGAGACTGGGCTATGCAAATGGGATATTATAAACAGAACGAAGAAAGGCAGCGTCTTTGAGGGTAAACGAGTTCATTATAATCCTCACCTCATCTGCTGACTGGATGGAAGACTCCTCGTGTAATCGCTGATGGAAGGAGGGAGCTTTTCTACTGTACTGAGGGAGCTCAGATGTGGGGGGAATAATACCGGTCATATCGCCTTAAAATGAAAATAATACCCCCCGTTTACCGTGAACAAAGTCCATGTGAGAGAGGAAAATGTAATACTATGCTTGAGGAATGTAATTATCATTTAGCGAGACTGTGAGCAGTGTTTGACAGGGCCTGAACTACATGAAAAACTCATTTTCATTTTTCTTATTATATCATGATTATATCAACATTCTTAACCAGTGGCCACAGCAGCAGCAAATTATTGCAAATTAGCCCCATATTGCCAGTTTTTAGTAGAGGCAAATGAACAAGCACTGGAACTCCAGTGTTTATTCCATAAATCAGCCCAACGCTGCACCTGTTGAGAATGTAAATAGCCGAGCCATTTTGATGAAAGTCTTTCATTAAAACATTTGAGAGCACTTTCTCTTTCTCTCTCTTTGTGTTTTTTGTTTATCCGCCCTGTTTTCTTCTCGCCGTTAAGTTCCTCCTACACCCGCTGCAACCGGAGGTCCAACGGGCAGTGACAGGGGAGACATAACACCCACCAGCTATACGTGGGGGCACGGGAGGTCCATCATTACCAAAGCCACAGTGGTGATCACGGCAATAATATAGAACTATAACTGAGCAATTAGACTAATGGAAAACGTCCCTATTTCTCCCGGTGTGCTGCGGCGAGACACGCCACGTGCCCCGCGGGCCCCCCCTGGAGATGAGGCTGGAGATGTGAAGTGGAGAGGAGGTAATGGCGGAGGCCCATTGATCCTCACGGCCACCTGCTATATGGCTCCGTGGAGGACGGGTGGGGAGGAAGAGGGCTCCATCTGGGGAGAGATCACGTCAGCTCCTGGGCTCTCAGGCATATGGATAAGAGTCTTTCTCTAGTCTTCCGCTACTTAACCAGCGCACATTAGCACAATATGGCCGGATAGGGGAGAGTAAGGCGCGCATACATACAGGTTTTTATGACAGCGAGGGCGCGTCAACGGGCGAGAGGGCGTGAAGCCGTTTTCCTCAAACTCTGCGGCGTCTGCCTTCTCGTGTGAGGACAGCTGGGAACGCCGGGGACGCTCAAAGAACCACGCCGACGTGTCGCAGAGTCCACCTTAACAGATCCAAAATCCGATATTCCTGATAAGACAGGACGAGACCGCCAACCGTCTTTAAATGGCTGATGACCTTTAGAAGTCAGACTGTTCCCGAAACCCAACTGCCCAATCAGGACACAGCACTGAGCCCTCACTCCTCCTCAGCTAACAGCTTCTACTGGCCTCAAAAAACCAACATGGCCGAAAGAGAGCGCCTAAAGTTTCAATAGGTAAAAACAAAAATGCCAGAACTGAAGAAAGTGAAAACTCTCATCCAGACTGCTGTTCAATAGATCAGTCACAAACCTGAATGTTTAGTTTTTTCCAGATACAGATTCAGGACAGACAGCAGAAAATATGATACAAGACATTAGTCAGGGATGATATTCAGCAAATATTTCAATTTGATAGTGATGGATATAAACATCAGGAGATATAACAGTCCAAAGTGCTGGATTTCTCATTTCAGGAGAGGCTGCAGGTAAGTGATCTTTTTGTGGCTCTCATTACAGCTCATCAGATATTTTATATATTTTATAGTTTCAGATTGGAAATGAAGTTGTTTGCTCTGAAAACACTGAATTTTCACCAAAGATTTGTGTTCCAGAAAGGACCAAAAAGAAAAGGCGTCTTTGCCCTCAGAGTTGATGTAACAGCAGTTAAAGACGGAGAGTCATGAAGAGAAATGATTTAAGCGGGCGGAATATCATTTGAAGCAGAAACCTTTCCACCATGGCTGAAGTAAAGCACACCTGAGGGAGGACCGGTTGTAATTTCAGGCTCAGACAGGCAGACGGGGGGGTGAAAGAGACTCACCTGCCCAGCTGGGGGTCTCCATGTACAGGTAAAGCCGGTTGGGCTGAAGCTGGGTCTCTCGACTCGCTGCTGCTGCCACAGGTGCTGACGAACTCTGCAGAAAAAAGAAAAACACAAAACTGCTGTTGAAGGGCAGTTTGTGGTAGAGAAATGACGAGGGTGTGTGTGTGTGTGTGTGTGTGTGTGTGTACAATTTCATTATGAAAGAACTACACAATAACTTGGATATCTGACCAGCTCTTATCAGAAAAGGATTTTACTAAAGCACAGCTACAACAATGCGACAACCTCCCTGCAACAACAACACATGACCGACACCCACTGGTCGTTTTTTTGCCTCAGTTGTGCGGCCGTTGTCGTGCAGCGGGTGGCTTTTCTGCTGACTTGTGTGTCTCTGCAGGCTTCAGGTTGGCTCCGGCCCAGAACCCCAGCCGGTGAACCGCAGAGAACGCGCATTGATTTCGTCCCAGCAGAAATCCCTTCTCCCAGTATCCTCCTCCCTTCCCGCCCCGCACCTGATTAAGCATTTGCAGGGAGCCATGCCAACACAATTTGTCATTTATCAAAAGTAATTAAAAGCAATTTCTTTTCTCTTGTTGATTGGGAATTGACTAATTGTTGAGTCTGTGAAAAAGGGGGAATAAATAAAACAGGGAAGGATGAATTTTACATAAACTCAGAGGAAAACATAAATGCTGCAAAATGAGGGCCAGACATCTGGCTCTGTGATTTCTCTCTACATGATTATGACTGCAAAACTGAAACAGTTGTTTAGTGCATTCTGATATACAGCCCATAGGCAGTAAATAATATATTAGAAACAGCATATTGACTAGCTGACTTAAAAGGGTGTTTTCATTTCATGTTGTGTGAACACTAGAGTGGGAGGAAAATACAAACACTGGTTGGTTACTTGTTAACAGAAAATGAAAAACGCTGCTCCCACATGTGCCAAAAGACATATTTGAACCGGTAAATACCGACGTCTCAGTCTGGGTGGGGAAACAGCACGACGGGAGACGGAGACGAGCGGAAACCATCCTACAGCAGAGGTTACAGTAGGTCCGGCCAAAGAAACCAACCAATACCGTTCCAACATTATCGGTAAGGACCTCTGAATGCACCATTACCTTCTACAAGGCCAGAATGAAATGTCAGAATTGATTCGAGAGGGGAGGGTTGAGATATAAGTGGGCAGCTAAGGTGGCCATTTTGTTTCAGTGGTCTTTTATTTGGTGTCCCTGGATCTTTAGCAGACTGAAAAAAAAAGAGCTGGAAGAACATGAAGGAGGTGTGGGTGGCCATCACAAGCGTCTCCAGTGACAGCATGTGAAATAAAAACAGGAAAAAAAAAAACAACACACACAATAAAGACAGAAAACGAACCGCGCGGAAACGCCAGAGGAGCCGTTTAAATTTCCCACCACTTTGTAAATAACTTTAGCTGTACAAATACCTGGCTCTGCAGTGAGCGGACGGAAAAAAAAAAATAAAAAAAAAACAACAAAAATTTAATAAAATAATGTTAAAAAAAAAAAATTCCAGCCAACAATTTATTCTCTGTCAACAAATGGAGCCGTTGCTTCAATGAGACGATTTGAATATCCCTTTGAAGGCTGCAGATGGACAAGCAATACTATCATTGCCTGGGAACACAGAAATAATTGGGCAACAGTGGGAGAAGCCTACATTCACGTCTCTGCTGAGACAGAGCCCTGCTTTGAAATTCTAATTGAACCTCTCACTCTCCTGCCTTTTGTTTACATTCCCATTCATCATAAAAAACTCAATTACTTATGTTCCCTAACATGTATGGTTATTAATGTTCTAATTATGCTTCTCCTCTCTAATCTTTTGCCTCGCAATTTGGGTGATATATGTCTGAAGAACACGGCGAGTCCCCTGGAAGTGAGAGCCGAATTAGGAATGTATGTGCAATAACACACCTTCTCTTGGGGGCCATCTGACGAAGGGAGGGAGCTTGTCATAGTTTGTCTATACATGGGGATTTATGCCAGCTCAGTGAGCGTGTGTTATTATATACCGTCTTTGTTTCGACACGCATTTCCAAGCAGAAAGTTGACTAATCAGCCCTCGCTCGCAAAACGGAACAGATGCAGCTGGGGAAGCTGACGAGAAGAGCCAAAAAGGAAAAAAAATAAATAAATAAAAATAAAAACACAGAGCAAACTACCTCTGGCCAGCTCTTCTTATTCTTCTTGTGAAAGGCTATAGGTATGACAGCTTTAGAGGTATGAAATAATGTCGGTGAGAGCCTTGAGGAGCCCCTGCAGAGAGGCTGAGAGGGTCCTGTACTGCCTCAAGCAATGAGTGTTCTTCAAGGCTTTTCCTCAGAGCACTTTTACAAGAGCACAAATTAGGTGTAAGGAATGCCTGTGTCGGCAGGCGCACCCAGCCGGCACATGGTGAACTAGAAGACATTTTTATTTTTTATTTAAAAAAAAAAAGGAGGCAGACACTTGAATGACAGTGAAGAAACGGAGGGCGTCATAAAGTGCAGAAAATAAGCTCTCACTTTCAAACGTTTACAGCGGCTCAAATATCTGATGATACCTCTCATAGCTTTTAATCTTTAATGTGAAAAATTAATCATCCCATTCATTATTTTAATAGCTGTCATTTTTCTCTCCCCAAAGTGATGATTTATAACCATTAAGCCCTGCGTAGGCTTGTGTGAGAGGGATTTATCGTAATGTTTGCACCAGGTAGCCTCCAACCATATTTCATTACTCTGACAAGCCATTAAAATGCCCTGGTGATTAAACAACAGCTCTGAGGTCAGTGTGTATGGCTGTTTCTTTACCCATGCAGGAGCGGAGAACCCGTAGCCTAACAAAGCTCTCTCCCTCACCCCCCCACCTCACCCCAAAGTTTCCTCCAGACCGGCCATCGCAGTTATGGATCTTTATCTGTTATTCTGTGCGATGGCGACCGGGGCTCGTGACGCACACGCACAGACGTTAACATGAAATAAAGTTAAGAATGGGGCCATTATCTGCCTTTTTTTCCCTCCTCCTCTGAGCTTTGGCGCCGTGATAACTGCGCACTTAAGAGGAAAAACTCTGGCCTCAGATACTCTCATGTCCATCCATCTGCGGTGTTCGCCGTCTCCCCGGAGTTATTCTCTGATCATGTGTCGCCGTTTGTGCCTCTGCTCCGCGCACTTGTCTCTTTCTCCTTTTCTACTCTTTCTGCTATTGATTTCCTCCCAATTCCATCATGCAGGGGGCGTGTTAACAACACGGGGGGGGGGTTGAAAGGCACTGTTATCACTGGTTGTAAAAAGAAGTCAGATTGTATTGAAGTCTATGTGAAAACGTCCCTCCTTCTCCCTTTGATTTATTAGCTCTATAAACGTTTTCCTAATGAGTTTATGGTCTCAGTCTGTAATTTCAAGTCTTCTTCAATACAACACGATGTTCATTTTTTAATTGATGGCCTCCATTTAGAGGAAAATAGACCATTGACAGACTGAACCACAAACGTTGCCTGGTGATCAGGATTAAATACAGACCATGTCAGACCCGGTCCTCACTCCTGGTTTATTCTGCATTCAAATGCAGTTTCGACTGGGCCTGAACGCATCGTCAGTGGACACAGAAGGAAACTGTTAGCGTGCTCGACAGGTGCAGACAGGATGCAGGGCTCTCAGTATGCGGCGCATGGACCCTTAAAGTTACAAAATTCACCTAATTTAAAGACTGCAAACGCTTGACATTTGGGTACATTGGTGGTGTATCAGAATGTAAGGCAGCCCTGAAAAAATGCAAAGAAAAGGCTTCTCTCTAAGACGGCGGAAAAAAACCAAAGAAATCGGATGTCTGTGCTCAGAGACACAAGAATTGTGGGTGTAAAAGTGTGAAACGTCGGATCTTTATTTATGAAGGGCAACAGTTAGGAATGTTTGTGCTGAAACGGACAGATGTCGCCTGAGAGATAGCGGGAGAAACAGCAGCCTGCAACACAAAATGGATTCCCAATTCAATCCCAGAGGAGGGGAGCTGAATGAACAGCCGGCCGGGGAGCTGGGGGAGGATTTAACTCCCCCCTGCATGTATGTTCATGTCTAATGTCCTGGGTCCAATGGGCCGGATTGATCACCGATGCCACATCTGACAGTGACTGACAGCGTCTGTAATTGCTGTGTTTGCTTTGGGAGAAGAGCAAACTACCATGGAGGGACCGCGAGGAACATGCAGCCATTCCTCAATCACCCGCAACTCCAGCTCTGGATATTAAATCATACTGCACAATGGCCGTGGTCTGCCTGAATGCCTGAGTGTTGTGAGCTCCTTGATTAATGGATATGATCAGTGCCTGTTGTGGCCCGGTCATGAAAGGAAAGAAAAAAAAAAAAATAATGATGATACCTGCTGTGGATCCTGATTGGAGTTCACACACAAACCACAAGTCAGGTATTATGGTCAAGTTCATTTCCCCACGCAGCACGACAAGGGATGGACACCAAGTGGTCCAATAAAAGGTCCCATCTAGTTTAAAAATAGACCTCCAAGTCTAGGTTCTTTATTAATATGACCGCAGCCCAGATTCAGAAACTGGGCCTTGAAACCAGCCGTCACGACTTTGTGTAACTTTGTGATGCCACGAGAGACAAAAAAGACAGAAACCTGTTCACTATTCTGTCATCGGATCATGACCCTAAAAGAAAGTGAAAACACTTCCATGAAAACCAGAGTAGTGTGGTATCAACGTATATGTCATACAAACCAAAGGTCAGATGACTAATATAAGAATCGAATGTTTTGACAAAAGCATAATCAAACAAATGGACTTTGAATATCGTGAGTGCCCGATGTGATCATTTAACGCAGCAGGTTTATCAGCTAAATGTTCTTATTAGTAACCGGGACTGTGTTGGAGTAAATGTACAGTATTTCCCTCTGTAGCTGTAAAGCAGAGAGACTTTGCAGTGAGTAACTTTCCATCAGTGGCAGTCAGGAGGGGTAAAAGCATATTAAACAGCTTTAGCATCTATAGGCAGAGAGAGATGGGATTTCAGTCTGTGCCAGACTAAAAATCTCTGTGTTGTTAACATTTACAGCCCCGGCTCCCCGAGGGAGAGCAGCGATCATCAGTGAGAAAAGAAAATCTCCCTCATAGATTTGAAAACTGGGACATCTACTGTAGGCCCTTCTCTCTCTGCTGTGGACGGATGTCGTGTTGGAAACGCCGCGCTGGGCCGGGACGATCCAAACAGTTGTCACAGAAACAGAACGAAAAAGCTGCTGAGGGAAATTAGCCTCCTTAATGTGTCAAACTGTGGGTCTTGTGTTTGTTGTGTCTCCAATCATCACACACACACACACACACACACACAAAGAGAAACAGTGCTTGTAATAGATACCAAAAAAAAAAACAGCATTAAAAAGTTAATTACCACAGCAAATAGAGCAAAGTGATAAACAGGGGATGATGCCATTTCTGCAGATGACTGTCGTTTCCTCCGTCCTGAAAAATAATATTTAGTATCCAGCTGTACTTCTGGATGCAAGAGGACGAGGAAGGAGGGGAGGAAGACGAGGGGAGGGGGGCACTTATAATTCAGAATATTTTTTCTGCAACTTAGCAAGTTTTTCATCTATCAGCAAGGCACATTAAATCCCAGCTGGTCAGATGTAGACGCCTGATGCTCGGCTTTAGACATGAAACAAACTACTGCCGAAATGAGAGAAGTTCTCAGAGCTGTGGAAATTCGACTCCTACAAGAGTCTATTAAAAATACATGTTCAAATGAATCTTGGTGGTGATGACAAGTTTTACCGTATTCTTCTTGAACTTTTAATGTACCCGGCCGTGGCTTCAAGGGGGGAAATTAAATATTAAGGCTATTATCTAAGCTGTTCCCAATATTATCAAGCTTCAGATATTTATATAGTGCAGCGATAATTATGTTATATAAGCTGGGTTTCATTTTTGAGCCAACATAATGATCTGGAGGTGGCCGGTTTGTAGTTTTACAACATAACAATGAGTAACCTAATTCATATATTCGCTGCAGTAAACCCAACAAGATTATGTAGATTCATCATTGCGGTCCGAGGTGGATACTGTACATGTAAATATATCGATCATTTCTGGCTGCAGGGAACTTTTAATGGAGCGAATGGGAGGAGTGCTTTAGTGTTTTGGCAGAGGGCAGCACACACTCAGCGCCATTTTGGGGCGTTGGGCTAAAAAACAAAAAAGCAAACGAAGAGTGAATTATTATCTGCTCTGATTGAGAAGAATCACTGTAAATCTGGTGCTACCTAACCCAGATCACCACTGTTTACCCACCGGTGAGACAGTAAATAGTCTGGCTGACATTTGCGGGAGGTTAGTGTGCTCAGAGAGCAAAGTGGAAGTGGAGGCTCAGATGAATTTGTCTGACAAATGCTCCTGGAGTATGTGTTGTCGACTGCGCTTCGGTGAGGCCCTGGACTGGGATTTGAGTCTGACTGAAGCCAAGCAAAGCATGCCAGATCACTAATTGCACAATTTAAAACCAAAGTCCCTGGCAGCTTGTCGTTTGAAATGGAGAGAAGAGCCATTAATCAGTGAGCTCAACATAGATCTGTGCGGCTCTCCACTGAGGAACCCCAGACGTACGTGGCTGAATCTCAGTGTCAACAGCCAAGGCAAAGACAAAGTGATTGGCTGGCAGCTGCCGCTCGCCGTAATCAAGACGTAAGTGTTATGATCCGACACATGTACGCGATTGGATGATTGAATCGCTGCTGCGTGAAACGTTGGTGCAGTGACAGTCATTTTATTTTCCTCTAATTGTTCGTATATGAGGAGCCAACTGTTGCTCACGGTTGGTGGTGATGAAGTTCGCCGCAGCTGTGTGATGCCTCCTAAAGGCATCGCACAACTGTCAGACCGTTACACAATCTCGGCTGTAATTTTATGGTGGCGCCTGTCCGGCCTGTAACGGCTGCCGTCAACTCAATCTTTACATGTCTCGTCTGCACTTTATTTTTGACGGTGAATTTTCAAATTGCGTTTTTATATCTTTTCTGGATCAAATGTGCGAAACAAATAAAGCTGTCTGCCTCCCGACACGCCACAGACTGTTGAAGTGAAGCCTTAAACCTGCATTCTATCTAATGAGCATCGGGTTCTGTTGAAGTCGATGGGAAATTGTGATTTATTAGCTCAGTAATTGTTTTTCTGATGAGTTTTGTGGTCTCAGTCTCGAGTTTAAAGTCTTCATTTCAACTTTATCTTCATGTTTTAAATGTGCACGTTGTTCATATAAAAATGAAAGCGGCACGTTTAAAACAAGATGTGAGATCCTGTGATGTTTTTTCTTTTTTTATCAAAAGAGAATTCAGACTCTCTTTATTATCTTTTAATTTCCAGAAATTTTCAGAGCCGGCGAGAAAACTGGTTTTTAATTAAAAACAGATCTGAGGACTCTTCGGAAAAAGAGCCGCAATAAAACAGACAGCCTTCAGTCTTCAGAATGCCATAAAGCACTCTATACGTTTTGCTGCTGGTACCGTGTAACTCTATGGGGCTTTAAATTCTCCATTTCCTGTTACAGCTTTGTTACAGGTTCAGGCAATTCTCCACTGGCTATTGGGAGGAGCTGTAAACATTATTACTACCGAGGCCGAGCTGTATTTTGGTGAGAACATTAGCGAGGAGGAAACTTACTCATTGCCCCAGTGATGTGAAGCTGAGGTGGAATTTTTTTTTATTTTCATTATTTTGTCTCGGGCCTAAAGAGAGAATACAGACACACACCATCAGGGAGACAGATGGAGGCATGGGTGTAACTGGAGACACACAAACGCACAATCGCACACCCCCTCTCACACAGTTGCATGAAGAAGGAAGAAGATGAAGACGAAGAGGAAGAAGAAGAAAAAGAGAAGAAAATAAAGTCAAATGCTGCCCTGAAGTCAATTTTACACTCAAGCAACATCCGTCTCTGATCTCGGAGCGTTCTTGCAGCGGCGGCACAACAAGAGCAATGCAGCACTGAGGGCCATGAATTAAAAAGTCAATATGTAAAACCATGGAGGGACGCCATTTTGAAAAAGCGTTCCATCAATGGAAATCATATTAACATGATAAAGGGCAGATTGGGAGGCGAGGGCATTGATTCAGATGCCGCTCCGTGGCCCCGCCATGTCCACCTGAAACATGTTAATGAATCGTGCCGCAAAGAAAAGCCAGAGGTGGGGGCAGCGCATGTGTGGGTGGAGGGCGTTGGTGGTGATGGGAGGGGCTTTAAAGCAACAGGAGGCCGTGATCACATCAGTAGGAATCTCAGTGCCTCACGTCTGGCAGAGGACGAAGTTTGGACGAGGGTCGGATAGGTGGCCGACTTGCAGGAGGGATTTTTTTTTTTTTGCAAGTTGGGAGTGGAGGATCCAATTAGAGTGAAGCTAGTGAGAGAAAGATGGAGTACCATAACACCACCCACAGACCCCAAAGTGCAAGAGCAGAGAGAGCAGAGGATTCACCCCCTGTTGACCATGACTACAGACACACTGCCTGGGGGAGGGAGCATCCAAGGCTTCACATGTGCACGCACACAGGCACACAAACACACACACAAATGCAGAAAGAGAGAGAGAGTGACATGAAAGCAACAAGGCAGCGCTGCCAGGCCAAACAGATGAATTACTTATCAAAGACGCACACAGCAGACCGGCTATGAGGCTGCAACACACAGACAGCTGGGGCATTATCAATTCACCTTCAATTAGCTGTCCTTGGCACTGCCTGCCAACAGGACCTGGAGTATCAGTACATTCACAACACATTGGCTCATTCGAAAACAAAGTGCCGAGGATCAGGTGGATCCTTTTGAGGAATTCAATTAAAATGGTCCTGAAATTACACACACACACACACACAAAAGAAATGAAATGGAAAGAAAAACACAGACGGATGAAAGCAAACGGATTATTTTCAATGCCATTGGAGGCAAAGAAGAAGAGGAAGAGGAGGAGATGGAGGAGGGAGGGGCGGAGCGGAGTGGAGGGGAGGTTAAAGAAAAAGCACTCCTTCCTTGGAGTCTGATGGCACAGCACCTTTGTTAAATATGAACTAATTAAGTGGAAAAATGAAAGTGTTTCATCTTCATTAGTATCAGACAATAGGACTATGAAACATAATTGAGAGTAGTTCCACTTTAATAGAATGAACAGAAGTCATTTGGTATTGAAATGTGCGGGGTGATTTAGCCAAAAGAAAGTGTATTATTAGATTTAATAGAATACCTACACATGATCAATGCTCGGAGCACAGGTGGTAGTTTGTCTCTGGTTCTTCAAATGATTAGGCCGACGGAATAATGGCGAGCCGGATTCACGTGGCTCCAGCATTGATTACAGGGAGCAGCCCATTTTTCACAGAACGGGGCTCCGCACACCATTTATTAAGCCTTCACACATGTGGCGTAAAAAACAAAAACAAACGCGCAGTGGGAGGAGTATGATGATAATGACGATGATGATGATGATGATGATGATGAAGACCGACAATCACCAGCAACACAAGTTTCAGCTCAGCTCAAAGTTTCTGCACCCAGCAGAGCAAAGTGGGACACCGGCCCACAAATACAGCGCCTTGGATTGACTGATCATCGAGCGATAATCTCCCAGCTGTTTAGGTGTTACGTTCCAGTCAACGACACAAGGTGGGGGCGATGGGGATGAAGTCCCTGACTTTTCCAGGCATGTGAAGTAAAAACAAACAAACAAAAAAAGTGCTGACTTGATAAAACTGTCACAAAGTTGACAGCACGCTGTTGTTTTCATTGTTTTCTGTAGCAGCATGTCCACATACTTATGGCCATAAAGTGTACAGCGTAAGCATGCAAAGCCCTGAGATACCACAGGATTTATAAAGAGTCTTAACTCGTGCAACACGTGAACCCCCCCGCATCAAAAAAAAAAAAAAAAAAAAAAAAAAAAAACAACGTCGTGCAATAAGCGACACGGTCATTTTTTAAAAACATGAGCGCATCACAGAGCTCGGCCATATTGAGACGGCTGTCTTGAGAAACAGTGTGTCTTTATCACTTCAAAGGCTGACATCCCCCCGGCGTCTCGGGGAAGCCGTGACTGGCACTCGTACAGCCCTCTCTCTGCTGTATTTGTCCAATCTTAGAAAGCCCAGAGTCAGGAAACACAAGGTCTTTTCAAAGTTAGTCAACAGGCCTTTGAAGCGCAGCCAACGGAGTCAGCAACCCAGCGACAAGGTGCCGAGCCATTATCATTCAATAGACAGGCGGGATTTTGCATATTTAACAGGAAATTTCACTTTGCTTTTTTGACATGGGGCATTATGCATCCTCTGTACATAAAATCCATCAGCACCTTGCCAATTTTGTTTGTGCTTTTTCCCATTTCGCTGGGGAAATGTGTTTCTCTTGCAACACACGCTACATTTCAAAACATGCACCGGAATTAAATTATATGTCTGTTTGGACAAACAAATTGGACCGCGGGTTCAAGGTAAAAAACATTTTACTCGTTTATTCATTTATTTCGTTAGCTTGTTTGTTTTAGTGCTGATACAACCTCATGGGTGAAAAGGCCTTAAATTGGGCCATTTTTCTATCTTCGCTTGTTTGGAAAAGAAAGTAATGCCGCGTTCAGATCAGCTTCCTCACAAAGAGGAGGCCACAGGCAGAAACGTCTTCACGTTTCATAATCTCTCCAGATGTTCGTGGTCTTTGTGTCGCAAATCATTTTCAGGCCAGATATTTGTTTCTGTTGTATCCAGGACTTTGCCGTCAGTTCTGGGAGGACGAAGCATTTTGCTGTGGGAGGCTGCACATTAAACATCATGTTTATATCTGTACGTTGGATACACTGACAGTCGCATCAGCAACAAAATCAACGTCAGCTGCTGTCAAATTAGCTGAGATTGGATTCTGCTACCTGACATTCAACCAAGCATCAACAAATAATGGCAGTGCAGGAAGAAAAGGAAGCGAGGCCGATAACATCCTGGACGTAGAGCAGACAGAGCTACATGGAGGTGACCCTGATGTTTGCACAGCCGCTTCTTTGAAACACACACTGTGTCGATCCCGACTCTGGATGCGACATATCAAAGCTGTGCGACAGCTCTTGATGGTGGAGCTCTCCTCCTCTGGGATTAGTGTGAAATGAAGGCTTGAAGTGCATCGAACAGCACAGATTGATGGTGTTTAACAGCATCTGTTTAAGAGTGAGGAATCTCCTTCTTATGAGCTATTCATTATTTTAAAGTCTTCCGCATAAACCCGGCAGCAAAATGCACAAAAACACACGTTTATGGGCGCCATCCTGTCTCTCTGGTATCTCGGTGAGCTTTGGTCGTCCCTCAGCAGACTCTGCACATACAGCCACCGCCGCGTCCTCGCCCGCTGGGATTTGCTCCGATGACCTAGCTGGAGTGCATCCATTCCTAATGAGCGGCAGCCGGTGGCCCATCTTCTCGCGCGGGCTGTCAGCTGTCTGTCCCCTGGTAGAAGGATGTGGGGAGAGCACCCAGCAACCCCGAAGCCCCCCGGAAGGGCAACTTCACAGGATGGGGTCCCACGGTGAGCTGCTAATGATCCATATGATGGCCTGGGCCAGCCATTGTTTGGGCTACATTACCCAGAGTGGGACAAACAATCGTTCGCGGTGTCACTTGATAATGGCCCAAAAAGCAAATCTCACAGACCTTCATTCTTCACAAGGGTAATTAATTCGCCGCTGTGCCGGGATGCTTCGCCTCTTCCAGCTCCTCCCGCGCTGCCCCCGCTATACTCTCCCAAAGATTTCCAATTGTTTTGCAGACAATGGTTTCAGAAGGCAGTAAAAGACCATTGATCAGTGGAGCTATTTGCAAATACCCGTCTCCATACAGAGAAATGCATCTTACTGTGTTGCGTTAAGCAATTCCACATTTTAATGGGTGGAGTATTGATGGTTGATGCCAAAAGAGTATAGTATTGACACGCTCAAACACATCCACAATGAGGTCTAGAGGGGATAGCACCAGCTCAGCACAATAAATAAAGCAAGGGGTATCAAACTGAGGAGGAGGAATTACATAACAGTGCACAGCCCTCATAAAAAAGTTACTATAATGTGTGTCATGATTGACTTTTATGATCAATGCTGCTGTTCATCCAAAAGTCCACAGCAGCAGAACTCTCAATAACAAGTCGGATCCATACTTCTCAGGCCGGACTACGTGGTAATTACAATTGCCGATTAGCTACATGTGCATTATTGGATGTAATTAGGTGTTGATTAAAATTGGAACATTACTAGCTACAGCTCCAATGAGAGTGATAATGGCAGGGCCAAAGATTGGACATACATCTGCATCCATCATTTAAAGAAACACGGGATACATAACAGAAAGCGTTCGCTCCCCGCATTTCTGTATTACCAATAAATCTCTGGCTCGGAGAGAAATGAATGATCTTTCGATGAAGCATGGACAGCACGAGACAAGACAAATGTCCGTGCTTACATCAGATGTTCCCCGATACGAAACAATCCAACCACACCAATAAAGCAATCAATGCTAACCTAATCTCCGCAGCCTCAGCGGCACTTGCTTGCCATTTCTTAGCCCCAAAATGAAGAGGAAAAGAGAGCCTGAAAGGCATAAATAAATAAACCTCAAACCACTCCTGCTCTAGCGCTGCCACTGAGGACGAGGGAGCACAAACAAGCCGTTGCACATCTACGACGGCGCGCACAAAGCTCATTTTGGAGGAGCGCGGCTTTATTCGGGCACAGAGGTGAATTACTAACGCAGTCACTTTCAAATTCGGTTAAAAGAGAGAGATGGAGGAGGAGGAGATGAGGGAAGGGAGGCCGAGGATGAGTCATCTCTGGCACTCTGGTTGCCCACACTCCTCCTGCAGGAGGCCGACGGGGTGGGTGGGGGGCACTCCCCCCCTTTAAAGGCAGAGTAGACTGAAGCCGGCCGAGTCAAAGGTGCTTTGGGGGGGATAAGCTGGGCACTGTGTCTCAAATGGGGACACTCGAGTGGGTAAAGCCTGCCTTAAAGAGGGCTGCGCCTTCAGCCTTCACCCCCCCACTGCGACTTTTCATACCTCCATCCAACCAGAACTAAGGGCGCTGCTCCCTGAGATACAAAAAGGGACAAAATCACTCTTTCACACTTCCACACTCCCATCTCTGCATACCCCCCCATGTGTGCAGGAGTGTACGTCCTGTACAGCACAGAAACAGACCCACCCACGCACACACACACACACACACACACACACACACACACACTCTTCAGCACAAGACTGCTCCCTTCTGGTCATAGCTTGCGGCTGCACGTCAAAAAAGCCCCCCCCCCCCCCCCCCCCCCCACACCCCACCCCCCACCTCTGCAGCCCATCTTCACATCAGGAGCCAAAACGTGGCCGGATATAATCCAAATGCAGTTATAATTTCACTAATGCTCACTCAAATGTCAATGGGGTCCTGTGACAAAGATTCTTAATCCCTCATATGAATTTAGCCCCCACAGGCAGAGGAGAGGCGGAGCTGCATGAGGGGGCATACATTACACACAACTTGTCTCTGGCCTTAATGGGGGTGTTCAGTGAATTCATCTGATATTTAAATCAGCCGGCCGATCTAAGGAGGAGGATGATGAGCGTATCGAACTATTGAACTTTCCCTCATCCACCTGTCCACGCTCAGAGGGCTCCTGCACGAGTAAACTCTGACAAGTCGCCGCTGCGCCGCACAAAACACACCCATCCCATCAGCCTAAATCACCTAAGTGGGGCAAGAAACAGAGGAAAGCCCTCCCCTCATCCGCCGCCCCGTCCCCTAAGTGAGATGCTGTAGTTTCACTCTATTTGCCCAAATTATACCCCGCTGTCTGTGGGGCCGCCTCGTCCTCATGAAGTGATGAATCAAAAGTGAAGGGCTAAAACTGCTGCAATTTGACTTTTTCCTCTCCGCCCCCCCGGTCTCTTTCTGCCATTAAAATCTGGGAGAAGCTGAAACCTGACGACGTATTTCAGAAACTGTTGGGCTGCAGGTTTTTGCCTCTGCGGCCAATGTTCTCAGAAATCCATTAGAAAGCAGCATTTCTGCCCTCTCATATGTAATGTGCATCGAGCTGATTCCTTTTTTTTTATAAACATAACTTTATCTCATCAGTCTGATGCAAACTACTTTTTTTTTTTCCTCTTTTTGCAGCGTTGGATTAGAAAACTCCGGCTCTGCGGCAGAATGACCAAATCAGATTAAACCCTTTTAGAGTTTTTAGGACAACAGTCAACATGAGTTGTATCGAAGTGTCAAGATTTCATCTAATTCACCAAAAAGCGGCTCAACATTTTGACCCGTTAGTGAAACCGGAGGAATCACTTTGGTAAGATGAGATGAGATTAAAAACCTAAAACTGTGATTTTGTTTTTCTTTAATTTCTGCTGAGCATAAATCAAATCGGTGCTTGGTCTCGTCGGACGCCCTGCGAACACACAGGGGCCCATTGTTCCCCTCCAGCCGTGGCCCTCATCAGAAGGGACAGCTCCTGCAGTTGTGGCACCAATAATTACTTGACTTCATGTCATAATCAAATCCCTTTAATAATGGGAACAATTCAGCGATTGCCTGGCGTAATCAAATTAGCCAGAGTCTTTTTGGATTTTCAATTATCTCCAGTCGGCGGAGCACTTTATCCAGGGCGCTGCTGGCTCCGGCTCTGACTCGGAGCTCTGTGCAGCAACGGGGCTGACAGCAGCAGCCTCACAATTACAACGAGGCCGGGCTAATGTGATGACAAGATCGCCTGCCCGCCTTACTTAGCCTTTCATTTGTGCTGGGTCTCCTCTGCGTCCCGGCTCTTATCATCGTGTCCGTGTACCTACTCTGCGCTGAGCGGCGGAACACACCGCCACCTCTGTTTACTGACTCTTTATGTGGAGGCTGAGCGGCGTTAAAGCTGTGCCTCCACCATTTACTCTTTTACGCTTTGCAGAGAAAAGGTTTGTTGAGCAGGTCTGCAGGCTGCTCTGATTCATTCGGCTTCCCAAACGCACACATGAAGGCCGCCGGGTACAGGCGTCTGCTGTTTGCCACCAGCTTTGAAGCAAAGTGGAGCCTTTGACACTGGCAGCCACTGGTGGGGGCAACACCACCAGCCGGGGAGTTTGAAACTTAGCGTGTAGCGCTAAAAGCCGTGTGGTGGCTGGGCTGAGCTTAGCGGTTTGGTTCAGAGGCAAAAAGAGGATGATGTGAAAATCTGCCAGGGTTTGAATTTACTTTCTCCTTCAGAGGAGCTTCGTGTAAACCGGCATGGAGTCAGATATTAGCTGGATCTTCACTGGAGCATCACTGCGGATTCATTCTCTGCAGAGAACATCCCCATTGGTTGTCCATCAGCAGGTTATTATGACCTCACCGTTAGGCTTTGTTGCTAGGCGACGCCGTGGTCATATGGATGGTTGGGCCAACAAAAAGACGACTGTTTCTTTAACGTGAAGAAAATTAAACCAAACTGAGACGTATCACTATGTTTCTGAATTATATCACTCCCTCCCTTCATCTTCTTCTCTAACTCAGGAAGGTGAGTGGGATCAGTTTAATTAACTATTTATAAATGCTGTGTTATCACCATATTGGAAATAACTACACACCCGATCATTTCTTCTCTGCTCTGGTTCTGATTCCTTTAATGTGGAAGAGAAACTGACTCAAACACTCAACTTAATTAGCTCCAGTTTGACATGACCTTTGATCCCCTTTGCTGATTTACTGTTGGACTAAAGTTTTAAAACACAAAAAACTTCAAACTAAAAGCCATGAGATCTCCGGCAACGCCGCTGCATTAAAATGAACACAGGCGGCAAACGGCGCCCGTTTTCTCGTGTCGACTTCTGATAAAATTCATGTTCGCCTGGAAATATTCTCTGCCGAGACTCTTGCATGTTCAATAAATTTCACCTTGAATGATGGACAGATAGAGGGGCCCCTGTAAACAACATATTGATGCAGATAAATAAAATTTCTCTTTGGCATGAGGCGCACATTTATCCAACTCTCACTTTTTGCAGACAAACTTAGAAAATAACTGACAGAGCGGGAGGAAAAAGTCAGTTTTACAGCGACACCTATTTTCATAGTTCCTCCAAAGCCTGAGAAACTTTCGACAGTGGACGTTGTGTCCTTGGACAGATGAGGTCTGCGACACAGTTTATGACGGGTGAGTGATGATCTTTCAATTTTCAATGAGAAAGCAGAACACAAAGGGTTTTTCTTTCTCCTCAGGCACAGGCTCCATTTAAAGCGTTTAAGAACATATCTGTTTTTAAACTTGGTGGCAGACACAGATAGCAGCACCATCAGAAGGAGTAGTTATTTTTTTATTTTTTTTACTGTGTGTGAGGTTATTTTGGACCAGATCAGACAACCAAGTGAACTTTATACTTTTTTTTTTTGTTGTTGTCAGTGGAAGGCCGGTTTTTGTATTTGAAGAAAGAAAAATGTGCCACACTCCCGGAGTCACGACAGTGAGACTGTGCAGTCGGTCTGCAGGCCGAGACTAAACAAAACCAACAACGTGTCGGCCTCTTCACTTTGCATCTGTTCCCACAGAGGACGATCGTTTTTAAACCGAGTTCACAGTCACAATAAATTAAAAGAAGCTGCTGTTTTCAAGCATCCAGTTCTAATTCTGGTTTTGCTATACCACTGTTTCCATTTTCCCATCGTCTTCAATACAATCTGACCTTTTTTTGTTTTTGTTTTTTTTTTAAATCAACCAGTGGACTCGCCTCCAAAAGAGCTCAGTCAGGAGAGACATAACAGCACCCCCCCACCAACTGGGAAAAGGGCCCCTGATGGTGCTACATTCTGCAATAACAACTACAAACTCCTTTAAACGCTGCAGTGTCGCTTTGTGTGTGTGTGTGTGTGTGTGTGTGTGTGTCTGTGTGTGCTCATGGTAATGAAGGAACATGTCACCAGTGCAACAGTGTGTGTCGCTGACGAGTTTTTAATAGTTTTTGGACAACAATAGAGCTCTGGCACGGAGGAATAACAAACATCAAACAGACAACATTTGTTAGGGGGATAAATTCATTGTTGGTTTAGAGCTTTTCACAGCGTTTGTTGACAGTAAAAAAAAATAAAAAAATAAAAAAATAAAGCAAAGAATAAAAAAAGAAAAAGGGAGAAGGAGCATCAGTTGACTTTAAACTACAGTATCTTGTCACCCTCCTCGATGAGCCTGAATTGAGTGTTTGTGGAGGGAAGCGCCAAAAGGCACAGAGCACTATTCATTCTCTTCCAAAACCTGCCAAAGTGAAGATTCCCAGCAGCTGCTTTCAGTCGCAGGCCTTCACATGAAAAAAGACCAACAATGATCAAATATTTCCATAATTTAAACATTACATTTTAATCACGTCGCCTTGTGGAAGGACAAATAGATAAGTATAGGCGTCTCCTTATTTACTGTAAATGTTCCTCCTCTCCTTTTACTCATTGACAGCTTGACTGAAGTGATTACTCACCCTGTTGAGCCCCCCCCCCCCCCCCCGCCTGTCTTGAATATTCTCCATTTGAATATCATTCCATAATCAACACCACATGTTGTTGCTTGTCTGTGTTTATATGACTGATTTGCATTCAAATCATATTTCTCCCCTTTTTTCTCCCAGCGTGCTCGAATGCAGATGCTCCAGAGGTAGCCGGGAAAAGGTTGTGTTTGTGTGCCAAATATACTGTAGGAATAAATAAACACTTTATCAGGCCACGAAGGGAGAGGGGAGGTTGGCAGGGGGGCGGGGGGGACCTATGTACGGGGGAGGAGCAGGACGGAAAAAAGGAGGGGAAAAAGACTCCATTGTCCTCTTTCGAACGAGCAGTGTGAGAAGTGATAATTAACCGGTAATTAATTTGGTGGTCTTTATCTCAGAGCAATGTGTGCTCTGTGAAAGATTAGGGGAGCTTTTTAATAAGCAGCATAGAGTTTGATTCTGCTTATTTCCGCCTGCAACAAATAAGCCCGTGTTTGTTTATTCCAGACAGGCAGCTGGCAGAGAGCTGCTGATACATTCACAGGAAGGCTTTCCCCCCCTTTCACTCTCTGTCTGCTGCTGGAGCTGCACGAAGAGGAGGATGACGAGGAGGTGGAAAAGCTGCAGGAAGGGGACAAGGAAAAGGAGAGGAAGAAGAGCTGGAGGAAGAGGAGGAGTCCTGCATCCTGTACTGCCACCCGTAATGACAGCATTCTATTTATTCACAGGATTTCTTTATTTGGTGTTTAAAAGCTAAAATTGTGAATTTGTGAATCAACTTAAAAAAAAAAAAATTCGAGTAAAACAGTCTCACATAAAAGGATGATCATGTTCATATATTTTGCTCCGTCGGGCTCAGGGAGGTGGTCACATTTTTCACTTGTTTCTGACATTTAATCAAGAAAAGTGTAGAGAATGAAATTAACAGCAGCTCTGATGAAACTGACATGATCATCTGAGCCATGAAGGTGAAGATGGGCCTTTGTGTTTTGTTGGTATTTAGCTGCGTGTGTGAATCTGAACTATGAAAACATTCAGTAGTTCTAAAGATATTAGACTGATTTATTTAAGGCTCAATACACTGACTGAACATGTTAACTGCTCTGAGTCATTTCCTGCTGACAGTCAGCATTTGCATGAGAAGGGGATAGGAAAAGGAAGGATATGTGATAATCTGATTATTTCATCATTACATCCTTTGCTATATGAAATCACACAAAGTGAACGCTGTGTTCAATTACTTTAAAATAATAATAATAATAATAATAATAAAAAACGCAGACATAAGCAAGAAAGTAAAGAAATCAGATAAATAACAAATTCCTTCACATACCAAAGCTGCTGTTTCTGTTTTCCAGTCAAAGCAAATCCAAAGCACTGCTGCCATCTACTGGTGTCCGACAACAGAGCAGCTGAGCGAGGAGGCCGGTGAGTCAGAGCTGAAACCTGATGGGATCAGAGCCGTCCCAACGTGACTGGATGATTCCTAATGAGTGTTTGATAATTATATTTAAATGGATGACTCACAGGAGCAAACAGTGAAACTATTTCATCCACGTGTTTGAGCTGAAAACTCTTCACCCTCCAAACTCCTTCTGTGAAAAATCTGCTGCTGACACACACACACAAAAAGAAAAAGCGGAGCAGCATCCGGGTCTTCAGTCTACGCTGCAGTCCCGCCTGCTTCCACCAGATGTCCCCGTGCAGACAGAAATGCCACGGGTCTCCGCCACTCCTCTGTCCTCAGCCGACCTCTCCTGAAACTGCAGCAAACCACCCAGCGTGCCCACCGCCCCCACCCCTTCTCCAAAAAAGAAGAAAAAAAAAGACCCTCCGCCTGCCAATACCCATCACCGCCCGCCTACATCCTCAACGGAGGAGAGTCGCCACGCCGCCACGCCGAACCCTGCAGAGGAACCAGATTCAGCCGGTTAAACAGGAGTTAAATCCTCCTGAGAAGCTGAAAACCGTCTCCCGGTTTATATTTAGCGTGCACGCACTCATAGGAGGCGCACCCAGAGAGAAGCTATGTCTGAAATGTCACACGGACCAACACCACTTCCTACTGTATCGTCCTTCACCGGATGACCTAAATCAATTGTCAGCCCACACGACGGGGTGAGTGCCCCCTACTGGAGCTTGACCTTAACACTCCTTGTCTGCTGCTCGAAAAAAAGAAAGAAAGGGGGGCCCGAAAACGGCGCAAAATACACACACACAAAAAAAAAAAGACAGAAAAAGATTAAATTAGACGGCTCGCAAACACAGCCGGGCTGTGAATAATGAATAGGAGATGTTCTAAACAATAGGAGCCCCGGTGGCCGTTGTGCAGCTGTTCGGATGGCTCCCAGCATGCACTTCACTCCTGGGCAGTCCGTTCCTTTATACCCTCTAATACAGTAGCACACAGAGGCCGCACCTGCTGTTCCTGTGGCTGCCCCAGGCTGTCCGAAAGCAACGCCGCACAGCCAATAAAAGAAATATGAGCTGGATGAAGCAGGAGAGCAAACACACAACCACGAACACACACCAACACACACACACTCTCTCTCTGTGAAGAATGAGGATATACGAGCACACAAAATCCAACTCTATTTGTCTCAGCTGCCCCCCTCCCTCCATCTCCATCCTCTCCCTCCGCTCCCTCTCTTCATCTCCCCACGGCAGAACTGACTAAAAGTAATTATACATGTTTAATAACTTCAAGGACTATAAAAACCGCTGTCGGGGGGCGAGGAGGTCCAGTTTAACGACGGTGATAAAAATGAGGGTAAGGAAGAGGGGGCAGAGGGAGGTGGTGGGGGGGGGTGACAGTAAGAGAATGAGCTTGTGAGAGGAATCGAGGCCTCGGAAGCATCCTGGGAATTAAGCCGCATGAAAAGTAGTTCAGGCCCGCTCCGACTCCGCCGGCATTAGCAGAGCTGAGTGGCTCCTCGTCGGAGACCGGGGGTCCGCGGCGATACCCACAATCCCCTTCTGCTCTGTCTGTCTGCCAGCCAGCAGAGCTCGGAATACGCCGTGCCCGCGTTCCGTCGGGAGCGTTGTCTTTAAAAGTCAAACAGACAACGGTGAGGAGGGAAAACCCGTTTCAAAGGCGCTGAAGTGAAGCAAATCTCTTGTAGCTCCCATCCTGACGGAGTCAGACACTCGTGGGCCGGGCTTTTATTAGTTTGAATTCTGGGAGTGTGGGATTGACGAGACAAAGCTGTGCTGTCTGCTGTGTGAGAACACGGGGCGGTGAAGGAGACATAGGGCTTTTTTTTTTTTTTTTTTTTGCCATAGACGCAGACTGATCCCGGGGTTAGCTCTGAATTTCTCTGACTGCAGCTCTGCCTGTTTGGTGTGCAGCACAGCATGAAAATCCTCCCAATAACCTCCTGTTCTCTCATTCCCACAGCAGCCCGGACACAGAGGAGGCGCGCCATGTTTTGGGGGCGAAAGGAAACGCGTCGACTCAAGCGGCTGATCTACATTGACTGACCTTGGCTGAATTCTATTTTACAGCTTTGGTGTTGTTGTTGCTGTAACTTCTCCATCACTGAATTATTGGAAAAAGTCTAGAGTTTTTTATTTTCTTCTTTTCTCAGCCTGCTCTAAATGTACGGTGGTATTCCTTTGCAGTTCACTGTGAGCGGGAACAGAAGGTCTGCTGGGTTCACGCTGCCTCGGCTCTTCTTCGCCCCGGGCCTGAGCGTTTTGCAGTTACGTATTCTTTCCCGATTTCCTGACCTTGTCCAGGTCCAGGTGAGTACAGACGGGCTCCATCGACCCAGATGTCCGGCAGGTCCGCTTGGCCCGGGCCGTGCGGAGGCGCCCGCTGCCCTGCTGAGGGCGTGGGCGAGGAGTGTGAGGGACACGGGGAGGAGGCGGAGGAAGAGAGGACATTCCTTGGCCTCAGGTGAAACTGGGCGCAGTGCCGCAGTGCCGGACGCACACTGAGAGCAGGAATATATAAACACACTGAGCTGCAAGCTGCACCCGCTGACACACACACAGACTGAGTCAGGAAAAACATACATAAGATCTGCTCGGATGTACACATACGAACGATATTCACAACAAATCTGAATGTAAACATCACGCCTGAAATAGAAATACACGACCATGCAGGTCGCTGCCGTATTTATATCACAAACACAACACCAACACACTGTTGGGCATTACAACACACTGCCATCCTCCTTGTGCTACTTCTGGTAACAACAGCCAAGAAAGAGAGAAGCCAGGGATCAGGCCTCTGCGCCTGCCAACACAACTCACCACCCAGCCCCCCTCCACCCTTCAGAACCATACTGCCCCTCAGATAAACCCACTCAGCTGCAGCAGCGAAGCACAAAGAGGATGTGGGAAGACTGTGGCCGCTGTCCCAAAACAGAGTGGACACACTAACACGAAGAAACATTTTGCTGATACGAACACATGGAGGCCGAGAAAAGAAGAAAACGTAGGTGCAAAGTTGCACATTGACATCCAATATGAGCTCAAAAAAAGAGAGCCAAGAAGTGTGTTCAATACTTCCTCCAGATTTTCTATTTTCGTTGGTGTGGAAAAGCCTCTGAAACAGAAGTTGGGCCATCTCAGGACACAGAAAATCCTCCCTCAGTAATAAAGGAGCTAACGCTGCAGCTCCACTAATCAATCCTTACAGAGACCTGAACTCTTCAGCCCCCCCGAATCTGGATTTATTTCAATTTATTTTTTTATGTGTCTGGTCAGTTCATCACACATTTAGAAGTTGGCTTGTTGGGAAAAATAATAACTGCAGCGTCAATGTTAATAATAGTTAATAAAATAATAATAGTAAAAAAATATTCATCAGCAGGTGGAGATTTCATTTCCAGCCTGAAGACGATCACATGACTGATTCCCGGTCGGGGAAGGTTTCATTTATCGGAGATCGTAGTGTCATCAAACAACTCCTCCTGCTGACCGGGGGTCAGTTTATCTAATCTTACACTAAGAACTCCTCATTGCTATATTAACCACGTCTTCCTTGATGATAAAGCTGGTGCCCTGAAAATTGTGTTTTTTGCACTGACATCATTCATACACGTGCAGAACTGAGGAATTCCTCCACCGTTTCACTACAACTATAAATATTCTGTCAAACAAACAACATAATTCCTTATCACATTAGGTGCAGAGCATGCAGCCAGGATCAGATCTGACTCATAATAAAAGTCCAGCAGCGAGCCAACACAGAAAGAGGAAGACCAGCACACCGACACAAACAGCCTCGTGCCTGCAGAGTGACAGAGGAGAGGGATCTGTCGCGGAGACGTTGCCTTGGCCTCAGAAGATGGCTTCCCCTCCAGAGCCACAGGAGACAGGAGACTCAGTGCTGGCTGGCTTCGGGTTAGCTCCATTTGGCAACCAGCAGGCCGAGCTGGCCCCGACGCGCTCACAAATGAGCGTGGAAGAAAAAGGTGATGATGTGCGCGCGGCGGCAAAGCCAGTGGAGTCATTATGAGGATCCATCATGACTTATTATCACCATAACTGATCATATTGTACACACGCATGGTTGTACTGTTCTTGGATGACAGCCTCTTATTTTCTCAGCACAAGTGCTGATAGAGATGAGAGGCTCGTTATTTGCCGCCGCCGCCGCCCCCACAGCACCCGAACCATGGCCCAATCATGAGATACATGCAGTAAAGCTGCACGCCTGCTTGTTTGATGACAATGACCTCCCCGACTCAGCCGCCTGTTTTCAGGGAGCTTTCAGGAAGTGTCTTTTTGACAGGCTGACACGCTGCTGCGCCTCATCCCGAAACACAATTCCAATCAGAGCTTCATTCAGATAGCGCCATTCAGAAAACAGGAACAATGGAATAACTGAAGTCTATCATGTTCTGCCATGTAAAACAACCTTTGGGCTAATTGTTCCCAATTAGGTGGCTGACACAAAGGGAGGCTGACAAGCTCACAGGTGCCTGTCTGGCTGACGGTCTCTCTGAGGGGTATATCCTCGCTGCTTTAGCTTTGTTAGCTTCGCAGGGCTCTCGACGCCTCTCTGCACATCAAACCGAAGCCTGAGCTAAAAAAAAAAAAAACAGAGGAGGTGTGATTTATAATGAAACAAAAAGAGGAGGGAGTGGGAAGGCAGCGAGGACTTCTTTCTGTCTCTTTATTATTATTTTTTTTTTCCCCCCAGAACATGTTGATAGAGCAGAGTGAATTATTCAGGGTGGAAGTCTGACTCTCACTTGGGATGCAGCTAAAATGTGCAGCACATTTGCTTCAGGGCTCAGTAAAAGTTTGCGGTGGACAGGGAGCGGGGAAGTAACTCGGCTGAAAAACCGTGCACACACTGACAGTGAGCACAACTGACAGACTCAACTATGTGTGGACTTAAATCAAATATCAACCAGGCAGGAGTTTACAGCTCACTCCAGTTCTTCCTCCTGAGGGGTTTAGGATGGACTGATCTGCTGGGGGTCCACGGGTCCAAATCTACCTTTGACCCCCCCCCCCGATTAAAACCTGACCACTGCCGCATCCAAAGGAAAATCTGTACTGCCTGGACTTACCGACACTCTTTGACTGCACTTTAACGCTCGTTTCAGAATGAAAATATGATTTTTTAAAAAGTTGATAAATGTTAATGCAGCCTTGTTTTCCACTGAGTGGGTAGAAAACGAACCCGTAGGTCGTCTGTCAGCCGGTTACGACGACCTCACAGTTGGGTACCGTTGCTAGGCAACATCTCGTGGTTGATGCCGCGAGCGAAGGGAAGCGTGTTTTGATGCAGCTCACAGAGCGGCCAAGTCCACGTCAGGATGAGGTTATGTGATATGTTGCAGGGAAAGCAGCAGGTTTACGGTTTGTAACAATGACGGTGAAGATTGTGAAAAGCTCTGCTTCAGGTCAGAGTTTGGGTTTGATACAGGTCTCAGCAGCTCCAGATCAATAATGTAAATCTATCTACATATCCCAGAATGAATGCATGCTCAGTGGAGATGGGTGATTTCCAAAACCAAACTTCAGCCGGTCACACGTGGAGTTTTCATGTGAGCCAAACTTAAGTTGTCTCACCTGAACAGCAGCCAGACTTCTATCCTTTATTCTTTGTATATTTCTTCACGACATGATGAATAAGAGAGGTGAACGAAATAGACAGATGTTGAATATTTGGCTGTTTAAAAGCCGGAGCGGTGGAACTCTCCTCCTTTTCCCATCTTCAAAAAAAAAAAACTTCCAGCTCCCAATTTCAATATTGACTTGACATGATGAGACCTTCCCCTTGAATCTGCTCAGGAGACACAAAGCGGCGCCATTCATCACTAAAGTGAAGATATAAAACGAAGGCTGACATCTAAATGATTCTGCCCACCGCCCAATATTTCACAGGAGGCCTCCTAATATGAGTGTTGACATTTAAATGAACATTCTCATCTATGTGAAGGTCTAATTTCATCAATGCAAAAATCCCAGAAAAAAAAAAAAAAAAATTAAACAGGAGGAATCCCCCTCCGACACACACACACACACACACACACACACAGCGACGGGCATCTGTCACTTTCATGAAGGGAGACCTCCTGGTGACCTGGCCCCCGTAAAGACATGTCACTGCTCGCCGATTCACTGCAGGCTTCCTGCATCTGAGCCTCATCCGCCACCAACACCGCCGCTTTCATCCGACATGCTTGCAGGCGGCTTGTGTGCGTGTGTGCGTGAGGGGGGGGACGCACAATACAGGCAGCTTCACAGGGACATGTGACAGCAAACAGAGACGCAGAGATATGAACAACTCCTGCTCTGTGGCAGCGTTAACAGAGATACACATCATCCCTCTGCTGCAATAAAAAAATAAAATAAAAAACAAACCCTGCAGCAAAATCTCAGGTGTTGAGTTTGATTTAACGAGGCCAGTGAGTTACTCCAACTACACAGGAAATGATGAAATCTCCTGACAATGTCATTCATGATGCACAGAGACGGAGCAACAAGGAGCAACTGGAGAGCAACACACTGGGGAGGATTAACAGAGCATGAAAAAAAAAAACAAAAAAAAACAGAGAAATCATCCACGTTATTCAAACTCTTTTCTGGCTCCTTCCCTTTTATTATTACTGTTATTATGTCCTTCTTTCTTTTTTGTTTTGGCTCCGGTACAAAAGAGCAGGTTTCCTTTTATAAGTCACAAAGTGCGTCACAAGAAGAGACGCCACCTTTTTCGCTCCTCATCACAGATAAACACACCTGGGGGGGGGCACAGGTCGCTTTGATGCAAGACTGGATGATGTCCGGCAGATTATAGACACACAAAATCATCGCAAATGCGCCATGACAGAAATGTGTTGCATGCTACAAACACGTGCAGCTTTAAAATCTTAAACTCAGCGATGAGTCAGATAATAAATAAAGATTTTCTTTTCTTCAATCAAACTGAACATGTTCAGTCCATTACAGTTAATATTAATATTAATATCGTGTATACATATATAAAGTGGTCACCTGTGCACTACGTATACTTCAAGTATCCAAACTTTTTCATTTAAATTTTTAAATAACGATTTCCTTTTGTTTTTAATACTTCATGCTCGTCACTGCCTAAAAACAAACATCAATATGTAAACCACAGCAGCTCCTTCTGCTGACTCACTTGTGTTTTTATGGCCTTTTCTATCATCTTGTTCTAATTCTCCACATTTTTCTTTGGGCTGTTTTAGAGTCATTAGCTTCTGTGAAGGTGGAACAAAACGACAACATGGTGCCATACTTTTCTTTTACTTATTAAAGCAGCTATTCCAGTAAAAAAAAAAAAAACAACAGCTGAAGTCTTATTCGACCATCTGTCTACACTCTAACCTAAAAAATAGAGTTCAGCGTTTGTCCACATCTGTTTTTTAACATTTATAAACAGTTACATGATAAAATTGGTGTTAATCAGTGTAACTAACCACCAATAAGTGGAGGCTGGTGAAAAAAATCATTTCTGCATATGACGACACTTGAAATGTGATTTTAATATGAAATATTCATAAACTACAGCTGATAAATATTTGGATTGGACGTGTAGCTCAACAACAAGCAGTAAACTTGTGGAGGTTTTTTTTTTTTTTTTTTTAAATCATTTTAATCAAACACAAATGACCGTTTGAACCGACACACACACACAATAACTCATTTAATGCTTAAAACGCTAAAAGTAATGCAGGAAACTGAAAGTAGAAATCAATCTGAACTTCCCGTGCAAAGAAGAGGAACAGAGAAATATACAGCCGGAGCTGCAGGAGCAGCTCAGCCAGACGCACACACGCGCAAACAGAGACACACATCAATCGACCACATATCAACACCGACTGTGGCCTCCCGCCTGCTTATGAGAATGTGTCACCTCTCGTGGCACCCGGAGCAGATAGCAGGAGGCTGAACCAGAGTGTTTAACTTGGGCTCCGGTGAATGGCTGTAGGTCACCAGTGTATCATCTCCCCCCTGCACACACACACACACAGGGGCTGCCAGGTGGCTTTTATTTGACTTTAATGTGGAGAAATATTAGATTTTTCCCGGGCAGACTAAATCCTTCCCCTGGGCTCCCAGATAGCCCTGAAAAAGCGTCCACAGAAGACGGGTCAATAAGAGCCCTGATCCCAAATCTCCTTAAACTCGCTCTTTATTCATGAATATGTGCTGAAACAATCTTTTGGAGGTATTAAGGAGTTTGTGAACAGAGAACAGGCCTCTTTAATCCACTTTACTTAACACTTTGGACAGAAATTTAAACATGCTCACTGCTGCACTTTAAGCCCATAAAGAGGACGGATGATGCTCCACCTTTGGCCGGTCCGGCCGCGGAGGCGACATTTTCACTTTTCTTTTTTTTTTTTAATTACTGCAGAAGTAATGAGATGACCTCCTGTAGGTGTAATTACTGCAAAACAGACGAGGCGCGGTGATTTGGAGCTTTTTCAACATAAAGAGGATACTGTTATTGTAAGTTTAATTCAACTGCATTAATTTTACTGCAGGAGATAAACGTTTAAATGATCCTTTTGCCTTTTCGCCGCCGCCTCGTCCACGCTGAGGACCGGAGTCAGTTTCCTGTTTCCTGAGCTACACTCTCAGGATTTGGGTGGAAACTGCAGAGGAGGTTGCCAATCTTCTCGTTTATGAGTTTTAGTGTCAGAATAATGAATGTGCCTGTTTTGTTTTGGGTTTTTTTTCCTCCCAGGTTAATCAGAGCAGTCACAGGTTCTGTTCAATTAGAGAACTGTTATTATCATTCAATCAAACGCAGAGCTGTCAGCAGCACAGGGGAACGTAAAGAAACGTGGAACAGGAATAGTAAAGAAAATAAACAGATCCAGAACTGAAATAATGAAGCAGTTCAGCTGCGTCTGTCGCACACTGATTAAACACAACAGCGATCCGAACTGCAGCCAGATCAGGGAGGCAGCTCCGCACAGGAAGTGTCTCATAAACTCCAGTCACCAGAAACAATCAGCTTTCGTTAGGAAAATGAGAAACACATCACAGCGTCAGTGGTGATTGACTGACAAGCTCTAACCAGGAAAAAAAAAGAAGAAGAAATATCAGTTCAACTACAACAACACACTTTAATTTAAAACTGCACTCGTCGATATTCTCACACCAGAAATAGATCAAACCGGTCGAGCGTCAACAGATTCTCAGATTCTCCCTTCAGCATCTTTTACAGTCAGCTTCTTTATGGAAAACTGCCTTAAACCCTCTTTGTGTTGAAGTCTATGGGAAAACATCCCCCCTCTTCTTCCTCAGTAAACATTCTCCTGATGAGTTTATGGTCTCAGTCCGAAATACAACATGATGGATCCTCAAAATTTGGTTTCTACTGGTTAATAAAAAAAAAAAAACACACAACACGGCCAACCCCAAATTCACAACTGACCCTTTAAAGCAGCAGCTGACACCCGGAGAATGTTGGACTTAGGTAGATTTTTGTGTGGCTGACTAAATGAATAAACAAACAGATTTACTGCTTCAGTTTCATAATTTGTTAGTCGGTGACGGATTTTAACGAACAACAACTAAACGGCTGAGTGAATGCAGCTCCAGGCTGTAAACGATGTAGTTGGTAAAACACAACGTGTCGTTAGTTTTGTTCGTTGATTTCTCCATTTTCTGACGGATTACAATGTTTTCTTAAAGGCTGTTGCATAACACAAGCGTCAGGTTATTTCTCAGGATGAAAGCTCAGACTGCGCCGCAGAACGGCAGCACACGTGCCTTTACTAACTGACTTCGCCGGCCCATCCCCCAACAAGCAAACAACTCAGCCAGCGTGCAGGGCGTGGACGGCCATATTGGCGCCGTGGAGTGTTAATTAATCCGGAGTGTGTCGACACACGGCTGTGACGGAGGTGTGTGTGTGTCAATGGGATGCACATACACCTAAACGCACATCAAGTGTTTGCACTGCATGACCTCATAAGGCTGAAGCCCCGCCCCTTTTCCTCTCTCTCTCTCAGCGCTGTGCGTCTTTCCTGGTGTTTTACACTCATAATAAAAAGCTCCGTCCTGCTCCTACACACTCCTCCTCCCCCTCCACAAGTTCTCCTAATGAGATAAATTAGCGCCTTGCAACAGATGCATGGAATATACACTAATGGCCACCATCTGTCACTCATCTCAGGGAGATGGAGTGAGAACGCGGCGCTAAATCCGATCACAAGCCCCTGGCAGAGCCCCACCACGGTGAGGAGGAGGAGGGAGGAAGGCAAAAAAGAAAAAGGGTGAGCTGAACAGTACAGTGCGGAGCGAGGAGGGGGTGGCAGCGTGGGGGTTTTAGGTGCAGCACGGTAAGTGGTGGAGAGGCGTTGGAAGCTGCAGTACAGCAGGTGATTCAGCACACAAGATTTTTTAGAAGTGTCCAAAAGGGGGTTTGTTCAACTCCCCGCGGTCAACATAACAAAAATTACAAAAGGCGCCATTCTTTTTCTTTTTTTTTTACATCTGTCACGGCGTTCCTCTGCTGAAGGGAAGATTTTGGATTTTCAGCTCATTTTTCTTACGGCTGATTTATTTACACTTTTCATGTTAGAGCGCCGCTTTCCACCTTTAACACTTCAGATATTCGGATGTTAGAACAGAAAATTAGACCTTCCCTTGAACCTGATGTGACTGAATTAGACAGGGCTTTATTTTGCTTAAGATGGGATCAGCAACAGACCTAATGAAGCAGACACAGAAAGATTCATCTTTAGAAACAGCAGAGGCAAACACACTTTGAGCTGCTGCTAACGGATTTAAAATGTCGTCTGTTCAGCTTTTTTTTTCTCGATAATCAGGTTATTCCTGTTATTGATCAGTTAGATCTTTTAATACGAAGATTACGCGGGTTCAATGGCAGACCTTGAGATACAAACTCAGTGGAGATTGAGCATTTCAAGAAAAAAAATCCCCTCCTGAGGTGGCGAGCAAAGCCTCTTTGTGGTCGATCAGCATCATTCCCAGTATAAACTGGGACTTGGGGCTGGTTTCCAGTTACACTCGTCGTTTTGAGGGATTTCAAACTTTTGTATTATTTGTGATCGCTTTCTGTAACTTCTGAATGAATGAACCCTGACTCGCTGACCTCACGTTGCTTGCAGTGAAAAATATATGTGTGAAAGTTGTATTCAAATCAACCAATTACATGTGAAAACCTGATATTTCTATAACAAGAATAAAACTTCACTGTGGCTTTAGAAAATTCGACTGGACTTCATAGGAACTTTTTAATAATGCAAATGACCATTTTGAGTTTGCAGCTCGCAGGGAGAGCAGCACGGCTTTGCACTTCAGTTCAATGTCAGAATGAGCAAGGAGGAAATTGTGTGCGAGAGAAGACTTAAGCACCTCTGCGAAGGGCTTAAGTAGCAGTCTGAATTGCACCATTTATGCATAAGGTACCGAAAAAAAAAAAAAAGAAAGTCTCAACGTCAACTCTCACTCTGGGATCCATCAGAGATATTCTAATAGAGCTTCCCTCTTGACGGCCGGTAATTCCCTCAGCAGCCGTTCGCCTTCAGAACGGCGAGCTGCTGCAGAGCAAACGGACGTTCTGACAACCTGCTGCGGCTGTACCTGCAGCAGGGAAAAAAAAAAAAGTCAGCTTTTCATATCTAATGTCGCCGTGACGCTTCCTGTGTGCAAAATAGCCACAAATCCATTAATGGAATGTAATCAGACAATGATGCATTCTGGGTCTCTGCCGCGGCCGCGCCAGGCGTTAGCATGAAGCTCCTGATGAAAGTGAGAGGAAACAATGAGGAACAAAGAAGGTGAGCGACGCATCTCAGGAACCGGGAGAAATGAATCACCTGCGGCGTGGCCCTGCACAGCTTCCATGAGAACAAATGGACTAAAGCCACATACAATTAATCACTATTTGCATGGAGTTCAGTTGGCTGTAATTCTTTCTTAACTGGTTTAACTAATGACGACGAGTGGAAATTAATTAATTGTTCAGAGAAATTAAACAGTAGGGGCCGTTGATGGAGGAAAAAAAAGTTTTACAAGACTTTAAAAGAGGATTTAAAAAGTAAGAAAGCTAATATCGCAAAATAATGAAAAAAAGCTAAATATTTTGTCTCTTCATCACAGTGGGAGTTTACTGCTGCAGCAATTACATTAAATATTAATGTAATTAAAGGGAAAGTTTGATTTAAGAGCCTGAAACATCTACTAAATTGGAGGTTTTGTATATTGGACCGTGCTGATCCCTATAAACGTCCAAATCCAGCAATCGCATCAACATTTGCAGTGAAGGCTTCCCATAAAACCTAACTGGCCTCATAAAAGTGGAGTCAAACGCAGCTGACCTCTCATAAAAAAAAAAAGCACTGATGAAATTCTCATTCAAAACTATAAATGGCATCTGTGGAGAAAAAAGTGAAACGCTGTTCATCACGGAGACGAGCCGCAGCGCTTTAGTGCATATTTTACAGTCAGATACGTCGACCCCAGCGACACATCTGACAGCAGCAGCACAAATCCGATGCAACCTTGAACGTCAGGATGACACAAAAAGCAATTTAAAACATGCACGTTTTGACTTTTTTATGCTGCATTTGATTAAGACCTGAACAGGTTGCAACAGCTTTTTCATAAACCCATCACAGTCTGTTTTCAAGTCCCCGGGACTTTGACGGCCGCTGAGGTAAAACTCTTACGACCGGCTTTCCCTCCCAAAGCTGCGTCTTAGCTTCAGTCAATCAACTCAGTGACTCAACGCCACCCAAACCGTCGTCTTCTCTTCAACTTAACTGTGGTTTCCATAACAACAAGAACGCATCAGGAGTTCAGAGGGTCGGCCATCGAAGGCCGTAATCGCAGACGCATGTTATATTGTTGTAACCGTGACAACCAAGGCGTGACACGCCTCCCACGGGTTGGGTTGGGAAAAAGAAAGAAAGAATGGAACTGAAAACGCAGCCGATCGCTCGATCAGTCGGGACAAAGGGGAGCTGAGCTATTGATCAGTAACCTTGGCTAACCAACTTCAGGAGGCGCTCCTTGTTGTGATATAAAAACGGTTTGGGAGCGTCTGGCCCGTCGAACGGCGCTCGCAGCTGCTGCCGAGTGAAGAATCATTCAGTGAGCATTAATGAAATAAAAAGCGGCCGGCTCGGGAGACTGCAGCTTTTTATTGAGCAGATTTTCCTGAGCTTAACAAAGCATCAGTCTGTCTTTTTCTCAGGCTGATTAGAAGGTTTGGTACGCAGCCACGTCCTTTCAACACACTCTTTCATTTTGTTTTGTGATTGGTTGCTGATTAGTTGGATGTAATTGGTTTTTTTTTTTTGTTCCTATCTTCCTTTTCTTCTTTTGTCTCTTTAAAGTCCTCGGAGACTTGCACGTGATAAAGGGCTGCGGAGACAAACGACCTTGAACTTTAACTTGAACTTTGTCCGCCTCTCTGTCTCGTCCCTGTCGTCCTTTTCCCTCCATCTCTCGCTCCATCTTGCTCATCCTCATTTACAAGGCCCGGGCTGCAGAGCTCCAACAATCCATTAGCTCGGCGAGGATGTTGAGGACATCCATGCAAATAAGTGTGAAATTACGTTGTAATCAGTCATGTAAATCACACCGGTTCTCAATCTGGGCATCATCATTTCTTTGTGCGTGTTTAGAAAATGGCATGCGGAGGCGACGGGTGAGGTTTAGGGAGAGGGAGAGCGAGAGCGGCAGAGGAAAAGACAATAAAAAATAAAGTATTTGACAAGAACGAGGATGAAAGACACTCAAAAAAAAAAAAAAAAGCTTTGATTCCATATTCAAAACTGAACTCATTTCTCCTGTTGGATTCAGTTTTTAAAAAATTCATACAGTGATCAGTAATGCGAGACTTCCAGAGAAGAAGTGTTCTGCCTGCTCTTTGATTCGGAGGAGGGAAGGAGTCTGATGAGATGGCGGGATGAACGAGCTTTGTTCACGGCAGAGCGGCGAAAATCATCAACTGGGGAAAGTTTTCACGTCGCACAGAAAAACTTTCTGACCGTGAGAGAAGGCCGAAGTAGTTTCTTTTACGTCTGAGAAAAATATTCAATTAACAAGGAAAAGTTTAATCCCATTGGAGTGGTGGAAGAATAGTTTAGCAGCTCTCTCAGGTTTCCTGTCAGCTTTGACAATAAAAATCCGAACATCAAGTACAGCACACTCATCCGTCTCAGCCAAAAAAAAAAAAAAAAAAAAAAAAGGAACAAAAAGGAACATCAAGTACCGTCGTGGAGAGATGAAGATGGAGGTGACAAAGGATGGCAATGGCTCTGTGTTATGTTCCTTTTTTAAAATAAAAAGACAGGACTCAGTTAATGTCTATCTGTTAAGGCCAACAATAGCAATGCACCTGGAAAAGGTGGAGGGGGAAATAAATCAAATAAATCCTCAAAGCAGCGTCACGTCATCCAGCAGCGAGCTGCCGAGGCCGCTGAGATGGCTGCAGCATTGAGTGCAACATTAGCAGGCGAAGCTCTGCAGTGGATTTCAGTGTGTGCTGCTGCTGCTGCAGCGTCTTTATGGAGGTTTTAAAAACTCAGACTCATAGAACATAAACATAAACCGAGCTGCGTTTTTGGCTGCAGCCTCGTATATCTGTTTATTACCTGCAGCACATGGCTGGCTGCGTGTTGTCGTGTTGTTTAACGCCAGACGCTTCGCAAATAAATGATCATCATCGGCTGCGTGTGGACGTGATGAGATAAACTCCTCCGTCATAATATGAGAAATCAGTGTAAATATGAATATATCATGTGCTAAGTAACCAGACGGGAGTTTGACTGTTTCTTCCTTAATCCAGTAAATACCTGACAAATGAAGCCACTGTAACACAAATCCATTAAAAAGCCAACACTGCCATAAAGCAGTTGTACTCACTGATTTGTAAAATTGCACAAGATGGCATCATATGAGCAGGGATATTAAAAAGAGAGCTAAGAGTGTAAAAGCAATATGATAAAATAAATCTCTGATGGTATATATCTTTATATCCACATACAGCCCACTCCGCCCACAGCCTGACACCGAGCCTGCGTTTGTGCACAGAGCTGTGAAGAAAAGCATCTAGAGGAGTCATCTGGGTACATACTAGTTAGATGTAGAGACAGGAAGTACTTGTCAGGATGAGTTTGTTGAGACTTTTGTCTGTTCATCGGATTAAATAATAAAGAGATAAAAGAGCATCAGTGCTGGCTTTTTCACCGGCGAACAGAAAAGGAAAGACACTCGAGGTTAGATGGAGACGTGTGGACTGCTGTTAAATAAGTTCTGAGACACACACACACAAAAAAAAAGGGGGGGGGGGGTTGATTTTCCATAACAGGCGGCGGTTTGGGGTTTGGGCTCCTGTCGGCGGACTCTGATGGATCTGATGGGAGTCAGCCACAGAACCACCTTCATCTCCGAGCTGCACCGCAACGGAGAGCATCTCGGGTGTGCGATTGTGTATAGATGTGAGAAGTGTGTTAGTGTACGCATGTCGACAAGCGAGGGGGGGGCGTGAGGAGCAGCGAGATGAGGGATCAGCATTTTGGCTCAAATACAATTTATGGAGGAGTCACTCAATGAGCTGACAGCCGTCAGTGTATCCTGGTGGGGGGGGGGCAGCCAATGTGGTCAAACACACACAACAGACACACACAAACACAGACAGAGATTCCATCAGCACCGGAAAGCTCAAACAGACAGATGGGCTAATTCGTGACTGACTGTGTGTTATGAAACATTATCTCTGTGTCAGTGAAATCAAAATAACATTTTGGGCGTAAAAACGCAGAGCTCGTCACTGCCAGGACATCACCACATGGCCGTGATAGATGCACGCCGACCGTGATGCTTGGCCTCAGAGAGAGACAGAAAAAAAAAAAGCTTTGTTGCTGCTAAACTGCTGCAAACGCTATTTATTGAGTCATCTGGGGTGAACCGCATGCAGCCGTATATGTTTGCCAATCGCATTCCCACCTGCCAGCGCCAAATTAAGCCATCGAATCAATTTCAAGAGTCTGGAGGAAAATGAAGGCCATTATAGGCATTGAATTTTATTTGCTCTCTATTCAAAATTAAAGGCTATTGACAGACGGCTTTGTTTTGTTTTCTTTCAACCACTCCACCGCGGCGAGAGAGGGGATAGGTGGCTGGTTGCATTTTAATGCCCTGCCCCTTTAATGGCCGGCTACAGAGCCACTTTATAATCCCCCTCGCTGGGGATTTGTGTATGCGGAGAGAGTATTGTAGCTAACTGAACCTGGCTCACTGCTCTCCGCGGATGTTTTGTTGTCAAATAATGGGAGAGTGATGGGGTCCTACCCCGCTGCGAGCCACCGCAAAGATTAGACAGATCTTCACACTGGACGATTGGTGAAATTTATCACTGTCACTGGGTGCCAATCCGCTCTTTTATTTTTTTATTCCATCTCTCGCTCTCTCACCGCCCACCCACCTAGACTGTTTGTGGTGGTTTCTCATTTGGAACCTGCAAACCAGTTGTCATGTGTACTTTCCACTCCAATAGTGATAGCTTTAAGCAGCGCCTCAAAAATCACCCTCTGCTTCATGCTCCCTGCACAAATGCTCATCGCATTCTGTCTGACGTGCATGGGGAAATTTTTCTACAGCAGGGTGATTTGTGTCGGTGTGGACGGATGTGCGCGTGTCGTGACTTTACAGAGCGAAGCGATGAATCTGGAACAGGAATGAAAACATACTTCTTCATGGATGTGACAAGTTAGCAAACACAACAGTTTCTCTCTTTATCTTAATTCGTCCACAAATCAAAAATATAAGAAAAGGAAATACTGAAATTCTTCTGGCACATCCTTTCTTCTTTAAACGCGCCGTAAATCTCCAGGTTTAGGCTCCATGTCAGTTGGGGCCCTTATTGAATGCGACAATCCAAGAAAACCAGACTTCATTTAAACGCGGCGGTCTTAATATGTGCGTGTGTTCAAACTGGTCGGCAGTGAAGCAGCATTGAGCAGGAGGGAGGACGTTTTTTATTTCAGAGAGTTCAGAGGCCGTGTTTCTCATCCAGGCAGATTTTGATCCCTTTTTTGAAGCGCTGCTGGAATTAGCATGCAGAAGAGAGCGCTGAAAGGTGCTCCAGCCCTTTCCTCTCCTCTTTCTCAGGTAAAAGTAATGGATTGTAGCTGGCTCTGGCCTCCATCCTGTCGCGTCACGCCTGCTAGCCAGCCAGCCAGCCGGGCCGGGCTGGGCAGCGGCGGCGGCGGCGGCAGCGGGGGGCGGGGGTTGGGGGGAGCCCAGAGCTGTAGGCTCTTTTATTTAGCGTCCATTCCTCCACAGTCACACTCGCTAACTCTGAGGCCAGCTGTCCAAGCACACCAGGCCTCAAGGATGACAGCCCGCCTTAACCGAGAGGTGACATCGCCCTCCACGTTCTTTAACGGACTGCCATCTCGGGCCGGCGTGTTTGAATATCAATGCATAAAAAAAAAAAAAAGATCCTGCAGCCAGACTCAGAGCGGAGAGGTAAAAATAAAAGAGCCGTAGATTAAAACCAAAACGAACGACAAGAATCTTCTCCAACTTTCTTCTGGCAGAAGGTGAGAACAGAAATCATTTTCTTTATGTGAAGGACAGATGCGTGCTGTTGTGTTGGCTCTACAGCAGGTCGTCACGCCGAAGACGCCCAAACCGACGTTTTCCAGTCGGCTCTTCTGATCGAGCACTTCCTGTCCGTCCACTGCAGTTTTTTTTTTTTTTTAGCCTCTTTTAGTTTTTTCAACCCACAGCAGCGTCTCTGTGACAACCAAGGAGACGGCTGCGTATCTCCCTCTGTCACCATGGTTACTGTAACATCGACCACGGCTTGGTTAGGTTTCGGAAATTTTTGCTTAAATTAAGTTCTGCCCTGACATTAGTGGATTTTTGTTGTCGTCTATGGGAAAATGTCCCGCCTCCTCCCTGATTTATCAGCTCAGCTCAGGAACTGGTCATAACACATCAGGGTTGTGTGTCTGTCAGCTGGCTGTCGAGTCTTTGAGCAAAAGCTGAAATTAGCCTGAAACACCAAACTGACTTCACTAAAAACTCATCAGCAGCCGCTTTGACATGAATGTCAACGTGCACACATCTGGAAACGTGTGGGAGCAAAGGTCGTAGCGCTGTAATGCGACCTGACAGTCAGCCAGCGCTCACGCCGTGCCGGGCCGAGTCGATGTGCAAGTCGGTGCGAACGCTGACGTACAATCAGTGCTGGAGTCTCCTGGCAGAGCTGACAGCTGTCTGTGAGTCCTGGTGGGGGGACGGCTGAGCTCCAGACACACACACACACACACACAGACACACAACAGTATTATCCTTCCAACACCGGCACACTACATCCAATCAGACTGGCTAACTTAATCCCAATCATTATGATGAGTCACGGCGGGGCGAAGGCCAATCGGCAGGACCGTCAGCTGTGAAGCAGGTCGGGCACGCTACACTTATGGGACTTTTTGTTGCAACACAACAATTCCGAAGAGGACAAACCATCCGCACATACATTTACAAGGGCATCAATCACAAAAAAAATTATTGCAAAATGATTTAATATCTCATGGGGGACGAGTTTCGAAAATGAGGACAACATCTGCCAAAAACAAGCCGAATCAACAAAGAGGAAGAGCCGACAGAAGCTGCAGCGACACACATCAGCCTGGTGACAAACGCCGCTAATTGGAATGTCATTAAGATCCTTCTGCATATGAATGTTTGCCGTGGTCTAAGTACTTTTCCATTAATTGATAATGTTAGTAAATATGACCTGTACAATGAGCTTTTCCTTCCTCAGCTGCATCAGTGAAAGCAAAGAAACTGAAATATATCTCAGACACACAGAGAGAATACAAAGAGCGGGCACCCCAACTTTTCTTTAATGCAGCATCTTAACGAAGGGTGCACTTTGATTTAATATACACACTACCAGTCAAAAGTTTGGGCACACTTTCTCATTCAAATGAATCGGAAGTGTGTAGTGTGTGTGTGTATATATATATAGTATGAGGTGGAAAAAAACTGTGGAGTAAAATTCAAAACAACTACAAAATCATAAATAAAAATATGGACAAGCATTCAGAAAATACAACTGTAGGAACTGTGTTAATCAGCGTGTTTGTGTTGTTAACCAGAAAAAAAGCCATCAGCAGCACATGAAATGTGGATGTGGGGCCCCAAAGAGGATAATTGTGTTTCTGGGTTGAGATGCAAATGGAGTCGTTCTGAGAAAAATAACATGAAAAGACGCAGGTTCGATTCCCTCAGATGAAGTGAACTCGTTGGTGGCGGCGTGGCTGCTGCAGCTCGGTGACACATCGCTGCTCTTAATTAACAATAAAACACTTTGTCTCGTACCTGCGACTTCACATCATTAATACACAATAAGTACAAACATCGGAGAAAGACTTTTAAAATAAACTGCAGGCATTTGTGTTTATTTCCGTTGATGGCTTTTTTACTTTAAATGCTTCGTTTTAATGAGAGTGATGGCAGCTCTGTTACATCCATCTATTATCTATCTGAGCAGGTTGAGGATGAGACTCAGATTAAAAGATATTGTACTGCACAAAAACACAAAGAGACTAACAAAGTGTTGATGCTTCTTTAATTTCTCTCAGCTCGTGGTTCCAAATGTGAACCCTCCTTTCATGGGAGTGAGTCCCAGCTCAGGATTTCTCTGTTTTACAGTTGATTTGAAGATTTTACTGAAAGGCTGCATGTTACATAACAGAACCACTGAGCTGATACGAGCCACGACGTCGCCTTCACCTGTAACACATCACTGAGACACAAAACAAGAAGAATCACACTCACTGTCACAGCACAGCCCCCAAAAATCAGGCTTTCAGACACCAACAGCGATGATGCTGATGATGGAACAGATTTGGCACAGACGCCACTCCTCCCCGGAGAAGGTAAGGAAAGGTTTCCACACCCAAAGCTCATCTCTGCGAGTGTCACATCGTTTTCATTTTGTGCGTTTATTACTGTTTTAGCACAGGAAACCCGTCCTGTTTTCCAGACTTCTGTCTGGTGCAGTGAAGTGAAACAAGCGGCGTCTCCACTCGCTTAAGGTGACAAACAGAAGCGCAGTCCATTAGAACAGCATGCGCAGGCATATTCCTGCATTAACAAACGCAATCGTGTTGAGCAGCACATGTACTTTTTCATTTCTCCTGCCACGGCTTCACGAGGCCACAGTCACACAGCTGCAGTCATGTCATAAGACAAAATGAATTTGAAGAGCTCGCTGTGTGTATCTGCCTTCCACGCTGCCTTAACTTCTGTTCTGCCTCCTCACTGCCGGGAGAATTAAACCTCACTGTGCAGTAATGGCAAAAGTGAAAACAGCCCTCGTTAAATGTGATAAAAAAAAATAATAAATATGTGCTAAAACCATGTTTGGAAAAACTGCAGTGCACGTGTCGTTCTACAAGATGTATTCATTCAGGTGGCAATTCGTCTCTGCAAGCTGTTTTTAATGGCTTTTTGGAGCCGAGGACTTCCGGAAAGAGGCGGCAAACGTGCATTAGACGAGACAGTATGAGCTCTGAACTGGGACATTAGCGGGTTTTGATGTTTCCTGGGAAATAATGGTGAGAGAGAAACAGAAAGCATCATCTCATAAACAACAGGAAGCGAGACTCTGCACCCGAAGGGAGCTGGCGTCGTGTCTTTAGAGGCCGCTGTCTGTGAGGAAGCACCGCAGGTCGTCCTGCTGCGTTAAAACCGTACAAGTGAACGCGGACTGGTTGCTGGAGCGTCTTAAACCTGTGACGCTTCCAGTTTTATGGTTCGTTCTGGTCTGAGAAAATCAAGATGGCCTCGAGCCAACGGGCGAGAGTTTCCAAGCAAACTGCTGGAGTTCACGGGAATGAGGAAAGAGTTATGTAACAGATGCAGACTAGCTGGGGTTAAAAAGGACAAGTCCTACACGCTGTGACCCCCCCCCCCCTCCATCTGGACCTGAAATTCTTCCTTTGTCCAAAAATCTGTCGCACGGTCATGTTTTTTTTTTTTTTTTTTTTTAAACTTGCCCGATACGCAGCAATGACAGTCATCTCAGAATGTCATCTAAGAGAACAATTAACAGAGCAGCAAAAATGTGAGGTCAGATATAATTAACATATGTGCCGCTCAGCTATAATTGCTCAAGTCTAAAGTGAGTAATTAAATCATTCAGAGTGAGCCATGCAGACAATGACTGATTTGAGTTTTTCAGATGCGAGACGGCGGCGGCGGGGAGGAAGCCGCTTCGCTTTGCTGCTCTCCTTCGTGCCTCCTGCTGGGACACATGTGACTTTTTTTTTTTGTCTGGTGGGGGTGAAGGTGTTGTGGGGGCGGTCAGGTGGTATTAAAGGTCTATATTTCACAGGTGTCGGCGGGCACTTGTCCCCATTCAGTCCTCTGGGCGTCGTTTGTTAAATGAAGGGGGTGTTTAAGGTGGAAACACAGACCGGCTCTAAAAGAAGGATTAGACTTCGTTACAGGATGAAAAATTACATTTGAACCTTTCATACAAAATCCAGACTCTGGGGTTCCATTAACGTCACGTCAGGATAACATACTGTTTACCCAGCATGCTTCAGGCCCAGGAGGATTTGCTGCAGTCACGTTTCAGTCACATGAAGCTATGCATTATCAAGATAATCCAACATCAACTATATTTATGATTATGACCGGTCCCAAACTGGGAAATGTCTAAAAATATTAAGTTGAATTTGCATCCTTCTTGTCTTTTTTGAATTTTCTTAGTCAGCTTTATGCAGCAGCGACCTGCGATCTGGAGGGAATAATAAAAAAAATAATGGTCCGAGGAGCCCGGGAAATAATGATGTCAGGAAAAAGTCTGTGCAGGCCTTGTGTGGAAAAGTTTTCGGTCTTCTAGACACTATTAGAAAACGGTCCACACCGGGAAGAGCTGGCCCCTAATTTGGAAAAGTTTGACATCTTTATTTTTGGGGCGATGGAAGGTACTTTTTCGACAAATAGGTCGGCCTAAGAAGGAGAAGGTTATCTCGTGTGAAAGAGTAAAGCTGAACTCTGACCATCTCCGGTGATTTATTTCTGACTCTGCAGCTCTGTAGCAGTTAAGCTAGTCGGCGACGGGGTTCAGACTTCTGGCCCAGACCCGGACCTGCAGGGTTCTGATCTGTGCAGCAGCTTGAGCTGTGGGATCGAACTCATCAGCATTCATACCTAAACTCAGTCCGCCTCACTACTTATGATTCAGAAAGAAACCGGAGTAAAGAAGCTTCCTTTTCTCAAACAACGCTGGAAGGATTACGGTTTGCTTTAAAATAACCACCTGAGGGACGTGGAATGAGAAGCAGGCAGATGTCTGCGGCATCCAGGGTCCAACATTTTGTTCAACGTCACACTAATTCCTCCTCCTCTGCTCCTCACTGACCACAGTCACTCCTGCAGCGTTTCTGTTGCTTGTTATCAAGTGATTGTGAAAATGGAAGTTTGAAGCAGAGAAGGAATGTTTTTTAAACGTTCCCTTTGAGCAGCACTGGCTGCACAGCCTATGTGTAGTCGCTGCATCGCCCTGTTTCACCAGAATGCTGCTGCTTCCTCACGACGTGACCGAGCACATTTCCATTCATGAATTTGGGGAGCTTAGGAACTGAAACTCTTCAGTCCACCAAACTTACATATCTTTGGGGCCCACGAGCAGGAACCGGAGCACCCAGGGGGAAACCCACACAGGCATGAGGAGAGACCACTGCAGCCTCTCACGGCGGAGGAGGAGGACGAGGGAGGGGAGGGGGGAGAAGACAGAGTCCTTCCTGAGGATTTGCTTCTGTCAAATGAAGGAAGGCGTTGGCAACTTTTGACATTATGTTCTCAGCGGACCAAGGACGAGGTCAGAAGCAGTGAATCATCCTTTCCTTTTTTTTTTAGCTCCTTTCTTTTTCAACGGCGGAAACTCGGCTGCATTGAGCCTTGTTACTGAATGTCTCCCTTTCATCCTAAAGCGATATGCTTTCACCTCGTCTGACCAAGTTACTGAGGCCTTCTTCAGCAAATTCAAAACACTTTGCGTGCACTCCGTTCTTGACATTTAAAATCATATGAAAATAAAAATGGATCCAATTAGAGCAGCATGAAGCAGAAGAAGGTCCTCTTGGTTCTCTTGGTAACAAGCTGGTTTAAACACCCCCCCCACTGATGAAATGCCTTGAAAATTGACCTTCTCTGTAATAAAAGCAGCCTTTAGCAACTTCAGATTAACGTATTTTGATAGTCAATGGCATGAAAATGTGTAAGTAAAAATAAAGGAAGGCAAAGGTGCGTAGCTGCCCAGTTTGCCCCCCCCCGGCCTCCTCGCTTTGCATTTCAAAGTTGCACATTCTGAGTGAAGAAACGTGACATTAAGCGCAAGGTATTCATGTAAATCTAGGGAGTGGAAGACGCTAATGACCGCTTCAAGACAGGTGATCATTATTGACACTGCGCTCCGAATACAGTCAGAAAATATATGAAAGAATGTGAGTACATCCTACAGAGCTGCTGGCACAAACACAGGCTAATGTGAATGAGGTGGGGTGAGGGGGGGTAAGAAAGAAAGAGAGGAGAGTATGCTATATTTAAACTTGAGGGTGCCGAGGCAGGGATGTCGGGTGGATCACCTGTTGAAGAGCATTTATTTCAACAGGGGGAACAAAGGTCAGCGTCCTTGCTGGAGCTTTGATTGGCAGGCGGGGGAGTGCGATGCTCGCAGCAGCGGCCCAGCGGAGCAGCCAACGGTGGCGTGTGGTTTGGCTGGGCCACATTTCTGACTCAGTGCTGACTAACTGAGTGTGTCTGCTGACAGTGTGTCTGACTGATAGGATCACCCCAGGAGGCTCTTCCAGGGCCCTTACAAAGTGTCTCTGATAGGTCGGGCCTGCGAGCGCCACCACCAGGGTCCGTCCGCAAATTAAATTTCAGCCCCGATAATGTACGGCGCAATCACAGAGCGAGTTGGTACATTTTTCAGCAGAGTGACCACAGAGGAGGAGGAGCTCGGCGTAAAATTTGAGATGGCAAAAAGGAAAAGAAGGGCGGGTGGCGGAGGGGAAAAATAGTCGAGTGTGACCTCAGCTCCGCACCGAAAAATCCCGCTCTCAGAAGCCAAGGACTCGTATGAAAGAACAACAATAACACGCCATTATGAGATGTAACATTCTGCAACGACCTGCGTTTCCAGGGGGAAATTTGAAAGAAAAGCAATTTCACATTAAACTATCTGACACAATGCAGGTCTGTGGAGTAGAAGAGCAGCTGGGGGGAGAGGAGGGGAGGCAGATAGCGCAGCGCGAGTGTGTGTGTGTGTGTGTGTGTGTGTGTGTGAATGGTTGGAGGGATAGTGATGGTGGTGGTGGTGGGGGCGGTATTGGGTGGGGGGGCGGTGTTCAGGAGCTTCCTAACAGCCATTGGCCAACTGGAGCGAGACACACATCCCCTCTGCCGAGTTAAAAGGGATGGAGTGGATGAAATTTCAAAGCCTCCCCTGCAGACACACACTCTGCTTTGCACACATCAGCACTGAGATGTTCACATATTCGACTCCGCCGTTCCAGCCCGGCTTCCTCTCCCCGCATGCCGCCAGTTATCAGACCTGATTCTGCTGCGTTTTTTAATGAAGAAACCAAACCTAGAAAAAACAAAAAACTGCCCCCTCGTGCGCAAAATCAGAGTGAAACTCTTCCCACGTGTCCAATCGTCCCTTTTTATTTCCCTCCAATGATGCTCAGAACTGCCCTTAATTAAAAACACCGTCTCCGAGTCGTATATTTCCCATGATTACTTGCTGCAGGCGGTGCAAGGGAGCTGAAAGTCACCGTGAGATAAGAAGGAAGAGTGGCAGACGTTCATCTATTAAATTCCATTCACTTATTATGACCAACAATGGCGTCCTGATTAACTGGCACATTGACATCATTATAAGACACATTCCGAGAGCGTCAACACACAAAGACCAACTCTGCTGCCCTTGTACACACAATATGGAGCCCTCGGAGCTGCGGCGTGCTCATCTCTCCCTCCTCCGCTTTTATTTCCCTGACTTGACAGCCTTGATTTGACCACCGGCTTCCTTTTCTTTACGAGCGTCTCTCAGACTGAACATCTGCACGGCCGCGTCGCAGCGGTATGTGCCATAAAACTGGTGCGGCAGTTCGATTCCAACAGACTAAATCATCTGATTATTGAGACATCACCCCTCTTTTTTGTTATTATTTAGTTGTTTTTTTTTTCTTTTACTCTTATTATTATTATTTATTTTTGTTGGCAACATCTTTGTTGCTAAGCAGTCGTTGCTGTGGTGATTTTGCACTGCGCTTCCCAGAGATCACAAGTCAGTTTAAGAGTGTGGCCGGTACTATATGACGTCTTCCTTGGTGGACTGGATGAAAGGGAACTTCACACTGTTACCTACGCACATTGTGTTCATCAAAGGACTGAAGAGCATCTGCAAAAAGCCACGAAACAAAGAGAGCAACAACAACAACAACAAACAAACGGAAAAGGAAACAACCAGCTCAGGAGATGGATTCATGGAAACTGCTTCACTTGCTGACATCTCAAAGCTTTTCTTCTTCCTGACCGGAGATCTCTAACATCAGAGGGAGTCAGGTTTATCTATCGACTGGTCCCCCCCCCCCCACACACACACACCCCATCACCACCACCAACCCACAGTCCTCCACTGGTGTATCTACTCAAACACACCTCCAGAATCACTGTCACCCTCACTGAGTAATTACAGCGATTAATGCATGGACCGAGCTTGCCTCTGGCTCCGGACACTCTATCAAGACGCATGCGGTAATGGATGAAAGCACATTGTTAATAGAGAATCTATAGTGTCTAAACCTGGGGAAACAATCAAAAACCCATATACCTTTTGGATCAAGACTGACTTTACCCACAATTCTCTTGGGGGAGATCGTTTACCAGGCTAGGAACGAGGCAGAAAAAGCAGTCAGGTTCTTCTCTGCCCTTGTCGTTGCGCTCACGCTGACCTCTAAAAATGGACAACAAAGATCATATCACGAAACCAATACTTGCGCCAACGGCCTTTGCACAAATTGATTTAGCCACCCAGAACTCACTCCCATCTCAATGAGGTGGCAGGATGCTCACAGCATATATCACTGTCACGCAAGCACCCTCTAGTGAAATGTGATTTTTATCTTTATGAGCTTTTTTTTTTTATTTTTTTATTTTTTATTATTCTCTTTCTCTTCCTCCCCACCTCTTTCGGCTACAGCGTCGAGCCGGTTGTGATAAGTAATGAGAAATAAAGGGCCGGCGCATTACGCTAATACAGGTGCTCTCGGCGCATATGGGTGCTATCACACAGGGAGAATGACATTGTTGTGGTCCTGCGCATTTGAAAGCGGCTGGCGAGGCAGCGGGGGGCCCCCGTGGTGTATGGCTCATAGATCACTAATGTGTGGGTGAGAGTTGTCACCAGCCAGCGCCTGGCTGTGAAGCACAACATAGTTTATGGCACACAACTGCCAGACGTAAGCATGAATCGTGGCCCAGGCAACAATGAGGAAAAGCGCACTAAAAATAGATGATAAGCTCTTTTTTTCTCTCCTATATTCCTTTTTGGTGTGCTCTCGGCCCAGAAACAATGGCAGCTTTTGATTTTTTTCCACCTCTTCTTGAAAGAAGCATGTGTATCATGTCTAACTGGTCCTGTAGTAAAAAGATGTGGATAAATACGGCCGAGAGGCCCACGCTAACCTGAAACGCACCCCTCGGTGAAGGCTGGAAAGACACGATAAATGTTGCACTTTCAAGTGTGTTAAATGCACGAAGAGAGAGTCTGGGCTTTCTCCCTTTCCAACTGACAACCTCTGTTACACAGTTAATTACAGCCAAGTGCAACACAGCGCTGTGTCAATTATCATGTGCTTTAGCTCTCTCCCAATGGATATTTTTACTGCCTGGGTTTCACTGCTAAAGTTTCTACCTTCTTTTATTGCTATTCTGCCCAGGTCTCAGGGCTGAATTACATTCGGCAGACAGAGCTGTAAAAACAGAAGGGATTTAAGGATTCAGATTGGTGGAGGGTAACCTAATCTTCTGTAATTGGGGGAATGGTTCTCATTTATATCAGCCTACTTTAGAAAGCAAGCTCATCGGCAGGCTGCTATCATCCCGGGCATTTTACTCCGACGATTCATTTTCATAAAGGCCAGGGAGAGGGAGGTCGGAAGCCGCGGCTCAGAAATGCACACGGTTACGCCCCAAACGGCATTAATCGACGCTCGTAGTTAGCGGGTCACATCAACATACATACGGAACACAATGTAAACGCTGCTCGAAGATCCCTCATGTGCTGGTTTTCGCCTGAGCCGCCATGCTGCTTGAGTGCTGTGAAATAACACATTCTGGGCTGCGTCGTCTCAAAATGGAACTAAAATGGTAATCCTCTGCCAGGCGAAGCGTTCTCGCCTCGCCAGATGCTTAGTTCTGAAATTTGCCTAATTGCCACGCTCAGATCAATCCCTTTTACTCTGCCAAACGAATCTGCCAAAGTGTGTTTGCAAGCATTTTTTGTTGGTGTTTTTATTTTGTTGTCGTTGTTGTTTGTGTGTGTCTGCGTGTGTGTGTTTGTGTGGTGGCCCAATATGTTTTTTCTTCTTACAAAGATTCGTGTTTTTTGTGGCGAACCCGGAAAAAAGGCCCGAGAGAGGTTTTTTTTTTTTGTTTTTTTTTTGGGTCCATTTCTGCTCAGTTGGGTGCGTGTCCACCCCTGCTGACCTGCGTGCCCATTAGCCATGGCGTTGCAATGAGGGCACCGGGCCTATTCATCTTAGTGCCCGCCCACACACACAGCACATGGCTCAGACACATGCTGTGGGAGGACTAAATGTGGCCCTTTGATCAAAGGGCAGTGTGTGGGAATGGACAGTGACTTACTGACCCACACACACACACACTTAATACACGTATCTACATATAGAGATGCATACGAGGTCATCTGTGATGGTGCATCGTTCTGTGCTAACGTGTCACTGGCTGCACGAACAACAAGCTTTTAATGGTACACTCACACACACACGTGTGTGTGTGTGTGTGAGAGAAGAAATGCTGAATGGGAAAAGCTCATTTGCGCAGCTGCTCATTAAAATGAAGTGCGTGTTATGAATGGCACAAACATGCACACACACATATGCTCTGCACAGTTTGGTGAAGGGTTGCACCGACACACACATCCATCTGTGATTCATTTCCCATCCAGACACACACACACACACACACATACATGCATACATAAACGCAGCTCATCATGAGAACCGACTGCATGATGGGAAAAAGTCGTTGCTCCAAAAAATAAAAATAAAAAAATGTAAAAAACAGGGTGTGAAAGGCTGAGGACAGGACGGTGTGTGTGTGTGTGTGTGTGTGTGTGTGTAAATATGGAAAGTGATGGATGAATCAGAAGTTTAGTCAACAGAGGAAACCTCGGTTCCAGCTGCCCGGCTGCCTGATGAGCCACTCTGTGCTTGTCAACAACATCCCCTATCATTCTCGCACAACTATCTACTCACAAACCAAGACCCGCCCCCTTCATCCCTCCAGCAATTCCACCATCCTCCAAGAGAAACACCTCCGAAAGCAGAGCGGGCTGCTCGCGGCGGCAGCAGAGAGCTCGTTCCCCCATCCCCGTCGTCTCTCCCTTCTCTCTCCCCTCCCCTCTTCCCTTCCCCTCTCATCCTCTCTATTCCTGTGCATCTTCTCCCAATCCCTTTTTTGTCTCCACTTCTTTTTTTCCCTTCCTTCCCGCGCTGCTGCTGCTTATGCCGCCGCCGCCGCTGCTGCTCCTGCATTTGGCACGGCGGATGAAAACATTAAAGAGGAAATAAAGAATAAAAAAAAAAAAAAGAGGGAGAGAGAGACAGAGAGAGAAAGAGGAGAGACCGACATTGGGAAGGCTGGAGGGGCCAAATTAGCATGAGAATACTCACAGTTGTTGTTGTTGGAGGAGCGCAGGGATGGGAGCACGGCACCGGTCCCTCCGTCAGATACAACCTGCACACACAAGATTGAAGAGGGAAAAAAAAGAAAACTAGGCTGTGAGAGCGGCAAAGAGAGAGGGGAGAGGAGGAGGAGGAGGAAGAGGAGGAGGAGAGAAGAGCAGGACAAGGAGGAGGAGAAGAAGAAGAAGAGGGAGGAGGGAGCAGAGCATCTAATGCAAGCACCGACAGGAGCCCAAATAAAGAAATAAAGGATATCTCAGGGAATGTGTATGTGTGTGTTATGTAGGAGGTGGGGAGGGAGAGAGGAATGAGGGGTGGGGGGGGGCTGGTTGTCTTTGGGAAATATAAAACACACAGACACACACAAGCGCTCACATGTGGGGTTGCACTTGGGTGCGCAACCACATCTGACAGGTCTGATGTGCAGTCCACCTACCTCCTTATCGCTACCTCTCTCGCTCTCACTCGCTCTCTCTCCCTCTCTCTCTCGTTCTCTCTCTGTGTCTCTCTCTCTCTCTCTATTGCTCACACTGTTGCCAGAGATTCAGCCGCTACAGCAATGAGGGCGATACGGTACAGGAAGAGGGAGGGCACCGTCAGCATCTCCCCTCCCTCCCCCTTCCTCTCCCGCACCGCCCACGCCACGCCACCCGGCCCCGGCTCCGCCCCCACCATCCTCACCTCCAGCTCCACCTCGAAATGTACAGAGAACGAGAACGTTTCAATTGAATGAAAGCAATCCCAGCGGCATTGAGGCAATTATAGAGGCTGCTGGCACTGTTTTCTGCCTTTTTTGTTCCTCCCCTCCCTCCGTCCTCTCCCAGGCTGACAGAGGGTCTGTTTTCTCTCTCTCTCTCTTTTACTTCCTCCATGTTCCAGACATATGCCACGATCAATGTAGCTTCTGTCACTTCTGCCGTGTTTCGGTAAGATCACTTCTCTCTCGGCCTTGGTATAGACTCTGGCCTCCGGTCACGTCGCTGCTTCAACCCCTCACGGAAAAATAAAGCTCCTCCAAAAACTCTCACGATCACCTCCACCTCCCGCGGCCCTGCCCGACAGCCCCGCTCTGCTGCAGCAGCTACCGAAAGGTAAAATATATTAATCCTCCTGGCCTTATCGGGTCTTGCAAGGCTAGCGCAGCATGGCACGGCACGGCGGCAAGCAACACGAATGATTGAGGAGAAACTTTAACAACTGTCTTTTTGGGCCTGACGTGTTTGATGCATGCTGCTCTTCTGTTTTTGTTTTTTTTTTTTTTTTGTATTCCTTTTTGAAAATCTAACAGAATATCACAAAAAAAAAGGGAACTGTAAGTCAAACACCTCAGCCTCTAATCAGGTAGCCTCCCCCCACCAACCTCCTTCCCTTCCACCCCCGCACATTGCATCCCTCCAGCCACTACTGCACTTTATCTCCCCTCAATTAACATCTTCTGAGCGAGCATCTATTATCTTAACCACACAGAGCAGAGAGGTCCTCCGAGGACACGCCTTGGAGGACGGCTGAGCTGTGGACAGAGGGCTCCCAGCCCTGCTGCCGCCGCCGCTTCAATTCGCAGGCCTAATTAAAGCCCAAGTCAGACATGACAAACTGCGAGCAGAGGTGCTACAGAAACAAACACCGACAGAGAAGCTTTTTTTTTTTTTTTCTTCTTCTTGCCTGCGCGGGTGCGTGTAGCCCGGAGGATTCTTCTTTGTGAGGATTATCTGCCAGAAAACAGACACATTCACGTCAACGTCATGACAACATCATCTAAATCTCCTCTGACTGTTTGCGCAGTTTGATCGTGTTTATTTTCTACCTCCTGTATCGGCATTGCCACCGTGTCATAGCATCCGCTATAAATCATTCTCCATACGAAGGCGAGGCAGAGACAATGCCACCTCGCTTTAAGCTCAAGGATTCCTATAAAACACAGTAGTGATGCAGCCGGCTGGCGTTGTGCTTATATAGGGCTAATTTCTGTTTGGTATAATGCCCCCTCTGCTCTGTTTCATCTGTTTGGCTGCCCTCACCAACTTCAATTTCACCCTATGAAGCCATCAAACCATCCATTAAGCCATCAGGCTGCCCTCTTTGTCCTTGCCCCCCTGTCCGACAACAGCGAGAGCTAGTGTTGCATCCCCCTGCACTCTGAACGCCAAGGTGGCCTGGCGATTTGGCCGGACCCGCCGCTAACTTTGGCTCGAGCCGGACTATTAAGAGTATTCTATTACTGTTGGGTTAACCTGTCACGCTTGGCTGTGGCTCTCTTTATTGTCTGGCTGCTCTGAAAGGGCAGGGGATAAAACTCCATCAGCGGGACAAACGACCACACATGCCGCCATTCATCAGACGAGCGGGGTTTCCCCACGGATTCCCCCTCCTCATGGACGCCAGCCACAGCAGCCTTGGTAACGCCTTTGCTTGTCGCCTCCCCCCTTTCCGTTAAAATGTGAGTTTCTGGAGGCCAATATCTGAAAGGTTTCCCTCCTTAATCATGACTCAGGGAACAGTGGCACTATCAGGGCTGAAGAAGCCAACGTATTGACTAAGATCAGGTAGCGCGGCGGCGGGCAGCGTGGGGAAGTGATTAAGAAGGCAGACCAGTGATCAGCGGATGACAGGGGTCAATCCCCTGTTGGGCAATTGGGTAGTGGCCATGGGCGAGGTACTTAGCCCCCACGCACCAGCGAGACACTCAACACTGCGAGTGTTTAAAATGTCAAATTCAACTTCACCCTTTGCCAAGGTTCAAAGCAAGGAGATGACAGCGAACGCTTTGGTTATTAAAAAATTCATATCGTAATGAAACAGCCGTGTTCCATCTTCACACATCCCCCTCCAGCAAACATGCCGCTCCTTTTTTCATGGGATCCATCAAGGGAGGGCCACAATTAAGTGACTAATTTGATTAGGAGATAATGTGAGTCCCACTTAATGGAAAGGACAGACTTCACAACACAGGCAGATTAGTTTGGTGGATGCCTGCTTATTAATTAAGACAGCCCTCATGCCCACATTCAAGTCAAATGTACAGATGCAGTTTTAATGGGTCAGGGGTGAACCCAAGTAAGACAACAAAAAAAAAAAAAAAAATACCAGTAACGCTTGATGATGAAAATTGAAAACGACCACAAAATATTTTAATTAAGCTTAAGTAACTTAAAAAAAAAAAACATTTGGGGATCCACTCACATTATTTACCTCTTCATCCTGTGATAGGTTGCTGGGATTGCTGCTGAAGTACTACTCATCTGGAATTTCACTGTGCTCGGTGCTGCAGCGCGGCTTCCACTGCGTGTCATTGCACACCATAGCAACAGCAAGTCATTATACTTGTTGAAATTACCTCTCTTGCCGCCATTCAGGTTTTTTTTTTTGTTTCTGATACTACATAAGCCCTTCACAAGAACTCTTCCTTTTCATATATTCATTTGATCTGCAAGCTGGAGCTGCCACAACTTGCTCTCCTTTCCTTCAAAGAATTTGATGTAAACACATAATGAATAATTTAGCCATATACTAATTTAATACTGGAGCAAAAAGCAAATAAATCATGACTGTCTTCTCCCCTGTAGTCTGTGATTAGAACTGAATTTCTGTTTTAACATAAAGTATGAAACACACAGATGGCAGAAACAACTCAGTACCAAAATCACTTTCTTTCTGCCATGTGATATGACATTTCTCTTTCTGATGTCCGACAGATTCTGATTGTAGCTTATGTCCTGCACGCCCCGACGGCTGCCCACTGCACACTGACAATCAGCCAGATGGATCTCCGGTGCGACAATTTCTGAGTTCCCAAAGGAAGGAAGCTAAAAACTGCAACCGAAAGCATGAGAGATTAAGGTATTTGCGGCAAGTCCTTGAGTTTGTGCTCTGCGTCTGACTGGCTGCGGTCTTCTGTCATTCCAGGCACACCACACACTCCCAAGTGCTCTATTTACGATGGCCGAATCCCCGCTGCGTGGAGCGGGAAGGGTATAATCTCCCAGCGGTATTCTGGGTGGTGAATCTGCCGGCGTTGCCTGTGCATACCAATGGCAACCTCACCTCTGTGTAAGGAGTTAATGTATAAAGGAAAAAGAAAAAAGCTACCATGATGCGTCAGGATGTTGGAGAGGGGAAATGGGGGTGTCTGGAAACCCCCAGTGGAGAAATAAATTCACATCACTCCCATCAGCACGACCGGTGGCGGCGTTACTCCGAACACCTGCCTCTGTGCAGTCACACTGGGCCGGATTCAATCAAGCGACCTTGTAAAACACTCACATCCATGTTGTGTTCACGCGCATCGCAGGATCGTGTCGTGTCGCACAACAACATGGTGGAGTTTCACTTGACGAGCGGACCCCTCCCTGCAAAGTGAGAGGTGAAGGAGAACGGGGGTTAAACTGCTGTGAAAGGTATGAAGTTTGGATTATACGTGTGAAAGTGAGCAGCTCCCAGAGCGAACGTGCACATGTCGCTTTGAAACTCTGTTTAGAGAGAGAGCCCCCCCCCCTCCCAACATAGAGTTACCATATATATGCCATGTATGAACACCCCAGAGAGAGGGAGCTTAATGAAGCCATGAGAGGGGGCTTGTATCTGCAGCACGAGGTGTCAGGTGACTTCCCTGCCGGCTAAATGTGCGTCTCATTGGTATGTGCGGCGCGGCGAGGCCTTGGCTCTCTTCTGATTATGATGTCTGCGGAAAGCCGGGCCAGCCCAGGGTGAGAGCCGAGCTGACAGGGCTGAGGTGGATGGAAGATTCAGAGAGCCTCTGTTCTCTCACCAGGGGATCCCCCACATCATTTAGCGCCTCATGCAGATCGCTGCTAGTGGCAACATAGCCCTCTGGGCCCGGGGAATTAATGTACCAAGCAATGGCAGAAGTGATTTATTAAAATAACACACCCTGATGAGAGCGAGGAGCTGGGGTTGCTCCTTCCCCGGCTCGTCCCCGTATGCTGCACGGGGAGGAAATGGAAACATATAGGTGCTGCTACGGCAGAAGGCATCGGAGGAGAGACTGAGAGAAAAGTGGACAGCCACTACACAAATTGTGCGACAGTCCTCGCTGTCATTGCTTATTTATTTACCCTCTTTCCATTTGAGTCAGGCCTTGTATTAAATTGATCCCTCCTGCCGCGTTTTGCCTTGTTGAACAAGCGCAAAGCCCCGTTAAGTGTCTGTGAAAGGCTGGTGATTGTGTTTGCGGCGCCCCGGGTGCGCCGCAGCCGTCCGCTCCCCTCTATCTCCCCCGGACAGACGGGATTAGAAGCTGGGAGAGGGGCTGAATGACCCTCTAGAGGGGAGGAGGGAGGTGGCGGGGGGGATAGAGAGAGAAACAGGCAGCGAGCAGCAAATACACACCGTGAAATATAAATGTTGTGTGTTTGTGCGAGTGCACTGCACACGCCGCTGCACACAGTCTGCAAAAACTGTATGAGGTCGAGCTCAGATTCCTCCCAAATAGATGCATGAGAGGCTCAGCTGCATGCAGAGGCACACATGCACTTGTCCATGAGCTCACACAGTCGCTACTGTACAAGCACGTAGCTGATGAGACGAAAACATCTGCCGCATTGCCAAACATCTGCTCTTTAATAGCTCAAATCTTAGCTCTGATATTTTATAATTTTTTCATTAAAACCAATTGAGATTGGTGTAAATTTTCCGCCAACATCCTCCCCGAGCTCTGCGGTGGAGTGGGCCACTTTGTCGACTGAATGAAAGAGTTGATGTAGATTCCTGCTAGAAATGCTGATGCTTATGCACAGTCAGGCATGGAGTTGTACACAGGATGGTTTATATTTACATACATTTACATCTTAGACGCCGAGCCGACGCTCTCATCCCGAGTGGCTCGTTGTAACTGAGAGGGGGGGAGTTATTTCAAATGACCTCATTGTGCTTCAGGCGTCCGACAAGGAGTGCAAAGGTTAAAACACGATTTGCGAGATGAAAGAATAAAAGGAATGATGTGTAAAAGAGACCGAGCAGGAAAAGGAAGAGGCACACAGTATTTTTTTTTTTTTTTTGTGGGGGGGGTGGGTGGGTTACAGGTAAAATCAGGTGCAAATGCAGCGTGACTGAGGCGGGAGGCTGGGATTTGAAGTGTTCCTCCTGGAGGAAAAATGGATGCCCGGAAAAGTAACTGTGCTCTACATCTGACATCCCCGAGAAGCTGCAGCACACATTTCCCAGCCTGCTCCATCTGATCCACAGAGCCCCGAGGGAATGTTACTGCAACCCCCCCACCACCACCCCCACCTCCTCCCTACCACGTCAAAGCAATAGAGCAGCACCCATTCACATCAAGGAGCACACTTTGAATCCATTCAGATCAGATGATTACGATGCCGGGCACCTTCCACGACGGGGCAGATAAGTGGAGAGGCTCCATTCGACATTTACATCTCATACACCTCATCAAACACCGGCTCTTTGTAGTCATGTGTTACATTTGAATAAAGCAAAGTTAGAATTTTTAAGCAGCGTGAAAATTCATCAAACCTCCCGGCCGCTGAGCCCCTTGTCTCTCCTAGCAAATAACTCTTGGTTACCTTATTCAAACTGAAAGTGGCAGGGCTCAAATCAAATCAAGTCAAATCAAATTGTGCTTGGATAAAAAAGTGAAGAGTGGGGAAGTGGGGGGGGGGACATTTTCAAGTTCTTTCTACCTTTTTAATAGCTCAGGATGGCAATTTTCTAAATAATGCAGCTGAATTTGCACAAAGCCGTCTTTAAAGCAGGAGCTGTTTTACTGAAGTGGTGAGGAAGGTAAGCAAGTAAGTGAAGAGAATACAAAGATCTGCAAGAGTTTTATACATGTAGCGCTCAATACCGTGACCTTTCATTGTATAATTGTGTCACTGGATGTCTGATATAAAAAAATATATATGTAAGAAAAACACAAGTGTTTATCAGACGGCCTGAATGGGAGTGACTAACAAAAGGAGCGAGCGAGCACTGATGGGGAAAAATAAAGATGACGTGCCATCGCGTTGCAATTTCGCATGATGAACGGAGCCAAGAGGGAAAAAAATAAATAAATAAATAAAAATAGCTGAACGCGGACAAAGGAGGACGAGGGAGGCAGACTAACGGAGAGAGAGAGGGAGAGAGAGCGGGAAGGGAACCTCGATTCATGTCGGCTTCCTCTGCCTTCAGCTTGAACTTTCGTGGCAAAGATGAAATAAAATAACAATGGGTTACCATAGCAATAACAGTGGCACACATAACTAAGTAGTATGAAAGATGGGGAGCGCCTCGGAGGGGGGGGGGCTGGAGCTTTTATCTGTCAGCCGCAATCCTCCATCATCAAAGCTCTTCTCCACTTTCGGTGCCAAGACTGAAAGACACCAGTGGATCATTAGTCTCCAGTGAAGAAGACAGTCATTTATCCGTGCTTTTTTTTTTTTTTTTTTTGTTCCACAAAAGTTGAGAGGAAAAGCGGGTTCATGTGGCTAAGAAGGAGAGAAGAAGGTGAGGAGAAAAAAAAAAAGGAAACTGCAGGAGGGAGTAATCTTTTTTCCAGAGAGTCAATTTCTCTGGGCACTAACCCGGCTCCCTTTGGGCTACCTGTGCAGGTATCAAGCCTGCGGTCTGACGGGCGTCGCTCTGTGAAGCTGCAGCCCTTTGCAGCACATCAATACGCTGAACTTTTCCTGCCGAGTACCTGAGCTCTCCGGCGTGACCCGCTCCTCCTTTATCTATTCTGTTTAAAGATACTAGTTGCGGGAGAAGGCGCTTGATTACCTCCTGGGACGACCCCGCTCCTCTTCAAGTTTGCCAAGTGAGAAAGTCTTCAGAAGTTTGTTGACAGATCTCCGCTGCGGCGGGAAGGGAACGGTGGACACGGTAACCTTGGCTCTCCGAAGGACAAACGTAGAGTTTTGAAAAGATCAAGTAGGGTGGGGTGTTGGATATGGAGGAGACGGGCAGGAACAGGATGGTACCGGCAGCTCAGGTATGTATTCAATGTGAGTACATATCGCACTATAAGCAGAGCTGTTTGATCAGGCTAAACAGGCGTCCCCAGACTTCCTTTCATATGAAAAGCCGAACAAGTTAAAGAGAAGACAGGCTGCTCAGTAAAATCACCCACGTGTTCGGATTTAAACTCCTCTGTTGCATTTCCTACAGGGGAAAAAACTGGAGCTGAACAATTCATCAAAACGTAATCGAAAAAATTACAACAGGGCCGAGAGCAAATTCCTGCAAAAACATTGCAGGGGCTGTAATTTTGCAGCTGTCTGCATTTATATTCTCCAGATGTAAAGTATGAGGCTTGTTTGGTACAGGACCCAAAGTAAAATAAAAAATAAAAACATAAAATAAAATGCAAAACAATCGTTCCAGCTGAAATCATATCGCACCCAAAAATCTATAAGGTGCAGAACTTTGCATAATTCAGGCCCATACCTGTGCAGTCCAACAAGGATGCTCCATAATGCAGGAATACAGGCTTAGCAGTATCAGTAAGGTCTGCAAAGGCCTCCGTCAATATTTGTCCAAAGCAAAAGGGGAAATATGCATGGAGTGATAAAACCAACTTTAGCCACATCGGCATTGAGAGCGGAGTGTATTTGGAAAAGACGATGAAAGAAGCCTTTATTTCTTGGAAGCGTGAATCACCTGTTGAACGAGCTTGTTTATTTAGCTTCCGGAGTAAATCTGTTCAAGTCTCTGTAATGTATCAGTTAGATGTAATCTATCAAATTTAGAACGAAAGGAATGTTCCTGTTTTCACAGGGAAACAACTTCAGCCGAACGAGACGTTGCCATACGTCTCGTCAGGCCTGTGTCAGGAGTCCAACGGTAAAGTTGGAGAACACGCCGCTTCCGTCTGTAATCCGCATGCTGTTGTTGATGCAGAAACGTTTGTCAATATTTTCTAACCTCAGAAAAAAAAAAAAAGACATAAAAAATGCATGAAGCATCTGTTACAAAGGTGAACAATTTGGCATTCAGGCGGTTCAGCAGTGAGACTGCAGTGTATTTGGACAAGATGATGAATATACCATACATCTAGTCAGGCCTGTATAATGGATCCATGTGTCAGGGTGTGACTTGGAGGTGTTTCCTGAGGAGTTGCTGTGTCTCCTGGCCTTTATGGGAGCCAGTTGTGTGTGTGCCGGTGTGTGCGCTGCCCGGCTTTGTAGCTGCCGGGCTCCACAGGTACACAGGCCATCGATCACACGGTGCGGCCATTATACACTGGCAGGGGCGGAGGTGGATAATGCTCCCACCGCTGCCACCGCCGGGGCCTGAACCGCTCGCGGGTCAAGCGTTTGGCTGGCCAGTGGTAATCAAGCCGACAGCGGGCTGCCTGTCCACATGACAGATAACGTCACTAACGCTCATCTGTACACACAGGCACGCAAATAGACCCACTCTCACCCAGCCTCACCCACCCCCACTGGGCCAAATAAACATATGTAGGGGGCAGCAGAGGTCGGGACTCAACGACACAGAGACAGAAAAGTGATCCTGAAGGATACAACCAACGGGAATTACTGTTCCTCTCATTTATGTGGGTCGTTCTACAGCTGATCTGAAGTGTCTGTCTTTATCTGATCAGGAGTTCTGCTCATTCTTTGGAGCAGTAATGATGAAAAATCAGGTCCTAATATCTGATTGTCTTTATTCTGTCAGCACAATAAACACAATAAACATTCAGCACTGATCCAGAGACTCTCCGACTGGCTGTGACATCACCCACCGGAGCCAATAGGAGCGTCCGACATAGAGACATGACTCTGGACGTCACTATCAAAGATAGAGGATGAGAATGGACACAGAAGGAGTCAGAGAGTCTGATCCAGATCTGAAGTGACTTCCTTCAGATCATCACAGAGCAATAACACGTGATTTCTGCTGGTGATTCAGGAGAAAATGCACTTCCTGCTAATAACCAAGTTATATGTAATTCAAGTGCAGTAGCTCAGCAGTTTTGTGTTTTTAATAGTTTGTGGACAAAAATAAATCTCTCCCTCTCTCCCTCTTTAGGGGATTTGTCTATAAACAACAAAAAAAAAAAGATAAAATAACAGCAGCCTTATCCCTTAAAGCTGCTGTATGAGATATTTCTGCAATAATGCACTAACCTCATTAACTTCAAACCAGGAAATGAGGCAGAAACAAAGAGGAGCGTTCTACCCCTAATTGTGAGACCAGCTGAGGAGCTGAAGATTCAAAAACGGCTGCATTAAATATAAAACTGTCTATGAAACAGCAGCGAGCTCGTGGAGAAGTGATGGCTCCACCTGTTCCGACGGCTCCACCCTTAAAACACACAGTATGGACGCAATAAAGAGAAAGTTTAGTATTCTTTAATTCTTCTTTTTCAGAAAACAGCATGAACATCCAAAAGCCGCTTGTTGTCGTCGCCTCCGTCTATCTACACAAACAACACGGCGAAACAAAAGCAGGTGAGATCGGCAGCACCTTTAATTTAAGCCGGACAATATTTGCAAAATTTTCTCATTTGAGGAAAGTAGAAAATGTTCACGCAAGCATCACGTTGGTGTCGACTCGCAGTCAAAACATCTGCTGTTTGAGCTTCCAAATGGCAGGTGGAAGACCGAGCGAAAGGAGGCGGCTGAGAGACAGACAGGGAAGGAGACAGAAATAGAGGAGAACAGATAAAGAGAGGGGAGAGGATGTGGTGGGGAAGCGGAGCGTAGTAGAGCCAGCCGCTGGGACTGTGAGGAATGAGCTGGCTGTGCTATAGGAAGCCTTAATGAGCATTCCCTCTAAACCCTGGAGAGTCTCTCTACAGCTCTCGCCCAATCTCTGTCTTTTCTCCCAGCCAACGAGGTGCAGACACACAGAGCTGGTTTGCACCACAGCGTGTTCCACGCACAGACCCGTACAGAACACAGACAGGGCCGACGTGGACTCAAACGTGCACGTGGTGTGTTTCTTTTTTCTTTTTTTATGGCGCCTGCTGGATTTGTCCGGTTGAAACTCGCCGTCGCCTCTGCAGGGAGGCAACAACACTAACAGGCTCCATGACACAGTTCAAACTACTCCTGCACACACAACTCCAATATCTTGCTCTATTTCAATTCCGTGGCATTAAATTGGTACAGTGCAGTCAGTGTGGATCCTAATAAGCCAATAAACACCTCTGAAGCGGAGGGAGACGCTCAGATAATGACCATTTTATGCATTAGTAAAACACCTGTGGTAATAATGGCTTCCTACTGTAGGTCCGTATTTTCTCCTCTCTGCAGACTAATGTGCCCTTGATTCTCTCTGGCTTATTACCCCTCTCAGCTGTAGTTATGGACAGGGGGGACATGACAAAGGTACCCTTGTAAGTGCCTGTGTGTAAAAGCCTCAGGTTTTATTCCCACCCGCCTTAAAAAACAGCTCCTTTATTTTTCCCCGGGAAATGGCTGAATGACAAGGTATCCGCCGATCCTGAATTATGGCTCCGCGTGTGTGGGCCTGAAAAATGGAAAAATGATGAACAACGGGACAAAAAAAAAATTCTGGGGTGAACAAGTTGCCGAGGCGACGGGGACAGCCATAAATCTGGCGGCGGGACAGGGCGGGAGATGAGGAGGGGCACACGGCTGCGGGTGTGTTGTGTTGTCTTTGTTTTTCTGTCCCGTTGTGTGCACACCTATCTGCGGAGGACGGAAGGGAAGGACACTGTTATTTAACAAAGCGATTAGACCTCTCTGCTGCCTCTCAATCGCAGCCTTGACTGGCCGTGAGGCAGCAGCCCCCGAGCCGGCCGGACCTTGGAAACCGTCCAGAGCCTCAGAAAGACTCACTCCCATTAACTATTAACCAGCGACTCGGGCCTTAAATCATCCCGGCGGTCCCTGGCCGGCTGACCCCGCTGCGGATGGCGAAGGCAGCGGCAGAGCTGGCCCACCGGACACCGCGCTGATTTAATGGGCTGCGATTACACTGCTTCTGACACAATATATGGCAAACATTTATAGATTTCCCTCCCACAAACTCCACCGCCAGCAGCACCAATGCAAACCCCCCCGCCTCCCAACACCACCACCACCAACCTGCTTGACAACCGGAGTGTTCGAAAGACGAAATTAGATGTCTCAAAATCAACTCGGCGCTGACCCGGGGGCCAGCGCAGCAGCGCCTGAGGCTGTTGCATTACGTATAGAGCACATATGAACGCATATACGGGAGGCCGTCACTCCGCTCATAATGCAGATGTTTATTTCTTTTTTTTAAGCCCTGCTGCCTGGCTGAATATAGCTCCTCGCTTCGTTGTCTTAAAGAGCCGATGTAATGAGGAACTCGCCGTCACCGCGGAACCATATGGCTGGCCTGCTATTTATGTATATCTGGTCTGATTAAGTCAGGTCTTGAGGCCCCAGAGTACGGCAGTTAGTTGATGGTGACTGGAATGGGCTACTAGGACGCCACCAAGCCCAATCAAGCGCAACCAGCAAGAAAAAATAAATAAATAAATAAATAATTAGACAACAGTCCCATGAGGACCGTGGCTTTTTTTTTTTTTTTTTTTGTTGTTGTTCTTTATGTTCCTTCATTAAAGAAGATATGCTAATGTGCACCTTACTATAACTGGATCACAACCGAGATAGTCCGCTTTGCTCCGCGCCGTCATCAATCACAGCACTGACGTCTGTCCAGACTCGTTATGACGGCCGTGAGCTGCGTGTTGTGACGCTCACCTCTGACCTCTGTCTTCAGTCAACGCTCAGATTTGTTTATTTCAACGTTCAATTTAAATTTTCTAACTTCTTCAGCCTGAGTTTTTTTTTTTTTGTTTGTTTGAAACAACCTTCTAAATCTGCTGAAAAGCCCACAAGTGTCACATCACAATCAATTTTTAATCATTCTGCACTTTTAACTTCACTATGATGCGACAGAGAAATGTTTCCATGGAACCTGTGACTGTCTTACCCAACCTTGACCCCTCACACACACACACACACACACACACACACACTGCACTGTTATTTATACTAATCATGTCATGTCACCGGCTTTTCTTTGAAGGTCATCGCACTGAAAAATGTCTCCTGGGGTGAGACAGCAGGCTGTAGCTTTTCTTATCAACGTTTGTTGGAGAGGTAAGGCGAGGAAGAGGAGGAAGAGGAGGGAGTAATCGGTTTGATAACCTGCCTGAATTGCTGCTTCACTTTGACTTAATTATTCGTCTGACGCTGTGTTTATGTTTCACGTTGCGTGTGTGGGAGGAGGCTGTAACTTCACTCATCGACATCTCCGTCACGCTGATGTATTCTGGTTCAGCTCTAAAATGCGACACGTGAATCATTTAACAGCATTTTCACACAGAAAAAAGGAAGAAGCTGATCCTTTTGGACGTTTCATTTATAGCCATGTGCTCACAGTGCTGCCACATGTAAGGCTGGACGGGGGACGTCGGGGGGGTCCACCCCTGAGACAAGTCTGAACAGCAGCTGCAGGTTTGTCCGTGAAGCTGAAGGAGACGTGCAGCTCTCTGGTGTAAAAAAGGGAACGACACACCACAACATGAAAACATCCTCCCAAAGGTGACGCAGGAGTGGAGGGAGAATCAGGACTCAGCCTCACGGAATGAATTCTCAAGTTTATCGAGGTCTCTTCCAAGAAAACGTCGGGGAGTCCGTCCACCTGAAGCTCAGAGAGAAGCTGGTGGCGGCAGGACGACGACCCCAAACATCAAAGTAAATCTACTACTGAAGGACTTCAAACAAAGAAAATCCACCTTCTGGGATGGACCAGCCAGACCTTAATCCAGCAGAGATGCTGAGGACTGACCTGAGGACACTCCGAAAGAAGATGACTGAGCTGAAGCAGCTCTGTGAGGAAGGCTGGACCCAGATTCATGAGTGCTGCGCTTTTTTCTGCTTCACTTGCTGGAAAGGAAAAAAAAAAAGTGATGTAGAGGAAAAGATTATTCAAGAATAAGAAATAATCTCAATGGTGGAGTAAAAAAAAAAAAAAAAAATCAAAGGGTGAGAAATAAAACTAAAGGAATAAAAATTCAAATCCAGTTGAAAATACAAAATGAAGCAGGTTAATATGATATGATGGTCATGTGTTTGGATGGGTCAACAACAGACACTTCATGACATGGCTGTCCATCCATGTGTTTATGAACTGGCAGCGTAATTGGACAAACGGACGAAAGAAAAAGATGCCCCGTGTGGTTGCTCAGGTTGTGTGTTTCTGCTTTTTGCGGGTAGAAAAAGGAATCCATCAGATTATAGGCTCACCAAAAGTAAGAAACTGATTTTAAAAAGCGCAGCTACAGACTGTCGGGGAACCGCAACCTCAGAGATGTAGAAGTAACACAACCGGAGGAGAGGAGGAAAGAGATGACAGCGACCCCTGCCTTGTCCATTAGCCAGGTTTAGCGCTGTCAGTGACACTGTGGGAGAGCCGCGGTAAGAGTTAATGATTCAGACCGGGATGGCGGTGGGAGGAAAACCCTGCCGGGTGAAACCGGCCTGTAGGAGTTGGCCTCCGGGCATGTAGGAGGCCTTTGTGCCAAAACACAAGGCCTGAATGCACCACACCACCGCACAGTGACAGGAAGAGGGGAAGAGATGAGGCAGCAGGGCTGTCCTCCTACTCTGTACTTCCTGAGATGAGTGTGCGCTCCTCCATATATACACACACACACACATACTGTATATGTCGACTGTAAACAGAGCGCCCCGGTCCAAACACATGGTGTGTGTTGTATAATGGGACTCTGAGGTTGGTTTTTCCGGCTCTCTGCGTTGTGTTCGGTGGGCAGCGCGGCTGTTTTGGGAGCAGAGCGCTGTGGAGGCGACCACGGAGATCTCCACGGCTCAGCCTTGGCCTTTGGACCGGGCATGCAGTGTAGGCCTGCTGACACGTATGGCACTGATGCACTTCAGAGCTCCCTGTGACTGCCCCCCCCCCCCCCCCCCCCCCCAACAACACCACCTTCACCACCCACACACGCACAAAGACACACACACACGTAGCCAAAGTGAGCTCAACTTGGCCCCATGATTTAGCACTGTGGGAGGCAGAAGTCTAAAAGGAAAAGAAAATGGCCCGACTTGTCCGTCATTTTTCTGCCAAACTGTGTTTTCTTTCTCTTTAATTGTCAACTCTGAGCTTCCTGCATCACTTCAGAAATATCCAGATTCCACCCGACAAAACAACGCCACTGCTTCTAAAACGTAAATGAGATACAAATGTTTTTCCACTTCAGAGATATAAAACTGGCTGAAAGTTTGGGATGTTAGCAGGAAGCTCCAGAGATGTATATGTGAGGTGTAAATGTAATCAAAATAAAAATATTCACTGTTATTGTTTTATTTGCTGGATTTGTTTGTGAGTTTGAAAATGAGTCTTTATTTATTTATTTATTTATTTTATTTTTTTTTTACAGATTATCTATTTACACCAACAACCCTGAAACAAATCTAGCTCCATACATCAGGGTCTAATGTTGTCTCTCACTTCCCAAAAACAATATTTAAAATGAGTATTAATAAAGTTGGGAGATATCTGGTCTGAGAACGAAAAGACGAGTACCTGAGCCAACTTGGCAGCCGGTATTGTTGGTTGGTGATTTTGTTTTGAGTGTGCTGGTGCAAATTTAAGACGAGTAAATACGTTGTTTATTTATAGATTCTTTGGCAAACAGCTGGTGTGTGCTGACGCTTTAATTACTTCACAGTCATCTTTAAATAAAATGCAGAAGATTAAGGACCATTGTCACAGAGATTGTTCTGCATCATCCGCTCAGGTAGCAGCATCGCCGGCTCATTCTGGATCTAACCTGCAGGAGCTGGACGTGACGTGATTTGGCTTCAAAGTGCCGGTTTTTTTTTTTGGAAGGAAAATCTCAGTTCAGAAATTACTTATGATTTACATAATGCTGTTATCCTCAGGTGAGGTCAGACGGGGCTTCCTGAGAACAGAAATTGGCTGTTTCCTCAAAGGATCAGTCTGGCTTTGAGTCCTGATAAGGACACCACAGACATCTGATATTCTGTGCAAATAAAACAATCTTCGTCTGGAAGATTCACTTTTTCTTTCACGACTTTGGGTTGCAGTCACTGCTTCAGTTTATTCTATTCTTCATTTTTCTGCTGCTGCTGTAACACAAAAACTTTCCTTTTGGGTATCATTACAGTTTCTACAAACAAAACTCCTGTGCAAGCAACTCTCCATGCAAGAGTGCAGTGCAGCATTTGCCAGCGTGCTGTTGCACCATCCTGCAGCCCACCCCTGCCCGCGAAGGTGGATGTGGTCTGTATTGCAAACAATCGAAGGCAGCCATTGAAGCTTTCAACACATAATGTTCTGCTCACACATAAGACCTAAAAGTGTGGGCTCCCTCTTGCCTTTCACAAGCCTGAAGCTTGTGGGTGTGTTAAGCTTGTCATTTATATACCCGGCTCCATTTGGACACTTACTCTCCCTTCTCCATTATACTGCTGCACAAGGAAGTAGGTCGGCTCTCGAGCCAGGATTCCACTTGTTGTTGTTGGCTCATTGAAGAAGCCGTTCATCACATCGCTCGGCTGTGATTGACGTTTGTGCCAGCAGCTCCTGAGCGTCTAATGACAAGGAGACTAAAGTGGAGGTCAAGGAACAAAAACGTATTGGTGAAATCTAGTTCCATTGACGAATCGGTTAAATATCCAGTATTTTATGATTTTAATCCGCGTCTTTCCTCATATATGTATATTTCTATCTTACCTCTGCGCTTATTTGATTTTGGATTTTGAATTTAAAGTCCACGTTGGATTTTTATGCACTTTGGAACACCTGAGAGGACTCGCACTCTCACAGCTGGTCTGAGGCCAGTTTTAAAGCCTCCTTCAAAAAAATCTCTTTAACTTGATTATCATTCAGCCACGTGGGAAACTTTATTGACCAAGGAGAATAAGGGAAATATAAATACATCTAATACACAGATTTTTGGCGAATGTGATGATAAATGGAAGTTTGCCGGCGGATAGAAATGAGCGTCGGACTGTCGCTGCCCGCTGCTGTCTTCTTTACAGGAGAAAAAAAAAAGAGTCTTTATTAACACTATCCATCACTTATGTGTCAACAATGCTCATGCATGATCCATCAATCAGATTAGCGGCTACCACGCAGCTTCAGTAACGTTTGCTCGCAGCAGAGAAATATATATATAACCGTACTTTATCAAAAGTGTTGAATAAGTACGGATGCTCGGCGTTGACTTTCTGTCGTCGACTCACACCAGACCGCCATCAAAACACCCACACCCAGCGATGAAATCCCACTCGAAATCCACTTCAGACTGTCAGACGGGGATCCAATCATTACTGTAGCCGACGTAATTAACCAGACGCTTGTTAGCTGCATTCCCTCCAGGTTTTTTTTTTCCATTAATACACTAATTACTTAATTAACTCGTCTGATCATTTTCAAGTCGATACTAAAGCAGGAGTGCCTTTTTCTCTTTCACTACCTGAAAGACGAGATGCTGACTCAAATATTTTTGGACAGGACTCTTTTTGAGGCAGACAAGAAATTTGGTACAGCAGAAGCACCTGCAGCAGATTCAGCTGGACACACAAAACAATCAGAAAAATGTTTGTCAGGAACGTGTCGCAATAACTCCTCCAGTTTCTATACCAAGAAACAGAGCAGTCACACAAAGGATGAGTTGTTTTGTGGCAGGAGCTCGCCAGCTTTTTGTTTTGCGGTTGATATTCAGATCAAATCTCAACAAACAGTGTCGAAGAGGTTTTTTTTTTTTAGTACCAAAACAGTTTCTGTCAATGCTTATCAATTAGACGTCCAACTGGTGCGAGGCCAGACTCAGACAGCAGAGTTTTAAAAATCCAGACCAGTTTTAAAATCATGTTGCATCAGATGCACAAAGCGAAATTCAACAGAATGTTGTTTTTGTTTTATTTCCTCTGATCTCAAACAAAAGCTCAAAACTACAAGATTTGAAAGCAACAGCAAATCACACTTCACAGGACATTAGAGCCTCCTTCACCTGAGCTCACTGCAGACGCATTAACACAACGGAGACCGTGGAGTCGCATTAAAACTGCTGCAGCGAGAAAAAACGAATGCAGCAGGTTGATGGATGGAGAGATTGAACTTTTTCCTTCCATCGGCAACACGCCGGACCGTTCGCAGCCATAATCAGGAGGTTTCAGGCCACATCTGAAAAGGCTGCACGTGCACAGACATGGTGAGCCTCTTTGGTTGTTGGTCGGGGTGAATCCGTGTTACAACAAGCTGCTTATTAAAAGTTCTGTTTTCCAGAGTCCTGAACTAATCTATTTTATCAAGCTCATCAAAGACCGAAGAGTTCAGGTGACATATCATCTGCAGGATTAACGGCTCTGTTCCGCAGCCTTCGGCCACAAAAAACCAAATTATCTTTTAGCTTCTTCTTGCAGCCACATTTGGCGCCATAAAATCAGCATTTGAGCGGAAAACTCTTTTGCAAAAGAGTGCGGCTATATCTGATGTCGGGAATGAGAAGCCTTGTAATTTTGCCGGTGGTCTGATGGAAAGTTAGGTTTTTTTGCAGCGGTGTCCACATGTTGGGGAGGCAGCTGTTTGCCGCAACAGCTGAGTGGGGCAGGTGGTATTTTAGTCAGAAAACGCTTTGAAACAGTTGACTGGTCTGAGTGAGGATGTCACCGACTGGCGAGATATCAGTCTGTTCCACAACTCATTAGTTAAGGTACAGAGACCGGCCAAACAGCTGTGGAACATTTCAATTCCAGCCCCAAATCAGCAGCTCAGGCCGGAGCTGCTGCTTCCAGTGACCTCCTGCCTTCTTCCGCTGCCGAAAAATAACACGACTACACAGCCGTATATTTCCTCCGTCCCTGAACCCCCCCACCCAACATCACCCCACCACCATCCAGAGCCCAAGGCCAATGTGTTGATATTGCTTACCCAAGTCTCAATGAGCTAATTAAGGGGGCCGTTTCTAAAGTACTCTTGCGTTTTGTTTATTTGTGTATGAACGAAGCCCCACAAATTACACAGACCAGAGGCTTGTCTGAACTTTTAATCTAATCACGCCCACTGTGAGCACCCCCCGCCTCCCCCCCCCTCCGTTTTCCTGGTGTCAGTTTGCCTTAATGAGGCCTGGTCTGAGCCGCGGCCATTAGTGGAGCTCAGGAGTGGAACAGTACCACGACGAGACAGGCTCGGCGCAATGCTGCCACGGAGCCTAATCCCTGGTTGCTCCCTGCGGACCGGCGGCCATGAAGCGAGTTGTAAAACCCCCAGCTGTGCAAAACACGGATGACATTTGAAAACATACAGTCTCTGGGTGGCAAATTAAGAGGTGGAATGCATTAAAAGCGCTACTTAAATGACACAAAAATGACTGCCAGGTGCGGTGTGAATGGATTATCAGACCATTTTCCTGTGACTTAAGCGCCTTGGCAAAACGTTGGGTTCAGAAAATGTCAGGCAGATGAGAAGAGCACAAACTTTCATGTATAATAGACATATTAAAGCGGAAGTGTTTATTATCACTGACAGCATGATGGTTTAATGCCACTTACCTTTTATATCAGCTTGTATTCTACGAACTGGCGGTGTTTTGCCTCAGACAGTTGCACTAACATCCCCATTAGTACAATAATCATGCAGAGAAGGTCCCTGTACTATTTATTTTCCATGTAAGTTTCATTAATTCAAACTCTGAGAGAATTTAGTGCACTTTCCTATTTCCAGTTTGAAGTGCTTTGAATTCTGCTCACTGCACCCGTTTCTGTGTCATCAGCCCACTCAGAGCCTGAATAATTCATAACAATATTTATTAGCACTCTGAGGTACAATTAGATGAATTGGGATTAAGAATTGGCTCGTCTGTGGAAGAGAAAGTAGAGCAGCTCTGCTGATGGATTTGGGCAGACATAGTTCTAAAACATTATCAAAATAAAGCCAAGCGGATTAATTCCCTTTCTCTACAGTTTCACCCCCCCTTGCCTCCGTTCTTGTGTTTAAAAGAACATACTTAATATTCCATCTGCAGAAGTAAATCAGAGATGACAAAGATGGGCGTCACGTTTTCACTTAATCTCCAGTTCTTTGGGAAACATAATCTAAGATAAACTCTTATTTCAGGCTCACATTTCTCAGGAAGGACACGAACAGTCATATTTTCACTGTTTCTGCAGAGGTTGTATTAAGAGAACAACACGAGTCAGTGAATTGTAGCTCTAATCGTCATCTACGAGGGAAGGCAAAGTTCTGTAAAGAAGGTAAACACAGTCGCCTTTCCCAACCTTCAACACACCTCCACATCTGCAGCTTGATCAACATCAACTGTCTTTCCAACGCTGTAACGGGACTCATCACGACGAAGCACGAGGCCTCCTCTGTGTTCTGATGCCACCTAAGAAGCGTTGCCGGGCCCCTCGGGTGCAGAGGATCTTGGGAAATTAAGGCTTATGAAGGAACTCCGTTTCAGCAGATGGTTTCAAGTGTACTTTCTGTTTACTTCCTGTACCTGGCTGCACGCCTCGTCTCTATTGGCTGCACTGACGCAGGGACGGCCAGCGAACGCAGGACACAGGCTTTTGTTCAAGTCGTCGGAAATAAGAGATTCAGAGCGCAGCGATGCTGTTTCAGCAAGGACGGCATTTAAAAACAATTTATCCATCTTATCCATCTTATTTATATATATTTCATATGATATTCGTATTCGGTTTGTATTTCTATTAATAAAAGGTTGACGAGGCTGGCAGGAAATGTACATGAATGTACCTCACATTTCGTCGACTGTTTCTACATCTGTGAAGATTTTCACCTCGTATCTCTGATTATCAGAAGCACTCATCCATCCTCGGCTCACATCAGCGGCCCGAGTGATCTCTTTTGCTATCAGATGGCGAAAACACCTTGATTTGGACTGGAGTAGAAATTAAGAATATATGAATTATTGCCTCGGCTCTAAAGTCATTATGTCAGCGCACACAAATGGAAAATGAAGCTGTGACAAAGTTAATCATGCTGTATGGGAGAGAGGATTGGAGGTTTCTATGAAAAATGTTGACCTTAACGCATGACCCATCTACTCAGCTCAATTGTTTTTTTGCCGTCTTCTCTTTTCCCTCATCCCCAATTAAAGGAGCTTCCGTCTGCCCGTCTCGGTAACGGATGAAGCCCACAGTTCTTGAACTCTGCGTTAATTAACCATAAGTGCACGTCTCGGTATAACTTGCGGTGGTTCAGAGTCTCTCGGCTATCCAGATAATATCCCTAACCCCTCTGGGTCATCAGGTTTCAGCCCGTCATCACAAACAATGACTAATCTCCAACTTTTTTACTTTGTTTTTTAACAGAGCGAGAAATAGAGTGTTTTATAAAAACCTGCCCGGAGGAGCTTACGCAATACTCAAAGACCAATTTATTTGATTTGAATGTGAGCTGGCAACAAGATGCCAGTTAGAAATCTTCCAGTTCAGCTCATTAAGATTCATCCAAAGCGAAAAAGCTGAACTAAAACACACGTCTTCATAAATGACGGACTCACACGTGTGAGTTCTGCTGACTTCATTCATCAGCCTAAAGCGAGTAAATACCAAACAAGCAGGTTATCACAGCATGACAAAGAGCACACTGGCCTTCCTGATTGCCTTGCAAAGCATTGTGGGTACTACTTCCATTGTTATCACAAAACCGAGGATCAAATGGCTGCGATATCTTTAAATGTCAACATAAAATGAGCCTTTAAAGATTATGTTAAATAAATGTTTCTGGCGAGTCACAGAAATCAGCATATTACGGGCTTGAGATTTTTTTTTCCCCACCCTTTTAAAATAAAATTATTCCCCCGAACTGCAGCACATGAAGATCATTTTTAATAATTTTGTAAAATTGTGAAAGAAATCTCTTCTCCAACGTTCGCCCCTCCGAGGCGAACTCCATTTTCAGAGCTGGCACGGTTTCTGTAAATGTGTTATTCCACATAAGTTTTGTTCCATCACGCATTGAAAACAGCTGTAAAGGAGACCGTCTGTCTGAGAGGTAACAACACGCATCAAGGTTAAACTGAATCACGCACACAAGTTTGCAGCTGCTTTAAAGAACTTTGGTTCTGCATCAAAATACAGGTGTGAGGTGAGATGTCTGATATTTTAGCTTCTCTTCGGACATTTGGAGTGTCAAACACAGAGTGGTGTTGAGCTGACTGCTGTGGATGAAATTTCTAAGCAGTGAATGAATAAAACACAAACGAATGCTCCTCGAATGCCCCATCAGCTCCGCCCATTTTCATCCAATCACTCGTAAGCTGTCGGACTTTTAAATGATCTCCCAGTCTACCATCAACAAATCCGCCCCCTGTGACCAGCTCAAAAATGGACGCCCTCCAGACCATCTCCAATCAAACTGCTGGATCAGAGGTTTCCCGCTCATCAGCACGGTTAACGTGTCGGGGCTGCAGAGGAAGATTCCTCTAACAGGGAGGAATTCGTGCTGCTTTACTCTCACAAATCCACGTATTTCTGTCAGTCTGACATACTGACTGATTATCCTCCAAACTCCTCAGCAGATGACGGCCTTTGAGTTCTCGTCCACGTGAACCCGAAACAACCTAAATCCATAAAACTGCGGTGACGCTCTCACAGACCTTTACGTCTTTAGCTCCTCGCTTCACCGCTGCTGCTGCGGCGGGATGCTAAAACTTCTCTGCTGTGTTGAAGGCTTCCGGCGATTTTAATTCCGATCCCAGAGCAGGCTAGCTGTTAGCTAACTGTTAGCATCTTCCACGTCTGCTGTCTAATACCAGCTGATCGTTTCTGAAGCTGCATGTGTTGTTTTCCATGTACTTGCAGACGGCACCGATCTGGAATAAACAGTTCAGTGTTTTATCTTAAAAAGCAGAGAAGACTGATAAAAAGCAACACTTTGTAGTCTCACTTGTGTGTGTGTGTGTGTGTGTGTTTACTCTGCTGAAGCACAACAGAGCGCAGACCTGCTCCGTTTCGATCTGTTTTATGACAACCCAGACGACCAACCTGGCTGGGACTTTGGCAGGTCATGTGGGTGTGCGGCTCTTTGTTATCAGCGGCACAGTGGTTGGTACACACAAGATAAAGAGGCTGAGCGAGACTCTGCCATGTCTGTTTTCCGATCTTGTCAGTTAGAATGACTCAAACCATTAAGGCGGTTACCACAACATGCTGACAGCATGTTCGGATGCCACCTGGACCCAGATGTGCCTCAGCGGTGGGTAAATCGAGAGAATGATGGAGAGGAAGTTTAGGGGCCATATCTGCGCCAGCATATGCCCCAACCTGTACGTCCTATTACTCTTCCTCTGATAGCCTCAGCCCGGCTCCCAGCGCGAGGCAGAGACAATAAGCCATTGTTATTCTTTATGATGAGGACACAAGAAGCCATAATAAAAGAAAAGGGAAAAAAGTGGAATCACTGTAAAGTCCTTGGCAACTCCGCAGCATTTTTTATTTATTTATTTTATTTATTTATTTTTTCCCGTCCCTGCGTCGTCTTCTGATGTGCGCAGAGAATTGAAAAAGGCAAAAGGTATTGTTGACGGCTGCCCTTTCCCATGCCTGAATACGGGAGTACATATTTTCATACAGTGTCTTTGGTTCAGTGAAAGTGATCACTTGGGAGGAAGGTTTTGTTTGCGCAGACAATCACCGGTTCTGTGAAGAATAGACCGGGGACATTGGGATCAAAGAACAAACCAACGATGAGTACACAGACAACAAAAGCCCCTCGCATTCTTATCCCATCTGTGGCCGCACTGAAAAAAAACAAAACCAAAAAAAAACAAAAAACAATGGAGGACGGCGCCGATTGCTGTGCCCAATTGCATCATTTGAAATATTCAGCTCTGTGTCACTCAATCTCATCTGCGAATATCACAGATGAGACTCTCTGGCTGTCCTTGCCGTCTGAGCCTCAGTGTCTTCTCTCTCTTTCTCTTTTTCTTGCATTAAGCAGAAGGGTATCAAGCAATTACAGACCAAGGTCTCCACTCAGTTGGGGATTCTTTCATCCCATAAAGTTTTACAACAAAGACCGACAGTGACCTTCTCCGGGTCAGAGAATCGGGGCAAGAGGCATCCAGCAGCTATTTAAATGACACAGACTCTTTATGGAGCCTTCACAAAGGATTTAGTGGAATAACATGATGTAGATAATACTGTTGATAGAGAGGAGCTGTGTCAATGTTACTGCAGGAACACAATGTGCAGACATTTTCTGAGCCCACGTTCATCACAAATGATCTCGCAGGAGTCTTGTATAACCGCGTTTGCAGCAAATATGCGGCAGAACGAGGGAAGGCAGACGTTTATATTAGAAAGGACTGTATTTAAAAATTTTATATTTTAATTTGACGTTATTTGGAGGCATTTAAGGAGCCTTGAACGGCCAAGAAATAACAGTTTTGTCTATGAAATCACCGTAATGGTTTTGGCACAGCTGAAAGTGAGTTTTCAGAGCTTTTCCATAATTGAAAGAAAAAAAATTTTAATGACACAAAACACACAATATGAAAATTTGGCCTTTTCTGTTTGATAAAACAAAAGCATTTTCTCATCAATTCAATCAATTCAATTCAATTGCATTGGACACATTAGGACAGAAGAAAACACAAACGGGGAGTAGATTTAAGTAGCAGCATCAGCGTTCTTAATGTCATTGGGGGAGACGCGGCCCCCCCACGTGACTGCGGTGATGCCACCGCACTTAAAAGGGATTTAGAGCACAAATCAATCAACTGTAGTCTGACAAATGAAAAGTATCACAAACTTAGACTTTTAATCTGCCAAACAATCTGGGCTAGGTCACCTCTCTGATTTGGGGAAGATTTTCTCACTTTTTCAATCTACCCCACAGGCTATCTTCATCTTCCCCCCCACATGAGGCCAGTGGGGGCTTGTTTCGCAGCGCTGGGCCACCCAGGGGAAATGTAATTCCCTTCCTCCGGTCGGTCAGGGGAGTGAGGAGGAGGAGGAGGTGGGGAGCTGCTGCCTAGCTCCCTGATTAGGAGCTGAGGATGTGACTGGCTTGTTGCCGGCGTGGGGGTGCATCTTCACCCCCCACCCCCCACCCCCGTGCATGTTTAAGGTGATCAGAAGGGCTGCTGCACCGCTCATGCCGCGCTACATAAAGCAAAACAAATGACCAGCTGTGAGTCATGGATAAGGCGGGGTGAGCATCAAACGCTTGCACCCCTGCCACTGCCCCCCCCCACACACACACCTGCTGGCATGGCTCACCTCCCCCCCGTGCCTGCCTGCCTGTGATGGAGAAGGCAGGTAGGGGAACAGGGACCCCTCTCTGTCCATTACTCATAAGCGTCCTGGTGTTTCCAATCCCCATTCACAATAGGGTTTTTGAGTGATCACACACCAAACGGCATGATCACGCACTGAACTGATTACAGTGCGCCGCGAGGGGGCTTGGCTGGAGGGGGCGGGGGGGGCATCACGTGGCTCGTGTAACCTTTACCTGCTTGGCTCGTGCTGCTTCATCCTGCAGCTGGACGACGCCATCGGAGGCCGGCGAGAATCTCTGCCAGCACGTTCACCTTCGCCTCGCCCGGTCCCCTTCTCACTTTGAACAGTGATTAGAGTTTATTCACGGCCAGTTTACTGCGTTAAATAATCCTTCTGCCCCTCATTTATGTCCTGAGCTTTTGGGCAGGACTCAGATTGCAGATCTGTGCGGCAGAATCGACAGGGGGCCGGTTCAGTTCCTCTCTGTGGGGGGAGACACCAGGAGACATCTCCGATCTGGCCTTAAAAAGCCTCCACATCCCTCAGGTAGACCCAGAGGACATCTTCACTTCACCTCGATGCCTGCTGCCGTCATCCAAGCACGCTGACGTGCTGGAAAATGGGCGCTTCTGGACGGGGAGGGGCAGTACGTGGTCAAGCTTCGATCAGCTGTACTCACTGCCGTTTTCATGTGTAATCGGGGACGCACAGCGCCGGCCTAAATCAAACTTCCGTGTCCTCAGTAGTCTACTGAACTGGACCGGAGGGTCTTTAAAGAAAATGCTGTGGATGAAATAAGGTGCCCGACTGCATTAACAGCTGTTCACTCCCCAGTCTTCCTCCATTGCTGGTTTCTTTACAATATAAAAGCTTCTAATACTCTCTCGGGGCAGTTCCAGTGACTCCGTATTGGAAACTGATGAGACAGTCGAAGAAACAAAATGAAATTAAGGGTTGCTTCTCACCGCTGAAGACGACTCATCAACTGCTGTTGATGCTCACGTTGGATATTTAAGAGGAGTAAAACTTAAAAAGAGCAACCACATTTTTGACCTCTGTGTTGCTAGCTCTGAACCACCGCTGAGTTTTTGGAAGGCAATGACAAAGCGATATTTAGTCTTTTAGTCTTTTAGAGGATACGCCGGCTCTCAGACTATCAATATGACTGATTAAAGCATTAAAGCCACGAGAATTAGAGTGAAATTGTGATAAACTGGGGTTATTCTGAAACAAACCACGCTGACAGACAAACTCTCAGGTGTAACACGTCCTCCCGTGCTGCTGATGTTTTTCAAAATCTGTTATCATAGCAGTCTTTCCTGTCAGTAAGTGCGTGTCTCTGGACGCCGATTCCTCTGGAAGCCTCTCGCCGATTAATCCGGCAGATTCTCCTTTAATATTCAATGGCACCAATACATTTTAATGCAGCCTGAGATCTGGGGATGAGACCTGTCCTTAAAAACTCCCTGTCCCTCCAGGCTTAAAGGAATGCCTGTCCTCTCTCGGCGTAATTGAAAAAGATGGATCTCACCAAGTGTTTCACCGACGCAGCGGGGAGGAATTGGATTGGGAAATGTGTTCTGTATCATATTGCTATGTATGTGTTCGCCAGGGGCTCGCACACAGTTGGTGAGAGCAACGTGTTCTGCTGCCCATATTGAAAGGCAAGAAAACAGAGAAGGGAGACATTTGCAATTTTATTACTACTTTAATGGGTTTCTCTATCATTCAGGAATTGCACTTTCTAATGCATTGGGCCCATAAATACAAGGTTCAATAGACAGCCGCTCTGCTCTCCTCATTATTCATACATTCACACAAATTAGAACAGAAGGTTGAATAAAATATGCTGTCCATTTCCAATGTGACACCATCAGAACTTGATCATGCATACAATCTAATCGGTGGCATACTATGAAATGTAATATGTAAACCTCCAACACGACGCGGCTACACGTGTACCCGCAAATACTAATCATTTGTAATGTCGCCCATGTAGTGTTGACTGATTATTGAGTGTCTCAGGTGAAAATTGGACCAGCTGGTGCTCGATCATTCCTCCAAAGTGAAGTGTTATAATGGCCTAAGTACTAAATCACCAGGTTTGATATGTCACTGAAGTTTTGTTAATGCAACACAAAGGCTCACAAGTGTCAGTCTGAGTTTTCACAGATAATGTTACCGCGGGAAAATACTTTTTTCTGTTTGTTTGTTTCTTTTTTTTTACCTGCTCACTATGATTTCCACTGATGACTCACACAGGGACAGTTGAGGACTAGAAAGAAAAAAGTTGATGATGGCTTCTGCATTGTTTGATGTTTTTCTCTCAGTGTGCTGTTATTGATGTCAGAGATGATAATCAAAACTAAAAAACAACAACAACAACAAAAAAGAGAGCGTGATCACTGGTTAAATCTGGTTCGTGACGCCGGTGCCGGTTCGACAATCATCATACACAATTTTAGTTGTTTAACGTGATTAATTCAATAAATAATAATAAAGACAAACATTTATGGCGATGTCATGACCGCTGACAGGTTACCGTGGATACCTGTCAGTGGGTGGGGTGCTCTGGGATAGGAAGGTAAACCACTGGACCACAGGGTCAGGGGTCAGAGGTCAGGGATGGACAGAAGAGCTGCTGAAGAAGTTCATGCTGGTTCTGATAAAAAAGCTTTTTGGGGAATGTGTGTAATTTAAGCCTCTTACGGATCATATGACACAGCCAGAGTGTGAAACATTTAGCTGAATCCAGCTCTTTGTTCGGGACATCTGAAGCAAGAGACGGACAACTGACTGACATTTTGAGGAGGGTGTTGGAGATGACAGCAGACGGAAATGAAAGGCCGGAAATATCCTATATTTTTGATATATTCTCAAAAAAGTGAATGAAATAAATAAATCCAGTGAAAAGATCAAAACCAACAATGAGTCAGTCCCTCAGCCTCGGGGCCATCCCTCTTTTCAAGCAGCTTCCGAACACACGGATTCATTTTCCAAAAACTAGGAAACAATGTTTTTTGGAGAAAAATTGAGAAATTAGTCGAGGACTATTTTCAACAGCACATTAATCCACATTCAGTGCACTCTGCTGAGCACTTGGAGAAACGGTGTAGGTGGGACTGAGTGAAAATAAACTACAGTGTGTGTGTGCGTTCGCTGTAATGAAAGAAGTTGTCACCCTGTGTGGCTCATTGATGTGTTTTAATAGATTCTTGACAGCACAGCTCTCCGGCTCAGAGGAATAACGTGTATCAGGCTCTGACACACTTCACAGTTCTTATTAGTGCAAAACATTCATTGTTGGTTTTGATCTTTTCATGGGATTTGACTTATGCTGTAATTTCCAAAGCGTGTTTGTTTTTAAAGCAGAAGAAAATCGCTTGCATGATTCAGCTATTATTCACTTAAATACAGATAGAATGACTTCACATGCATGTTAGTCCTCTCAGGCATCTGAAGTCTAATACTAGTTTGTTTTTGTGTAAAATAAACCATGAAATGACGTCATTTCTGACAAAGTCTAGAATAAGCAATTCATTGATTTATATAAAATGATCAATAATGGACTTAACGGCGCCTGCAGCTAAAAACTGGGACTTCAACCCGTCGGACGCAGGAGGAACAGTAATGATCTGTTTCTGGTGTAGCTCTCTCCCCGCCACCATCTCCCTTGTGGGAGGAAAAACTTACTTTTTGGCTTGTAAGCAAGTCTAAATTTAATTCCAGGTCTTTAGCCAGCGTCCACAAGAAGCAGGCACACAATTAGAGGCTGGTGACACGCCAGAGCTCTGACGCCTGGCATTCACTTTGACGGACAAGATACCAAAGTAAGTCTGACCTGTCGGGCTGGCCGACCCCCCCACCCCCCCCCGCTTATGCCTTTCAAGTCTAAACTGTTTTCATAAAGCGGGGCTCTATGGCCAGCCAACTGGAAGGAAGAGGGATTTCGGGAGGGGGGGAATCAAGACGTGGTGATAAAAGAGAAAAAGATCAAGTGTGGATAAAAGAGATCAGCTTATCCGTCAGACTAAAATCGAGTGACAGCCAAAGACAGAGGATATGAGAAGGGAAAGGATGGAAGACAACAAAATGTCTCTGAACTGGATAAAAAAAAAAAAAAATCTGAATGCAGAAATGGGCACATTACAAGATGGATGGCAACTCGAACGACTCCAAACGGACTCATAACGCATCTGCTGCAGCTGCTGCATGAAACCGCATTTGGTAATTGGGTTGTTTGGTTTTTAACGCTTTTGTTCCTTGTTCTGATGTTCATCAGCTGTGAATCTCTGCACTGCGGTGGCAGAGCGAAGATTTACTGAGCTATTCGATTATTGATAAATCGGTCTGCTTCCCGTCCTGCATTGATTTGCACAGGAGGTTTAGGGATGTGTTTCAGCAGCGATCAGGCTGGGCTGCGTGCACACAGGTACACCACTACAGCAGCAGCAGCAGCTATCATTAGACGGTGGAAGTGTCACGCAGAGCTTGGAAGTGGAGTGCATCTAATCAGGGCAAAGGAAAGAGTCCCTTCCTCCAGCCTCCCAGAGGAGGCAGCTGTTCCCAGGCCCTCCACCACTTGTTCATTAATTACTGTGAATTAATGCTTTTCTGCCGCCGAGAATAAATAAAAAGATTGTGGTAAGGCCTCACTAATCAAGAGTGGCTTTTATTAAATACTGTGAAAATGTCAGCCTGTTGTGGCTCAATTGGAAAGAAACAATCTGATCCGGCTCAACTCCAATCAAACATCATGTCTTGCCCGTCGGGGCTAAATTGCCAGCACCTGTTTCACGAGGCTCAGAGACGTGTTGTCTTTGTCCAAAGAGAGTGGGAGGCAGCAGTTTGTAACCAGGGCCAAGCTTCGCCGAGGCTGCGGGTTAGCTCAGCCTCTCAGGGATCGACATCAAATAAGACTATTGACTGCCAGCGCTTGCAGTGTTCCACCGGAGGAGCCCTTTGTTTGGCCAGTTTTGTCTGTTTTTGCCTGATCCAAGACACACTGGTGGCTCAGTCGACCGAAGGCTGATCATTTTCACCGCCGATTAATCTGAGGCTTTTGTTCGCAAAGAATTCGCTGTCTGCGAAATGAAGCCGGAAAACTTTATTGTGTTAACAACAGCGCGGAACTCAAAGGTACTCAGATGTTTTTACTTCATAAATTACTTTAAAAAAACCACAATAAACTCAAATTTTTTCAACGTCAAAACATGAGACTGCAGATTGTTCAAGTCTGAGAGGATTCAGGTCTGAGAGGATTCAGGTCTGAGAGGGTCCAGGTCTGAGAGGATTCAGGTCTGAGAGGATTCAGGTCTGAGAGGGTCCAGGTCTGAGAGGGTCCAGGTCTGAGAGGATTCAGGTCTGGGAGGGTCCAGGTCTGGGAGGGTCCAGGTCTGGGAGGGTCCAGGTCTGGGAGGATTCAGGTCTGAGAGGGTCCAGGTCTGAGAGGGTCCAGGTCTGGGAGGATTCAGGTCTGAGAGGGTCCAGGTCTGGGAGGATTCAGGTCTGAGAGGATTCAGGTCTGGGAGGGTCCAGGTCTGGGAGGGTCCAGGTCTGGGAGGGTCCAGGTCTTACTCACATAAGGAGGATTTTTTTCCTCCGTCTGCTTTCACAACCTTTGAGGTTTTATTTAGCAGTTCCATTGTGTTAAAAGGAAGACGCATTTGTTGGCCACAATTAAAGCATTTATTTTTACTTAACGCTTTCATCAAACGCAGTGTCAGCCAGACACACCTCATATCTCACATTCAGCAATACCTGACTGACCTGACTGAACTGTTGAGCTTAGTTTTACATTTTTTTTTTTTTTTTTTTTTTTTAAGGGAATTGTGTTGTGAATTTCTACTTTGAAAAGTTACACGATCTTTCTTGTTCTGGTATGTAATCGCCTGAGTTAAGACTCCGAAACAAAAAGACCATGAGATGGATGAGGATAAATCACACAGAAACTTGGCTGATGAGAACAAACGAGAAGCCCGGTGATTCATTGTGAGAATGACACATCACATCCAAACAACGCAACAGTCTATAATACTGAGCCGCTTCAAACAGATGGGAGAAAGAACAGCTGTGCGTTTTAATTGGTCACACATGCGATATCAAGCACGCAGCCCATCTAAAACCGTAAGGATGCTTCTCTCTCTTCAATTTTCTCCAATATGACTTGGAAGGATCATTCGCCACAAGGACGCAAACAAACACTGACTTGACTTTCTTGTATTTGATGCTCACCCTGCATGTACACGGAGAGAACAATATCTGCTTCCTGTTTTGGGCTGTGAGGCAATCTGTCTTTGTGCCATAAAACAATCCAGCAGATTTACCACCAAATGTAACTCTGTCCCGCTGAGTTGGATTTCATGACAGCACAGACTTCTATTAAAAAAAAAAAAAAAAAGAATATTTATATATATACAGCAGCATGGAGAGACAACACAACACTACACAGCGAAGGCAACAAGTGAAGTCTGTCTCTTCAGAGACACACGAGATGTGAGTGCACTGTAAAAAAATGTTGTTAGCTTAGCGATCATCATTGCGTTATAAACGTGTGTTTGATTTATTCTTTTGACGCTGTAGGGAAGACATTTGCACCCAGTCCATCCTGAGTAAAATAAAAAGCCAAAAAACCGAAAATGTGTTTTTATCAAAGTGACCTTTCGGCATCAAAATCTAATCAGTTCATCAGTGAGTCTGCATGAAGGTTTTTAAAAGGTTTACGTCACATTTTACGCCGACAGCAGACTGTGGAGAAACAAAAGCAGAAGTATCAGACGATCTGCTTTCTTTCATTTTCAGTTGACTGAAAGTAAACCATAATGAACCATCCTGCTGTTTGTCTGCAGAACACTTTGACTACGGAACGTGTTATTTAAATGACTTCCACAGGCTTTAAATGGTATTTACCTTTAAATGAATGAATCAACGGCGTGTCCAAGAAAACACATGTAATATGCAGCTTTACACGGAGCACGCTGGCACTCCGGATGGCTGCTATTTGACATGTGTTTTCAGTAATGCTAGTTTATGGAGGGTGTTTTTGTTTTTATGGCGTGCCGACTCCATCCCCGAGCCGACGTGGAGATAACTGCAGAGTAACGAGTGATAAAGCAATAAAAATCACTTTGAAGTAGCCTTGGTTACTTTGACAGTTCGGTCGGCTGATAGTAAATTGCTTAAAGCTCACCGCAAACAAAGCATTATGCAAAATGCGTGCAATTAATCATGAAGATGGTGGTACATATTTTTTTATGATTATTAATGGCCTTTGCCATGCTGTGGGGTCATCTCACCTCCGTGAAATATTTACATCATAAACAGCATGAATTATGGGGGTTGCGGGAAGGGCGCTGCTTTAAAACACAGTTTCCTTTATTTTCATCAGCTGGGGCGGTTGGGAAACTAGCCATCCGCAGAGCTCTGCATGGAAATGAGATGCTCCCTCCAGGTCACGTGGCATCTGAAGGACGTCGTTAGGATTCAAACCCCCTGTTGATCAGTCCGAGCTGTGGGAGAAGTGAAAAAAGTAGCTTCCACCTCATTAGCCGCGGCGCCAGATCAATATGTTAATGCCACCACATGGAAAACAGTAATTGAGATGTAATTCACACCCACCAAAAAAAAAAAAAAAAAAAACTTGTGCTTTTAGAGCTGTTGGAATAATAAACAGGAAGGGCCGAACTGCTTCTCTTCACGTTGGCGTTCCCTTTTGACCTTTTCCAATTTCTAATTTTCACATTGTGATACAACAGAAGAAACAAGACGGACGGCAGCAGAAAGTGTTTTGACTCGACGTGTGGAACGTTAAAACCCCCGAGCTGTCGAGATGGCGGCTTTTACACACAAACTTTGTCAAACGGCGCTCTTAGTTTGTTTTCAGAGGTGTTTAGTGGATTTGTCTAATGTAAGAGAAAAAACGGAAAGATCGTGTTTCTTTGGACTGAGCATATATTTATATTTATGCCTGAGAGATGTGTAGAAGAGCCTAACAGGCTATCCTGTTACAGTAATGTTTTACAAAGGAAATGTTAATTGGACAGAATTAAAGCTTCTTATGATTCCCCAACATGTTCAGACAAAATTAAATATGCACTATGATAATGTTGTAAACACGGAAACATATATATGTTTTATGTATTTTTCGTTTGCTGGGAGTCGAGTTCCTGGATATTTCTCAGCTGCTGGTATCACTCATTATATAATAGCTCTCTGATACATTAGTAATACGTGTGCTGGCGTTGTAGATATGATTTGATTGTTCTGTGCTGCTTCTCCTGCTTTCAGTTCAGCCCTGAACGCTCGGTCATTATCCGACATCTTTTCAGGTTTTCAAACTTTTAAAGTTCACTTGAGAATCGGGCCAAACCGGTGACGTCCGTGTTGTTGTTTAAGTCGATTCTGACTCATAAAGACAAAATAATAATATTAATAATAATAACAATAACATCCCTTCAGTCTGTTTGTCAGGAAAGCGTCATCATCATTATCATTAGTTTATATTCCATCATTCACAGATACGGAGAGACTTTGGCCAAAACACTGCAGCCTGAAGCCCAGAGGCCGAGGCCCGGACTCGAACACATCACGTAGGTGGCGCGAACGCGAAGTCATTGGCCTGGATTTGATTCTATACAATATGAATGGAGCGAATCAGAGCTCATCCCTCAGTTCATTTCTGTTTTGTTCTATTCCTTTTGAAGGCCTGTAAACACTGCTGCTGTTTTGTTCGGAACTGCAGCCAGTTCCAAGAGAAGGGAAATCGTCCTTGGAGCAGATCATCAGGAGAGAGAAAGAGCGAGGATGCCTCCACCTCCTGTTGTTTGTCCGGGATGCCAAGCTCACGCTCAGCATGCCAGACCCCATGCGGGAGCCCAGGCCGGCCGGAAAAGACAGAGCTCTTGGAAGACTCGGGTCTGGTCGGAGCCAACAGGATGCTCGTGCCAGGCGGAGCAACTGTGGCCAGCGTCTGCTAGTGCATTTCTCCCCTTTACCCATCAGCACACGGCGGACCTCAGGGGAAAGGATGCGACCATCAGGGGACTGCTAGTCCATCCGGGGCTGAGCTGGAGGACAGGCCCCGTGTGGCGGAGAGTGGGAGGTTTGTGGGCTGCGACACCAAAAAGCAGCCAGCAGCTCGGGTATCTTCTTTCCCTTTCTGACTGCTGATGTCTAATTTAAGTCGCAGCATTTGCAAAAGTGCCACAGGAAGCATTTTCAGACATGAACACGTACGTGTGTGCCTGATTCCTGATCCAAACAGCCACAATGCAACGCAGGAGGGAAGAGGCTGAAAAATACACTCAATGGCTCTAAGAAAGAATGAGCAACTACTTTATTTCCTTTCCTATCAAGAATCATTTTAAAGAATAGTTTGATTGGTGATTATCACTTTCTACTGCTTATTTTCCTTTCCAGGTGGCCTTGGCTTTGATAAAAACCACACTGTTCGGATGACGCCGCCCTGTAAAGAAAGAGCTCATTGGTCATCTGTCAGTTTGCACAATATTTTTAAGCTCCAGTCATTTAATTCATCTCCAAATTAAACCTTTTGGTCACATACGGATTCATGTAATATGGAAAAGGGTGCAACACATACTCCTGGAGTGGATGATGTCTTAACTATGAAGGCGTCATTTCATAAATAAAATACATGGATATAATATTAAAGAAAAAAGGATTGTCAGATCAGTATTGATGCACAGGAGTAACATCAACGTCATGATTGTGTAACACTGAGGAACTGATGCAATGTTGGGAATTCAGCGATTCTTCTGTGCAAATGCATTAAAAAAAACAAACAAATGTATGAGCTCTGCTGAGAGCGGCTTTAAAATATGCAGACATTTATATTTTTATCATGGAGTCCACCTGAGCGTGCTGCAATTCACGGATAAAAGGGGAAAACAGGACGCGTGTCACATGAGAAGTAGCCGCTCGTGGTGCTGCAGCTCTGAATCCTGAATCAGTCGGCGTGGTTTCTTTTCTTTTTTTTTTTTTTTTTTTTTTAAGAAATCCTGATGAGGGACGGGAGTTAACGGAGCTTGTTTGCAATCACGCTTCCTGCAGCCGGTTGATGTGACTGATCATCTCAGCAGGATTTACACAATATCTCAGCTGTGAGCCGCACGCACCTGACTGAGGAAACCGGAGGACCGCCTGGAAACAGGCGAGGGCGACAGTCATCCACGTGAAAGCAGAAATAAATAAAAATGAAGTTTCTGGTTGACACGCAGCACGGGTTAGATCTGTTTCAGTGTGTTACTTTCCCGTGTGGTTTTATTTTAATGCCTCCGTGCTGCCGGTGAGATAAGACCTTTGCCACTGAAGCTGTGACGGATCTGAGGCAGATCAGGTTGCCACACTGGTTTTGAATGATAATACTTGCAGCATCATGATTCACATTGATTCATTTTCAAAGAGAGTCACCATTATTTTCTATCGATTGGGCCTTTCTTTATAAACAAAGATGATATATAGGCCTAGTAATAGGAGGATTAAATTACAAAGCCTGAAAATAAACCAGATCAATAATAAAAAAAAAAGTAATTTAGCACATTTCGGTTCAATTTGTTCGAGGAATCCTTCGGAGGCGGCAGGTGAGGTGAAATGCCACAGATGGGGATGGAGCCTTTTGCCATTTCCACATTTGACATAATCTTTCTTGCAGGTTATCAGCGCGATGCGGCGGTGAAAGTTTGTAGAGTCGAACAGGTCGACAGGAATCTGTCCGTGCCGCAGTGATGTCGTTTCAACCGACGCGACAGTTGCAGCTGTTGATGAAACCTTCACATCGCGTTCCAACGTGTGGGAGGGCTGAAATTAGCATAACGGAAAGAGCTGAAACAGATTCCCCCCCACGTCTCAACACAGAACCAGGTGGATATGAACGCAGAACCACCCCCACCACCCCATCACACACACACACTCCCCTCATCAGCGCTGCTAAACCAAATGGTGTGACTCTCATTTGGGGCATTTGTTTGCCTGTGTGAAAAATAATGGCGGCAGGAGCAGGTGGGATATTGCTCGGGCAGCTAACCCATATGGATCAGAAAAGCTGCTTGCCAAGTCCAAACTCCACTTTTACAAGCACATCTGGAGCAGAATCTCCATATTAATTGCCAGTTAATGTGTTTACACACAACAAGGATTAATCCCTGAGAGAAGGTGGTTGACCCGGGTCAGGCGGTCAGCGTGAGGGCTGTATTTTTTGGCAGCGAAGCAGTGGGCAGCGGTGTTAAAGCCAAACACACATCCATAGGCTAAACATGGCTGCTGATGGCCATCTGTCATGTGGATTTGGGGGAATTTTTGCCTTTGTTCGGATAGCTGTGGTGAGACACGAACAGTAAAGCTAATGAGAGAGAGAAAGAAAATGGCGTGCGGCACGGGGCGGAGGGCCGGACTCGAACCCACGCTGCTGCAGGTAGGACTTAGCCTTAATGGCGGAAATATTTTATTATTCACAGCAGACGGCGGCAACAAATGATTCAGGAAACGGCGGAACACGACAGATATTTGCGGCGCCTCTACCTTCCAGGCTCGTGCGGTTTCTCATCTACGAGCCAGACGAGGAATAAAAGACTGAAGTAAAACTGCCTCAGATTAACCCAGAGTCTCATCACATGGCCCGAGAGAGGAGACGAAAGCTAATGAATAGATGTAAGGAGCAGATGTCCTTCAAACCAAACAACAAAACATTTCTGCTCATCATAAAAACAGAAGCTCGAGGCCCGCATCGACTTTCAACCCCATCTGAAACAGATGAGGTACAAAAAAAAAAAAGAGAGAGAGAGAGAGAGAGAGAGAGATCTGGTTAAGGTTGGAGAAAGATTAGGATCATGGATGAAAGACACATACTCCGACTAGAAAAAAAAAAAAAGGGCAAAAGATAAGAGACAGTCTCTTGTGTCAAAGTGCCGGCTCTGCTGTGAATGGAAGAACTGATTGTATCAGGGGAAAAAAAAAAAAAAAAGGGGGAAGAGCATGTTGTTTTTTCTTGGTTATCAGGACATAAACAGCCTCTCACGGCTTCAGTGTGAGAGGAAAAAGAAAAACGCCAGCGACACGCCTGAGGAAAGCCGACGCATGGATTGCTTTACGGCGCAGTAACTCCATTACCTCCACGGCACAACCTGCAGCCAGAATACGTGAGCGTGTTCAGCCTGACCTTCCTGGATGTTTCACTTCCTGTTTGCTGCAGGAGTATATTTTCCCATCCAGTTTGGGAACAGGTGACTCAGCCTCTCTTTGAAGTAGTTTGTTATCTTGTGCTGCTGACAAATCTTCCGCGGCAAAGTGCCGGTTGCCAGACCTCTTTTTATAGCTGCTGCTCACTGTTGTCGAGCCGAAAATGATGCCTGTTTTGTTTTCTGCTTTTTCGCTTTCATCTGTAACTGCTCCCTTTCATGAGCAGTACGAAATGTTAATTTATGTATCTAGACGGAAAAGGCGAGCGAGTTGTAAAGTTAGCTTTCATCCTCGCCTACTTTTTCTTCCTCGCAGTCATCGCTCGCCCCTTAGAGCCTCGTTCTGGCTGATAGTGGCATCAGGACGCACCTGAGCCCCCCCTTCCTCTCCACCCTGGATGCAGCCCTGGGTCTCTGAGGGTTTGGTTTAGAGGGAACTCCTAATGACAGATTTACTGTATGGAGATAATTACGGGGGAAGGCGACGTCTCGCTCAGGCCTAATGAGGAAGATAAGGGCTCTTCAGAGCTTTTTCAAGCAACCCTTCTCCTCCCGACCTGCCGCACTACGGGGGCTTCTAGTGGTCGCCGACAATCAGCTGGAAAAACACTGAGGGCACGTCTATATGCATGACAAGTGCAGAGCCCCGCGGCCTGCAGAAAGGACGAAGCCGGAGCGGCGGCAGGGCTCCCTCATATCTCTGCCATCTCATAAATCAGACACCTGGCCGATTAAGGGGGAAAATGAGTGAACAGAATCAGAAACGCGTGCTCTTGTTTATTGCTTTAGAGGGTTAGCTGGCGAGGAGGCAGCCATCGTGTGATGATGAGAGTGGCCCCTCTGGAGACGGGCGCTCGCACACTGGCAGAGGAGCTAATACAGACTTTCATTAGGATGCACACTTCAACACACTGTCATAGTATTTACAGTCTCACACTGGGGAAACAAATAAACTGCGTGATTAACAAGTTTTCCTGATGCCTGGCGCTTCGCTGTGTGCACATTGGAGTGCCACCTCGCCGACTTAATGATTCTTAATGGTTTCTTAATGACTTCTTAATGACTTCATCAGGAAGATCCTGCAACAGCACATTCTGACAAGCGGGAGCCTCCCCTCGAGACCCCGGATCACACTACAGCACTAACCCCTCTTCATTTTTCTGCTCAAATAACACACACTTTAAATCTGCTTATCTGAGGCAGCATCTTCGACTTGGATGACACAAGCATTTGATCCACGGTTAACTGCGGGGATGCGTGATGTAATGTGATGTGAAAGCGCGCGAGCTGATGTGTGGAAATGCACTAAAAGGCGAATAGGGATGTCCACCTAGGCTGTGGGCAAATGCAGTCACATCAAACTAATCTCAGAACATTGGAGTGACATCTAGTGTTGTGTAACCAGAATTAAACTGCATTGTGTGAGGATATCTAGGAAACCCATTTGGTGGCATTCAGTGCAAAGCTGTGACTGTGATGCAAGACCGGGGGAAGCGTTAGGAAAACAACACAAACGGGCCTTAAGAGCACAGTAATTGTAGAATTTCATTACAGCAGAAAAAAATAAATAAAAAAAGAAGAACATGGCACAGAGAGCTTTTGGTGAGAGAAACAAGCGACGCGTTGTTGAGCTGGGAACAAACTGTGGTTAAACAGAAAATAAATAAATAAATCCACCGAGCATTTAATGACACAGAATTTTCTGGGTGACCTCAGTGTCACTGAGCAACAAAAGTGTGAAGGATGAAGCACACAGTGCAGATGGACCGCCACGTCACTTTCAACTGAAATCTGTAGATCTGAAAGCTCAGGGCTCTTTTCCTGAGAAGAGAACTTTACTGTTCTTTCAGCCATCAGCCAACAAGCCAATAACAACATCTGTGTCTTAAAAACTGTTAAACAGGGAGGCAATGAAAACAGAAGGAATTGAACAAATTCGGAGGTAAAAGTGGAGCAGAGGAAACAAAGCTAAAGCAAATGAAAAACACGAGGGGTCACACTGTGCGTTCACAGGGAGCGGGAAAGAGAAAGACACACACTTAACAACTGCTTAACAAATTGTATTAGCAGGGAAGCATGACTGCGGGGCAAATTACACCTGTCCTGATGGATGTCCTCTTTACCGGCTGTGGAAGCGGGCTGAGCGGCCGTGGAGAGCGGACGAGGCTTCAGCCAAATACTCAAAAAATGATGCATAGCCGGCCATGTGTCACCTCCTGGCAGAGGTGTGTGTGTCGGGGAAGGAGGGGGGAGGGTGCATCGACCAGATACCGGTGCCCAAAACACAGAGCGAGACACGTGCTCCATTTAATCCATGGCAGTCAGGAGGAAAAAGGCGATTCACGTGTCTCTCTGATTTTTGTTTCGTTTTCCCCATTTTAAAAATTTATCAGCAGTTTTAACCCTTTGAGTCCTCAGCTGTCTCCGTTTCCATAAAATCATTTCCCACTGCGTTTCCTCGACTTGATTTCTTGGAATTTGGCTTTACTTAAAGGTTTAATTCATTTAAAGATGACAGGTCTCAAATGTATGTACAATTTAGACTCACCTTCACAGAAAACCAAAAAACACATCAGGAGATCAGCTGGTGGTAAATAACTAACCAGCAGCCGCAGAGATTAATCATATATCAGCCTAAAGTCATGATCAGATTGTGAATATGAATACATTAGCAATTCACTGTCAAGTCAGTTTGAGATCGATGAGCATAGTCGATGTTGATGTTGGAGACAAAAAAAAAAAAAAAAAACGTTCGATTTTTCTCTCTTTTTTACACGAACAACTTCCAAAATATTCATTTCAGTCTTTGATCTGTTCCTGTGAGTGATTTTTATTTCAAGGTAAATCGATCCCATATTCATAAAATCTGCAATAAAAAGCTGCAGAGACAAACATATGGAACAAGTGTTCAGTGTTACAGAATAAGGAACAAATAAAGAAACTGTGAACAAAACTAGTTTTTCTTGCAGATCCACAAACTTACAAAAGTTGCCTGCAGGCAGAGAGAAAACTATTCAACACAGCGGCTAAAGTTTCTTCATAGTTTCCATTCCAGCAGCCTAAAGAAAATGGAGGAGGGGGTGAAGTGTGACCTGCAGAGATGTAATGATGGCGAAGGAGAACCAGAACCGGACTGGATGTCAAACCTTTGGACTTTGTTGGCGGTCAATACAAACACACACAAAAACCAAAAACAAAACAACCAACTTGTAAATATCCACAGATATCGTTTTGGATCGGTATAAAACTAAAGTTATGTTTTAAACAGCTCTGGGATCAAACTCAAAGGCACACCTGGGATCAGTCTGAACCCACATTGGAATTACATGATGTCCTCAAAACATCTGGAAGTCACTCGTCTTAAAAATAGGTTGCTCTGGACCTCCTCAGTGCAATGCGATCCTCCTCTAGAGACCCGGATCTCACTTCCTGCATCAATTAGACCGCTGGGGAGAGTGAGCTGTGTGACGATCGACCACTTCCTCTGACGCAGCCGAGAGAGATGGGAAAAAAGTGTGTGTGTGTGTGTGTGGGGGGGGGTTTACTGCCGGCAGGATTTACTCCTTGTTCCAATTTGCAGGCGGATTACTCATTCTTTTTTCCACCGTTCCTTTCTTTATTTATTCTATTTCCAAATTCATTTCTAATTCACCTGAAGGAAAACACAATATGAAGCCAAATGCATAAATACTGTCAGCGGGAATAGATAATGACGGCAGGTCAAGTTTTGAGTGAGTCACGTCGTCGCTCCTGGAAGAAAGTCATTACTATAACACGGCGCCGACAATCACGACCAAGATAATCCCATTTCTCACACCAAGCTCAAATTGTATTATGTCACATTGTATTTTGCATATGCTATCAAAAACTGGATTTAGATATGCAAACTATCTGGAAAACAAAAACAAAACTGAGAAATTGTAAAGGAAACACGCAGCCATAGTTGTCACTTTGTCAGGCTGGATGGTTTCTAAGGGAGGGGAGAAAAAAGTGTCGCAAAGGCACGCTCTTCTCCAAGATGAACAGATGGCGGAGTCTAAGTGTGGAGATTTGTTTTATATCTCCATCCCGTGTTGTGGCGCAGTGGATGTGGGCTTTCCGCTGTCTTTGTTTTCTCCCTTCTTCTTCTTCAAATGTTATCTTAAAGGATAACGGATACATGTAATGTTTAAGCTAATGAGGAGTGGGCGTTGTTTTGTCTTCCTCTTTATTTCTTCCCCTCTCTCCCACTGACACATCATCTTGCTTTCCATTCTCCCTCAAACCCACGCTTGGAGCGGAAACCTGCATGCCACACAATTATGCAACACAACTGGGAGTGCTGTTTGCCAGCCTGGGTAGCCGTCTTAAAAAAATAAAATAAAATAAAAAGGTAGCTGACAGTCGGGCTCCCAGCAGTTACCGCAGTCATCAGAACATAATGCTCATGGAGATGATACCAGGTCAGGAGGAATGTTATTTTAGCCAGCAGGGACGGCGGTTTGCTCTGTATCTCGACAACATATCGGACCGACTGCCAGGAAATTTGTGACACACATTCAGCGCGAAGACGAGGAAACCGCCGAAGCACCACCAGACTTTTTTTTAACCAGCGCGGCGACACTTCACTTCTTCTGACTCCGTTGAGCCCACAGCTGTAGATTCAGATCATCGGCGGTGAAAAAGTTCACACCCCTCTGATAATTATCGCATAAAATTACTGACTTCATCACTCAGTGCATGTGCACAGCAAAGAAAAGAAGGCCTCAGCTGTAGGGGCAACACAAAAAGAAGCAGAACTCTCTCCTGTATTACCTGCATTGATTATTGGAAAGGTATGAGATAAATAAACCTTCTCTAATGCCACACAGGGGGGAGATTTACGGTATAAAAGGAAACATTACGTACGAGAATCCTGTAACTAAAAGCACAAAAAGAGAAATTCCTATAAACACACAAGTTAAATTACAAAAAATTCATTCCAATGAAACAAGAGAATGCATTTTTTGGATAAACTAAACTGAGCGGTGGAGAGGAGGCTGAATAATAAATGGTAAATTCAACACAGCAGCCTGTGTAGCACCCAGTCCTGCTAACACTGGTTTCAGAGTTAAGCCTGGCAAGTTTGAGATGCAGTTCGAGCCCCATACAGAGTTTAAAGCCTGAATCTGCAGACCTGCAGAAGTCACCGTCACTCAGTAATCCATCTGGCTCCATTTCCATCCAAAAACGAGCTGAGGTAGCTTCTCTTCACTGTTCAGTCACACACCTGAAAAAGGAGGGCTGAACCCGGACAGCTTCATCATCCGTTCACACCGCAGTTTAATCAAAGTCAGAGTGACGGACGCTTCAGCGAGGCGAGAATATCAGCAACACTAATAACTCCTGTTTTATTCCCCGTCCAGGAAACGTGAAACCAGTCAGAAGAAATAATCAACAATAACAACGACGACAACAACAAAACACAAAGAAAACCAAGAGAGTAACTGGAGCTTGGACTGGACTCCTGCTTTATGAGTTACTGAAGCCGGCAGGTCGACGGGGGAGACGTGATGCGTCTTGACTCCTCACCTGTTGCTGAAAATGTCCACCCTGGCAGGATGACAGAACACCTTCCCTCAACAGTCCACAGAAAAGAGTCGGCGTGGCTTCAGTTTACCAGCTCAAGGCTCGGACACATGACTGAAACTATGTAAAAGGACAAAACCAAAAATATGCAGACGCATTGTTTTCGTTTGATTCCATTTTCCCTTCAGTTCACAGACCAAATCTCCTCACTGGACTACAGCGGCTCGGATTAGGAAACAATGCCAACAGAAAAAAAGGATATCACATTCAACAACGCAAAAATAATCACAAAATGAAATCAGGTCCTTTCTGTTTTACACATTCTGGGTTCATAAATATCAGGAAGTGACGTGAACATTTTAACAGACTGGCAACAAGCAGGAGAAGACTCCAAGATAATTCCCAGAATCCCCCCCCGCACCTGTAACCAGGTAAACTTCCTCCACCGCCGTTAATGGGCGCAGCGGCTGTTGTTTACCGAGGACTCCCTGCAGAGGAGACGAGCTGACCCATGTCTGAAACCAGTGAGTGGTACAAATGGCAAACATCTCTTGGAGTCATTATTTATGCAGGAATGCCCTTGGGAGTCTTTGCACTTGTTTACACAGTCACGGCACAGTCCATTCATGAC